>NC_089884.1:17236000-17542500 GCF_040182565.1 Anser cygnoides | reverse complement strand
GCCAGAGACGCTCCTTTTGCTTTTTGCGAACAGTTTCAAGGAACACAATTGCATTTTCTGAGAGGCACCTCAGGTCACTTCAATAGGGATTCATGTTTCCACAATTGAATCATGAATATGGTTAAAAGCGAGTTATGCAATAAGAACTGGTACAGCTAAATATACAGGAGGGCTTGTCCTCGGAGAGCCAGATGGTACTTAGCATCAAAAAGATAAATAAGGTACAAACTAAAACATAAATATTTTGCAGTGAGACAAAGATGCGGGTTATGTAGGGGAAACACGCACAAAACGGGTTTGAACTAACCCTGGGTTTAGAGGACTCCCACCATATGGGTTTCAGTAATTATTTCTGAATTGCATCTGCATAAGTGATATTTCACAAGGCCCTCTGCACTTCGGGCTCACCTTTGGAAAAAACACAAGTGTCTCTTCTGAATTGATACACTGCAGTTATCTCACAAAAAGGCCTAATTACGTAACAAACTAAAAGCAGCCTAACCAAGCAATTATTTCTCTTAAGCACCCTGCCCTTCAGATTCTACTAAAGAAAGCGATCATAATTTCTCTTGTTTCATGGGTCCAGTAACAATTACGTGGATGATCATAAAGCTATAGCAGGAATTTACCCAAATCCATTACCGACATGAAAAGGCACTGGTTCTGACAAGCCTTTATACGGAAGGGCAGCAAATATTTTCCCTTCCTCAAGTCTGGCTGGCTTATTTCTGTGAGATAACTTTTGCCTCAGGAAATTGCGCTCCGAGAATCCTCCTCTACAATTGGGAACACAATTTCAAACAGCTCCAAGAAAACTGAAATATCACCAAAGTAGCTAAGTTATTAACAAAAGGAAATAATCCCACAGTCTCCTGCCCACTTCCTACCAGTGATTAGTTACTTGTTGAATACAATTTATGCTGCAAGTAATTTCTGCTATTAATCTGATACCTGTTCTGGTTAATCCAACATGAACTTTATTAAATGTGCACGTTCACGGGGTGAACGTAGAAGGTAAATTTACTTATCCACTGATTGCACCAAAAATACATTTTAAGTGGAAATCTCCCTAGTGAGGGTGAACTGAGTGAGCTTTGAACTTTAAAAAAAGGGAGCAGTAAAAAAATAAATACGTGCTGTTGCAGCCTGATGAACTTTTTTCCATCGATCTTTAGATATGGAACTATAACAGAAAGTTCAACAAACCAGAATTCAAATCAGATGCAAGAAGTTTTCCCGGGCCACTCTATTCATTCGCTCAAAATACTGCCCAGCTCTACCTTTACGGTAAGTGCCTCGGAGGGCTCGCGATGCCAAATTTGCCTGAACCCTGTGCAAAACGCAGAAGAATTAGCGAACCTGAAGTCAGGGTGTGAAAGGAAAAGAAAGGAGCTCTCAGAATCCCGAGTTTTTGTCGTGCAAGGCGTACGATGCGAACTCGTCCTCGCTGCAGCTCACCCACCCCGTCTCGCTGCAGCGCCAAACTAGGACCCCAGCGAGGCGGAGGGCAGCCCCGTGCCGGGATTATTGCAAATCCTGGATCCTGAAACACGCTTACAAAACACACCCTCTGGGCAACTTACTCAAAACTTAGCGTCTCAGCAAGTAAAACAGCCATAACCCAAGCCCATTACTACGGAAGGGCGGGAGGAAGCTCCTACAGATTTTGTAATAAAGCCCTCTGCTTCTCCTAGGCTATCGGCCGGTATTTTTTGAAAATAAACTTTGTTATTTACTTATTTAACTTCCGATAGGCACGCACACTAAACAAAAGCTTCACTTCCGAGCTATAATTTCAGTCAAAATCCAACTTACTGTAAGTACATCATTTAGCAACAGGCAGGAAAGCTGCTCAGCTAACATTCCTTTCTCACACTCCCAGGGTCTTTCACTTGAAAATGATGTGCAAAATCAGATCAAAAGACTGAAACCAGAAGAAACGGCTACTTTTAAAATAGATGCTTGAAGGTGTTTTGCTCTGTTCTGTCCGGTAAAAACATAAAAGACCCCGAGCGCCAGAAGATGCAATTAAACGAAGTGAAGATGTGAAAAATCCCTCTCTGCTTTCCCAGCAAGATAATTTCCATCTCAGCTTTCCCCTTCTCCACTCACTTTAAGAAGTTCCAAATTCTTTCCTAGGAGGCCGATGAAAGACAAATTAAAACCCCAGCGTTTTCCCCAACTCCTGCTCGAAACTTCAGGAGGAAGTAGAAATAACAGCGCAAGAAAAATAAATACGTTTACTGAGACGAGAAAGGGGATTAAGCTCAGCAAATGGCAAAACTCGAGAGCACTCGGAGCGCCCCAAACTCAGCTAAAAACCAGCGGCCGCCTCCCGGGAGCCGAGGGACTTTTGAGAACCGTTTCGGCAGAGCTACGCGAGGCGAAGCAGCTGTGCCGGGGTTCCCGGGAGCGGTGCAGCGGTCAGGGCCGCGGCCCCCAAACTTTCCGACGGGATTCGGGGCGCGGGGCCCCCTCCCCGCGTTCCGCCCGCAGCGGGCACCGCGCTGCGCTCCGCCGCTCGCAGGGCTGCGGGGCCGGGCCGGGCCGAGCCGGGCAGGAGGCGGCAGCAGCATCGCCGGGAGCCTGCCGCCGGCCCCGGGGAAAGCCCAAGGTGCTCCCGAGCGGCGGGGCCGGGAGGCAAAGGGGGACACCGGCGCGCCCCGGCTCTCCCTTACCTGCCCGCCCCAGGCGCCTCTGGCCCGCGGCTCCCCCCCCGGTGCTCGCCCTCCTCATGGCCACCGAGGGGGGGGGGGGTGGGACGGGGACGGACGACGACAAGTCGTGGCCCCCCGGTCCCCGTGGCCCCCGCCGCCCACTTGTCGCCCCGCGTCCCGGCCGCCGGCAGGCGCAGGTAGGGGCAGGGGTAGGGGCACGGCCCCGCCGCGCTACGCCCAAACTGCTCCGAAATCCCCCTTTTCCCGGGAGGGGTGAGGGAAAAGAGGGGGGCTGGGGGGGAGGAAGGGGGAGAAAAAGAAAATAAATAATTCACACGCTCCCTCTCCAAATCTCGGCGGACACAAAGCCGGCGTTTATTCCTCGCTCACCGACTTGGAGGGGGAAGGCGGAGAAAAAAAAAAAAACAAAAACTAAAATGAAATAAAAATAGGGTGACCAAACAAACCCCCGAGCTGCCCCGGGCTTCCGCGCTGGTGGTGGCGGAGCTGCTCGGCGGCTGCCGGGCCGGGGCGATGCCCCCGCCGCAACTTTTCGGCCCCCGGGAAATGTTCGGGGCGGCGGGGAGAGGGAGGGAGGAGAGGGGGGGCACGAAAGCGGGTGCCCGAGGGGGTTTTCCGCCCTTTCGGGGGGACCGTGCGGGTGGCCGGAGAGGCGGGAAGCGGGCCGGGGGACTGCGGGGCTCAGGCGCCCCGCTGCAGCCCCCCGTTGTTCCCCTGCCCCGCGGGGCGCGGAGGGCGCGGAGCCATCTCCTGCGGGCTCGGGATGCCAGACCGCCCCGCGGGGGGAGGGCGGAGGAAAAACATCAAAAAAGAAAGAAAGAAAAAAACAAAACGGAAAGAGTTGAGGGTTTCGTTAGGAAAACACGCGAAAGAAAATGCCGAGTTAAAAAATAAAATTAGAGAAAAGCCAACAAGTTGGAGCAAAACCCCAAAAGGGACCCCCCCGCACGTAACTCCGGGAGATCCAGCTGCCCCGCTCCGCCGCGGCCCCGGCTCCCCGCGAGGTAAGTTGATCTATTTTGTGCGGGTTTGTGTTAAAATGCGTGCGAGGGAGAGGAGAAGAACTCACCATTTCGCTGGGATAACAAGGCCAGATCGGGGTCGGATTGGAAATGCTGAGGCTTCGCCTGCTTCCTCCGCGACATGCTGGCTCAAACATCAGCTGGGGCAGAATAAAAAATTACTAAAAAAAAATCTTCTCAAAATTACGGAAATCGAGCCTCCCCCCCCCAACCTCCCCAATCCTCCGCGCACCGCGCATGTGTCCTGCTATAATTATGATTATCAATAATGCATTGCGATTAATCATAGAGGGGCTCTTTGAAAGGCGATTGGCACATGGCCAGCTCTATTCAAACCAGCTCGCCTTAATCAATTAGGCGCTGATTTGCTGGAGACCCTTGTCTCTCCGCCGCTCCCACCCAATGAGTCGATCCATGTGGCAGGAGAAGGGGCTGGATTTCCCCAAAGCTGTTTGGATACAGTTTAACCCTCTTAGCAACCAGCCGGGGCTGCACCGCGCCATCCCGGTTACTATAGGAATGCGGCTCCCCTCGCCCCTGCCTCCAGCCCCGACGGGCTCCCCGCTTTGCACCTCGCTTCACTTTTTTTTTTTTTTTTTTTTTTTTTTTTGGGGGGGGGGGGGGGGGAGACTGGGGGGAGGCGGCCGCAGCCCGAGCCGTGCCGGCAGGGCAGGGGAAGCAGCGAAGGAGCGGGCAGGGGGCGGGACGCGCGGCTGGGGGCAGCGGCGGGGCGGCCCCGCACCCCCGGCGGCGGCCGGCGAGCGCCCGCTCGGGGACAGCCCCGCTCCGGATGCCGCTCCGGATCTCGATCCCGCTCTCGCTGCCCGGCCCCGCGCCTGCCGCTTCGCCGCCGTCCCGCCGCCGCAAAAAAGTTTCGGGTGGTTTTTTTTCTCTTTCTCTCTCTCTTTTTTTTTTTCCTTTCTTCTGTCTCTCGCATTTGCAAATAAAGATCCGTTTTCGCCCTCCTCCCCTCCTTCCCTTTCCATATATCACGGGCCCGACGGGTGCTGAAAATAGGAAGGGTTTGGGTTTTACCTCACACATTCCCAGGACAATTAGGGCGCCGCTGGGAGCGGCGGGCGGACCAGGCGGCCGCTCCGCCCCCGGCCTCCGCGCCGCGCCGGTTGGTCGCGCCCGGAGTCAATCGGGCCCGGAGTCAATCCGGCTCGGAGTCAAACCGCCCGACGGCGCCCTGGGAAGGCCGGGCCGGGGGGCGCACCCGCTCCCCCTCCGCGGCTCCGCTCCCCTTCCACCACCCCAACGCGGGGCGGGTGTGGGGCCGCCCCCCACCTCCACAGCGGCCCCACTCCTGACTTTTATTTGTTGCCCGGTGTCCTGTCCCCCCTCTCCCCCATTGCCACCCTGCACTCCACGGGGGGCCGGGAGCCCCAGGGGCGCGCAGCCGGGGGGGGCAGAGCCCGGCCGCTCCCTCCGCGCCCGCGGGACGCTGCCCGCAGCTCTGCGCGTCCCGCACCCGGCTTCGCCTCCCGGGTACAACTTGCCGGGGGGGCCTCTTGCCAACAAACGTCCGATCTCGAAAGAAAAAGCCCAGCTGCCAAGCGGCCGCTGCAGCCGCGCTCGCCCCGCGCCCCTCCGCGCATCCCCCCCGAGCAGCGGGACCCCGGGATCCTTCTCCCCCCCCAGCCTGAGCCACTCGGCGCTCCCGCCCTGCTCCCCCCGTGGGTTATTTGCTCTGCTGTAGGAGCTACTCCTTTTCCCCGTATTAATATTAACAAACTCTCCGCAAAAGCGAGAGGCTGCTCAGCTACAACTCATTTCAATTTCAAATGAGCCGGCAAAACCTAGAGAGCGAGCGGGAGGAGAAGGCAGAGAGGGAGAAACGTTCCCATTCGAGGAACCGGCTCGCTCGCGTTTTCTTCTCATTATTAAACGAAAGAGACTGCAAAACGTTCAGCGAGAAGAGTGAAAAAAAGAAAAAAACAAGAGCCGCAAAAGCAAACAAACAAACCCATACGAACCGAAGAAGCCTCCCAGGTGCCACTCCGGTATTTAGGCAGCGCTGCGGAGCGGCCACCACCGCTTCTTTTCATTTCGGCACGGGGCGAGCCCCCTCCCTCCCCGCAGCACTCGGTACAGTAGGTTTTGAGCCAAAGACAAACGAAGCTATCAGCGGGGATGATGTTGAAGAATGAAGATAATAATGTTGCTATAGGTGGTACTTCACATGACATTATTTTTCACTGAATATTTAAAGAGATGTTTCGGCAGAGATGGATACACTCGGCGCAGGCTGTCACCCTCCTTACCCTGAGACGGTGGGAAAGAAACAGACCCTGCACGTCCAGCCCCGCACTCGTTACTTCCAGCTAGCCCCACGCAGATGCCCACGAAACACCCACGCGGATCTATGGACACGGCCGTGTCTGTATTTCCAAGTGTATCAATCACTCCGCTAGCATCCCCCGGTTTCTGATCTAGCCGCTCTCCCCAAATGATTCGCGTTTACAATTTCATCATACGTTTGTCGATTAAACTTCAGACAAATTTCCCCAGATGAGCAGTACCTTTGCTTCGTGGCAGGAAAAAGGCGGCCGTGGATTGGTAATTAAAAAGCAACAACGAGAAGAAAAACAGTGGTTTAAAGAAAAAGAAATGAATCTGGAGAAAATAAGTTTTATAACTTTTTTTTTCGTTTCTCTGCTCCCTCGCTAATGCATAAAGCGGCACTTGGTATTTAATCTAGGACCGCTTGATTATTTATTGTTTGTTTTCCTCTCCTTCGCTGGGGGCCGGGAGGGGTGGGGAAAGGGTGGAGGCAGAGCAGCATTTCCAGGGCTAGGGAAAAATCGGTCTTTATTGTTGTTGATAGCAATACATCAATTAAATGTCATTGTCTCCAACAGAAGTTGTGAGAGTTCACGAGCGTAAATACTCTGATCTTGGGTTTTCCCTCTCCCAGCTCCCAGTGACAGTGACAGATATTTTTCCCTCCCCGCCACACCTTGGAGATTTTTTTTTTTTTTTTTTACCTCGGATTATTCTTTTTAATGGAGGTGGGAGGCTTTCTAATGTGCTTCAATGCAAATCAGCCCGGCTGGAAGACACCCGTGGTGGGGATCGATCTCCAGTTCATTGAGATGAGCACTGAAGGGAGATGGTAAACAGGGGATAATTTGCAGTTCATTCTGCTGAGAGACGCTTTCAATGAGATGCAACCCACCAGACTGGATTATTGTTATTAAGCTTCGCGGGCAGCCCCAACACCCTGAAACACTCAGGGGTTAAAAGCTACGCGATCCCCACGTCGTCCTAATACAGCGTTAATAACGAGCCGGGGGGGAAAGCCAATTGATTTCATATTTTCTGCAAATTTGCACCTCTGGAGCTGCTCGGAGCGCTCCGCCGCCGGCGGCACCGGGGCAGCGCAACCTGCGGCTCCGCGCCCGCCGCCGCCGAGGGAGCACTCTCGGCTCCCGTCCCATTTCCCCGCTGCAGAAATACCTGCTTCGCAGGGAACGGGGCCACTCGCTCTTTTGCTTTGCTTTCTCCCCCTCTTCGTCTTCTCTGCTCTCTTTTTTAAAGCTAAATAAATAAATAAAAAGAGAGGCTGCGGAAGGGCTCCCAACGTCGCTGCAGTTGACCTCTAAAGTGAGCCGCTTTGCAGCTAACACAGGTTACGTGGCTTTCCGAAATGTGTGTAATTAGGGGCTTCCAGATGTTGCAGTCAGCTGGGAACTTGGCTTTGTGCTCCGCTGTATAATAAACTTTGGAGACAGTCCTGGGGCGCAGCTCCCCGGGGGCAGCCGGCCCCAGCGCCCTGGACTTGTTTTAGTATCAATAGCCCGCACCGCGCTGCTCGGCACCCACTCCGCCGCTCCCGGGGCTCTCTGGGGCAAGGGATGCCTACTTTGTGGAAGTCCTGCCAGCTCTCTTCCTCGCCTTCTTCTCCTCTTATTTTTTAATTTTATTTTTATTTTCCTAATGAGAATTCCCCGGGAAAAAAAAAGGGGGGGGGGGGGGAGTGGGAGAAGCAGCATTGAATCCTTCTCCATTATTACTGACAACTAATAATTGATCAGTGCTCACAAACACAAGCTTTTAGCCGCATAATTGAATCGTAAGCAATACGGGTTGAGCTAAAGGGGGGAAGAAAAGAGGGAAAAGAGCCTTCCCCGCTCTCCCCCAAATCTCAGAGAACCGCAGTGATGGAGAATTCCCCCGCCCCCGAGATAAAAATGAACGTGAGTAATGCCATCACCGGGCAAAGTGGGATTAGTTAATTCAATTCTTTCTTTACACATTTGCTGCCTTTTGTTTGACCTGATGGCCGGCAAATTTTTACACCTAGCTATCCCTTTTGAGTTTATTGATGAAGGTGCTTCTGAAATGATTATCAAGAGATTTACAGCCATCACTACCCACCTACGGGAAAAGTAGTAAAATCAATCCCTCAATCAATCAGACCCCTCTGTGCATATCTTTTTAATCTGCTCTTTTAGCTGTTTTATTATAACACGAGCATTAAATATGTTTGTTTCAAATTTAACACGAATGCCTCCGAAGGACTGTGTCAATTTAGACATAAATCATGAAGTAAACAAGTGGGATGGAAAATCCTTTTTCTCGGGCAGGATGGTTAAAAACCGAGGAATAAAAAAATACCTGGATCGCTTCATTCCTTTACCAGCAATATCCTGCATCAGTGCATAGGCAACTGGTCTCTACGTATAGCCCACAAGGAGAAAAAACATAAAGAAAGATAAATATGCAGCACTGCAAAAGTCTTCCATGCAGTTTTATGTGACTACACAGAGAACCTAGAGTGCTAATAATTAAAAATACTCTAACATCCTAAAGCCTATCATTATTTCTTCTCTTTGATACTTTTTTTTTTTTTTTGGCAGCAGAATGTCTTATTCCCCTTGCTAAAAATATAGGCTTATTTTCTCTAATTAAGTACCATATACTTGACAAAATTCTTTGGTTTCAATACTGTTATTGATCTTAAGGTATCACACTATCCTTTATATACCTTTTCTTACACTAACGAAAAAACTGTGTATTTCAGGTAGGCTGCTTAGGTCAGAAATCTTCCCCACTGATTTGTTATACAGTGGTCATCAGTTATGGACAGAACAAGTCTATTGGTTCTATAGAGAATAAAGAATTTTATTTGATGCCACAGGGGAAGTTTTTTTGTTTTGTTTTCTTTTTTTTTTTTCTGCAAGCTACATCCCTTTACATCCTTTTTTTTTTTTTCTCCAAATATTCTAGTGTATCACAGCCTCATATGTAGCCATAATGTAGCTTCACTAGAAAAACAGAAGTTTAGAAGTGACACAGATCTCTCAGCCTTAGATACAATTTTTTAAAAAACATTCTGGGCTGTAAAGACATTCCAAAAGAATATTGTGAGGTCTCTCGGCACAGAAATAATTTTTGGTAGAACAGGAAGGAAAAAAAAAGACATGGAAATATGTATATGTCAAAAGAAAAGTCATGAAAAATACATCTGATGTTAGATGATAAGACATAACTAGCTATCAGTCAAGATTTCCTCCAAACATTTTGCTTTAAGAAAAGTTCATTTATAGGAAAACAGTCACATTTGCTCTGCACCTGGGTACATTCACAAGAGTGTTTGTATGGATTTTTTTAAAGTCATCATAGCTATCATTTCTTTAATCAAAGCACTATCTAAAATAGTATAAAATATGGAGGTGGGAGCCATTTAAAAGCAAATGAAGGAGTAGGACAGAGGGATGTATCTTCCAGGTTATTTAAGGAAAAAAAATGTGCTCTTCAAAAAAGCGTTCCCTTAAGATTTGCTTACCTTTGAAGCAAAATTATGCAAAAATTCTTCAGCCTGTCAAAATATAAATACAAGGCCAACATTTCATATGGCAATTGTCTAGTAATATACAGATGATTTTCTACAAGGTAATCATCAAACAAAGTAAGACCTGTTGTTGTCGTCACAAACAGATTTCTGCTGTCAAATCAGATTTACAGAGTGTGCATTTTTATTTACATTTTAAAGTTTCATTTTAATTTGGAGAATCTGCAGCAATTATGGGATAAATATGTCTCAAACCTCAGGGGAACTGTTGCCTGTACAGTCCCAAATTTCTCGAATGATGAAATGAGCCTGACAACCCAGCGCATTTTCATGACGTTATTTTTGATTCAAATACAGTGGAAGTATTTGTAAGTACACAGATTTTGTTTGCATAATATCGAGGTGCTCTGATTAATGCATGGTGTTTACAACGTGAAAATTGTCATACTCTTTGCATCAATGCAAGAAACTGGCTTGGCAGCTGCTGGCAGCAATAAAGTAAATGCCTTGTGAATAATGTGCTGCTTTCCATGCCTGAGCTAGGCAGTGTCCTCATGATCCACCTTTTGCACCCAGTCTGGGCCAAGTCTGTTAAAAGAATTGGTCTGCAATGGCAACGTGTAAAACTCACCTCTGAGCATAAATATGCTCGCTCACAGACTTGCATATGCATTATCTGCAGCTTATGGGGAGCCCATTTCCTCACCGAGCAATCTGATCCCCCAGCCACATTGTTGCAGTTTTCTTTTCTTGCTATTAGCGATCATTTAATGTTCAGGTGGCAACAACAGCCATTGCCTACCTCAAAAGGTAAGTCCAGGAGTTTCTCATTAGTTAAAACAAATCTGCAGCTGGAAAGAGGGGGAAGAGTCAACCATTGAGCTGCCAGCCAGCCCTTACTGAACCATCAGCAGATACAATTTCAGTGATCCAGTGAGAGCCGTGATAACTACTGCTCCATAAAGCCAACATCCTACAGATACCACCCAGAAGAGGAAACTCACACTTTCCTTCCCTAAGAAGCTCCAGTCACGAGAATCAAAAGAACAATCTTCAAAAAGAGATGTCAAAAAGATCTTTCCTCACAAATCCAGAAACCAGATTTGGGTTCAGAAAAAAATGTTTCCACCCTTTCCATACCTTATATGGTAAGCTTGGGCTGTCAGCATGGCCGCACGAACCATTCCTTGAACGTCACCCTGAGTTACGTATTCTGCATTACGGTCTTGCACAGAGCATCTGATTCCATCTCCAGAGGGCTTCCACGTGTATTCACATGTTGTATGCAGCCGTCTGAAGTGTAGCTGGCTCACCCTAGGATGGCATGCAATCACAAAGCTAATCTGAGCTCGCTCCTAGCCATTGGCACCCTAGAAGCACTGCCCAAATAAGAATTTAAAGTTTCAGTAAATTTTAAATTATCGCCAAAACAATTGGTGCAAAGACATACACGCAAAGGCAACCAGTCTGTACTGGTTCAACAATTCAACTGTCATAATGCCATGTCCATAACGCAACAGGCAGAGCACAATGGGGAGAATCATACTTGAATATGAGGCAATGTAGTACATTGAGGAAAGTCAAACACCTGTGCTTATTCTGCATCCATTTGTAAAGCTGCAGGATACACCTCACACTCATTTCTGAGTCCATGAAAAGCCATTTTTCTTGTCCTCAGAAGTCTGCAATGCAAGTGCTCTGTCCTAAACACACTATTGATGAAATACACCGTTGTGCAAGAAGCAGAGGGCATCGTGGGCAGTGTTTCAGTCTAGATCTTGATGATCTTGGCTTTTTTCAACCTAGATGATTCTATGAGCACTTTTCTGGCAGGGGCTAACTGGAATGATCGAATATACCGTTTCCCACCACTGTCTGCCACTGCCCCACGCCTGGAAGATGCTGTCCCCCAGCTGTCACCAGGCAATCAGCGGGTGAGCACTCCCAGTCTGCGCTGCTCTAGCATTAGCAAAAATGTTTGCATGACATACTCCGCCAGCAAGGGATGGAAATCTGCATGGGGCAACAGTGCGTGGTATGGTAACTTCTTAAGCTGTTCCAGCTGTTTGCAAATAAAATATGCGCCTAAGCCCCCAGTCTATACAAACCAATTTCTGAGAGGAGCTGTATTTGTATGAGTGTGCCAGATCAGGCCCATTACTAACTTCAGATGAGTGTAAACAACTGTTCCATAGAAAAAAGGTCTAGGGATGTCACCAGTGACAATTATTAGCATGTAAATAACATACCTCTTAGTAAGATGTCTCTTGTTGATATGTTCAGTTGACAGCCGCATACCTTTGCACTCTCATATGTTTTGGGGCTTGAAGTCACTTGCTCCATCTCTAAAGTTTACTTAACCTGGCTTCTTTTGCAGTTGAAGCAACTTCCATTTTTATGCTGCATGAGAGCACAAGCAAAGCTATCATATTTAAGAATAACAGTTTCAGGAAAACAGAGAGCCAAATGCACTATAAACGTACTGAGTTAAGTGGAATTAAACAAAGGATAAATATGGTTCATTCCCTCCTCCCCCTTCAGTACTGTCCTCTGTGAGACTGTACATGTAATCTCACAATGCAATAACATGCTGCACTCGCTCTGTTCAAGCTGTATCGTTCACTCTCTGTTTCACTGTTAGAATTTTCTAATAGCAAAATTCGATTTCACCCAGCACTGCTCCCCAAGGGCTGCCAGACCAGCAGCTCCTTTGCCCCTCTCGTAATGGATCACTCTAAGGTAAGACAAGACCTGACCGTGTTCAGTGAGGGGAGTCATGCCGAGCAGCAGCAATTAGGTAAAGTCAGCGCAAAGGTAGAAAGTGAGATGGATGTGAGCCTAATGGGTGAGAGATAGGCAAATCGACATTCAGGGCCAGCACTGCCACCACCAGCCATGCCGAGCATGCAGCTGCCTAGGGCTGCAAAATGTTTTGTAACACTTGCCTGTGCTTGTGACAGTGCCTTGTGAGGGGCCTACATTTAATGTTTTGCCTGGAGCAACAAAATCCTGTGACTGGTGCTGGTTGCCATATTCTGGGAAGCCTGCAGGAATTTGTTTGCTGGTACTCACGTGACTGGGAAAGAACTTACCGCTTCTCTAAGCAAAACAACTCTGATGTTTTAGGAGAATAGTGCCTTAAACCACCTGTTTAAATGTGTTATTCGCAGGTAATCTTGGCTCTTCACCCGGATTACTCAAAGGCAACAGAAATACTAAATAACCAAAGACAAAAACTATTACTGTTATTTTGCATCCATCTTTTGTGATGGCACACAATTATTTTTACAATAATTGTAACCAGTAACATACCACAGAAAGTTCTCATGGGACTGACTCTCCTTTCAGGAGTAAGCTGTAGAATTTGTTTTGCATTTCTTATTATTCTGCTTCCTTATTTCCATTCTCATAAAATCAGTCAAAGTGATAACTGGAATGTCTAGAAGCAGCCAGAATTTAATCTGGAAGAATTATACACAAGTATATACACAGTACTGGAAGTGTATCTGCTTAAAGGAGCTATGTATCACTACAGAGAATGCACTGTCCTGTGCTTGAAGCATTGGCATATATCGCCAAGATAATACTAATTTCAGTGACGGCATTATGGGATACGGCTTGGAAACATGCTGTAAAATAAAAAATAAATATATGCTACAAAATTTAAAATTAATCAAAATACTTGTTGTTGTTGTTTACATTGTATTCAATAAATACTAGTCATAAGCTCATCTAACCCTTGATTTTGGTAGGCCTCAGCCTGAGAGAAAATCCATGTGTAGGCCCAAATGCTGTAGCTCAGGCACATGACCAAATAGATCGGGCTATTGGCAGAACAGACCTGTCAAGTGTTTTAAAATACGATCATGTGTATGTCACTTTCTGACTGGTGTATGAAGAACCCCTTTTATGCAGGACGTACACTCTTTTCTACGGTGGAAGAGAGATCGGTTCCCTTCCTTAAAGGATTCCTTATTCTGAACTGCAACAAATGTACCGGAGGAGTCGTTCACCACACAGGAAAGGCCAGAGGTGAGCTACTGCTGCCTGTAGTCCCCCCGGGGCTCTTACTACACTGAAGACCCCCCTGTGGCCGCCAGCCCAGGCCCCACATAGGGCCTTGGGTGGTGGAACCATGGAGCCAGGGCCGAGGCCAAGGCTGCCTGGCAGGAGCTCAGTGCTCTTGGAGGTGCTGTGTGCAGGTGGATCCCATTGCTTCAGGGCATCTGGGAGGGGTCTGTGTAAAAAACATCATCTGAAAAGAATACAAGGGAAATTTGGTGAAGTTTCCCTCAAAGCATTTTTATTTTGTTTTTCAAGCCATGTGGATGTTACTGGGTAGGGATTTGGTCTGGCCCAATAAAAACAGCTGCACTTTTCAATACATAGCACACACAGTTATTGGATGTCTCAGCTGCGATGTATTCCTAGGTTCCTTGAAAACAACAGGGCAATGCACTTTCCCATTGGATTGTATTATTTGTATACTTACTGATTTATTATACCTTTCCAAATCAACATAATTTGGACTTTGTGGAAAGAATGATGGTGTTGAACTGACACATGATGGTAAACTAACTACGTTAGGATTCCCAGTTCTTTTATTTCTCTTTTACTAAGTAAAAGGCAAAAATCTTGGATTTTTTTTCTGTTCAAAATTGCAGTACTGCAAGCTAAAACTTTCCCTCCCAATCTAAAAACTTCTTTTCTTCTCAATCTAAATTCATTTTAAATTGTTATGCTTTACAAACTTCCAAATGGGATTCTAATTGTTGACAGACATTTTACATTACATGTGTCTATCACTTTGATTTAATATGCATTTTCAATGAAATTTAAAAAAGGCCTCTAAGGTGGCAATTTAACAGCGAGACATGCTGTGAATTTTAGATATAAAAAATATCTCGTTTGCAAGGGTTTTTTTTTTTGTACATGTGAAAATGGCCCTCAAGGAAAAAAAGAAAGTAAAAAAAATTTTTTTTTTTTAAAAGAAAAAGAAAAAACAGAGAACGTCTGTATGGCTGAATTATCAGAATCAAATATCTCCAAGAATATTACCTACTGTTTTAGTCAATCACAGCCATCAGAGGCAAACCAGGTTTTACATTTATGCAGCATTTCAGTAGCGCACTTCAAAAAGTATTAACCATGAAAGAAATAAAACGTATCTGGAAATCCTACGTCTGGTTTATTACATCTCATGACCTGATTTAATTTTCTTCTACAGAAAACGTGCATTGAAATGTCTCTAAGTAATAGGTACTTCTTGTCAAGTTTGATAAGAGACATTTGAAAGGAATTCCAAATGTATTCTGAAAGCTAAGAGCAAAGCTAGCTTTCCTGTGTCCCTAAAAGAGGGGAAACCAGACCTAGGACAGCATACAAGCTACAGAGACCTGTTCTATATCAAGTTTACTTTTGAAATCATCAGAATTGTAGTTAGCGTATAGGCTATGTATAGGCTACAGACACCGACAGCACAGAGGGAACAGCTCTGCAACTTTTACTTAAAATTTGTTAAACAAAATATTAGCTACTTTTAAATAGTTGCATTTTCTTCATAACTTTAATACAAACATCTTGGCTTTGGCTTGTTTTGTATAAATAGCTTTAGATCATCTTGTTTTAGTGGTCCTGCAGGGTGTCCCAAAACCTACACTTGATGGCAAGAATAAACATTCATTAAACTTCAAAGGCTGCCAAAAACTCTAGTTATTTTGATTTAGGGGAATCATTTAAATTAATCCCTATGTTTGTGTAGAAAATATGTAATGTAATCCATTTCTCTGTTTCCAGCTTCAAGTCACTTACTATTGGGAAAAAAAAAAAAAAAAGTGCTTTGCTAATGTTTCCTGTCTTGAAAAACCGAGGGGAAAAAATAAAAATAAAAATAATAAAAAAAAAAAAGAGAGAGACAACTTCATACCCTTTTAAAGAATCCTGGCATAGTGACATTGAGAAATAAATATTATAATACACAACCGTATGCTTATATCTGCATAACTGCTATTAAAACTAACACACACAGCAGAGTTCTCCAGTGGGAGCAGTAAACCCAATTTTTTTTTATATATATACACATACACATGTGTGTATACATATATATTTAACAAAAGAGCCAATTACTTTTTTGAATGGCTTCCTGCCTTAGCACCCCAACTCAGCTGAGTATGGCTGTGCTACAGAAAACTCACGCTCAGCCTTCTAACACATTTTCCTTTATACTGAGCCTCCCTCAAAACTGGGCTGAAATTTTGCCCTGTAGGATGGATGAAGAGCTCTTTTTTTTTTTTTCTTTAATTTTTACTTTAAAATTAATCTGCTCCTCATCTGAAAGAAGCATGCAGAGCATACTCTGCCAGAGACACTGAGTTAAAAATAAAATGAGTGAGAACCTCAGCTATTGTAAATCACTCTAATGCCACTGAGGCCAATAGGACTACGTCAATTTAGACTAGCTGAGGTTGTGGCCTAATATTTGTGCTGAAATGTTGAGGCTATAGCAGTATCCCTGAGCTCTATAAATATTTGTTGAAAGCTGCCTGTTGGGGTGCAGGGAGTGGATTGCTCATCAGCAAACAGTTCGAACCCTTGTCTTTTCACCTTTCTTAAGGAAACTCTTCCAGTTTTGGGGGGTGGGAATTTTGCCTGAGTAAAGAGTACAGATACGATCCTTCTTACTTTGTACAGTGATTATACTGTGTACAGTGAAACAGTAATTTTCATCTGGACTTTTGAATTTGTACCAATCTGACTGTCCTACACTGATTCATGCAACGCACTGTACATGAATGACCAGTAATGTTTACAAAATGAATTAGTTTGACTCCAACTCTCTAGCCAGAAAGTAATCAAAGTGAAGAGCCAAGCTATTTCTGAAATTCCAGCTTCCCTCGCTAGAAACTGAACGCTCTGTCTCACTAATCAGCGTATTAGTGTAAAATGTACGTGTTCTATACTGGAGGACAATTAATAACAGCAGTGACTCTGAGCAGTGTACACATATTAACTGTTCCACCCCCACACTGCTTGCGTGTGGTGGGCAAGTCCAACTGCAGCATACGGTGCAGAGACAAAGAAAAGTGAAAATGTCTATCAGTAAGTGATAATACACAAATTGTGCTTCCCCCCCCTATATTATGTTCCTGGCAACATTTAGTTTCACTTCTTTCAAAGCCAATATACGTATTCATAGACATATATTCAGGAATCTTCTTATGCAAATATTTTTAGTATGGTTATTCATGACTGGTGTCCTTTCCCATAAAATCTTGGAAGCCCTGGTTTACTTTCTCATCAACCATCTTGAATTAAGAATTCAGCAACATCAGAACTATCTTCAGAATAATCTCATCCTATAAAATCCATCAGCCTTTGTTAGATTTACCATAAAAATTATTATGAAAGAAAGAAACGTTATTTAATCATTTTCTTTGGGATAGTCTGAAACTCAAAAAGGTTCACTGAACTTTCCCTTAGAAAACCAGCCTCCTAATCTGAAAAGCACCACTTCATATAAAGCTGGAGATGTCTCAGAGCCAAATTGTTAGCTCCTGTAAATGGTTAGAGCTCCACAGAGGGAGGATATGAAATAAGGCTCTGTTGATTTTCCAGCAGAGCATCTGAACCACTTCCCCCACCCCAGTCAGTTAAAGCAAAATTAAAAGAAAAATAAACCTGGATTAGTATGTGAGCTCTTCGTTTGATGTAAATTAGCACAACTCTACTGGATATCTGACTTAAGCAGAGTTATAATGGACATACCACCAAGAAGAGCTGGGCCAG
Source organism: Anser cygnoides (assembly GCF_040182565.1). Classification (NCBI taxonomy): domain Eukaryota; kingdom Metazoa; phylum Chordata; class Aves; order Anseriformes; family Anatidae; genus Anser; species Anser cygnoides. The sequence continues at coordinate 17,525,215 of NC_089884.1, read as the reverse complement.
GGTATTTTAATGGTGATTTTATGTGGGTGGGTGAGAACCTGATTTTTCATCCTTATTCAGGCTGAAAACAAGGAATGCACTACAGAGCTATAGATCAGTTGAGAAATTGATTTTTTTTTTTTTAATTTATTTATTTTTTTTCCAGGGAGGGAGGCTAAAGAGACTCAGTTCTTCCAAAATTAGCAACCACTGGTGCGGTGCATAGCTCAGGTCAAATGACAAGTGACCACAGTGCTGCCCAGCACCTCCCCATCTATATCATAGCTTCACCCAGCCCCGTTAGCTTTTATTTGCAGACTAAACTTGCAAATCCAGTGAAGTGGTAAAAATGAATAACTTCTGAACAAAATAGCTTGACAGGATATTTTTAACACTATCTAAAAATTGGATGTTAATAAACAGTTAAATTCATCTTTAGCTTCTCTTAAGTAGTTTAAACATAAGTCACTATTTTTGTCTTTTGTTGTCTCAGGCTTTCTACAGGAGCACAGAGAATTTCGTCAATGATCTTTCTACACTCTATAGCATTAAGCCTTTGCACTATTATCCATCTGTATACCTATCTGCTGTGTATCTATCAGCTGTATGAAAATAACTATTAGTCACTTCACCCCAGAGCAAGTATCAATAGGGAGAATGACAGTGGCTAGTTTGCACACTTGAAATGGTTTATTTGTTGCAATCCTGCGCACAAGATGTTTATCAGTAAGCACCAGACAGCCATGCAGAAGAAGGAGCCTTAATTCTGTCTGAGACAGCCTCTTATTGCTATTGATAGTTAGCATCAGTGTCCAGTCTGAGAAATGGAAGTGCTGCAGGCAACTTCAGTCAAGACACCCTATTGATCTACTGCTTCCTTTGCCTCCCTGAAGCTAGAGAAGAAAAATAAAAAGGGGAGGAAAAGCTTGTTGTATAAGGGGCAATGCAGCAGTCTATGACTTACCATCATTCAAAAGGGGTGTGTATGTGCATGGATATTCCTGATATTCAGTACCTCAGACAACTGTAAATCACACACACAGCCATGATAAATATAAATGTCAATGTGTTGGAAATGTCCTTTATATAAGAGGTGTCACTAGAACTACATTTTTAGCATGAAACATTTTTGCTGCTTTTTATTTTTCATTGACTTATTGTGCTTCTGTTATATCCTGTCTAACACAATCAATCTAAAGCATAATATCTGAGAGTCTTATTCATAAATAATACATATTTGGGTCATTTTCATTTGTATTCTACAATGAAGATTTACAAGCCAGAAACAAAACAAGAAACAATCTGTGTAATGCTCTTACTCAGTGGATAAGAATATATTACTGTGATCAATTAATCTGCTTTTCTCTGCATTAGGTGGACATCTTTATGGTACATCCATAAGGGTTTATAACTTAGGAGAGACAGAACCAGCTCTAAGGCTCTAACATAAAATGCCTGTACTCAGAAAAGAGAAAGTTTTCCAAAGTTTTTTTTTCCAATGGGAAATGTGTTAATTTTGGCAAACTCAAACACAGCAATACACCATCTATCAACATACTGCGCTGCTTTGCCCTATATACTTCTTATGCTAAATGACACGAAAAATTGGCTACATTATACCATAACTAAATGTCAAAATAATAATTTTGGGGATTTCTCTAGTGATATTCAACTAAAGATATTCACAGTCTACTACAAACCATGTAAATTCATTCTACAGTAGGGCAAACTGACACACAGAAGGGTCCCAGAGTAAAAAAATAAATAAATATATATCTGTATGAATATAAATCACAAGAGCAAATCATAACAAGAAAGGTGAAAGAAAGACTCGAATAAATATTATGGTATACCAGTATTTCATATAAGAAACTACAGTCACTTGTGTAGTCACCAGTACAGCTGGTATTCTGATGATGGGCCACGTAAGAGCAGCAGTAATGGACCAAATATTTGTAAATTATCCCTGCAAAGAAGGAAAAAAAGTTAGGACTTGGTGAATAATAATTTAATAATAAAAAAAAAATCCCTCATCAGTCAACAACGTTACTTTAGGAAGGAAAGACGGAATATGCAACAACGTTGTGGGTAACATAAAGTAGTGAGGAAAAGTCTGGGTGAATGGTGGGAGTGAGGACAAGGCAGGCTACTGGGGCAGTTCCCCTCTTTGCCCCAAGCCTTGAGAGATGCAGACTGTGCTGTGCTCAGTGCTTTGGACCATGATCCTTACTCAAAGTGGGTTATTGTATTCATTTTTCAACTCTGGAAATTTGCTACAAGCACATCTCAGATAAAAAGGTGAAATGAGTTTTGCAACTATGGCAAGAAAGCAATTTTACATTTCATAGGCCTTTTAAAACTCCTTTCAATAGAAAATAAAAATAACAGTAAGGCGAAAAAAAAGGCTACAATTCAATTCCCCTTTTTATAGTTTGACATTGCAGATGTTTCTGGGTCAGAGGTGAACATGTCTTCAGGTGTAAAAAGATGCAATAACCCAAGTCAAAAATGGCCCAATCCCCAGAACTGTAACTGTGTGCCAGAATCTCCCCACCTTGGAAGCTTGCTGGCAGCAATGTACTCCAGGTGTCTTACACTGTACAGACCTGGTAGTCATTTTAATATTTTCCATGCTCATGTAAATAGACTTGATGTGTGTGTTCATCAAATGTGGGAAAATCCCGCAGAATTTTGTACCATCTGTTTATAGGTAAAAGGCCTGCTTTGCTGACAATTTAGTGCAAAATCAGAAAATAGAATGAAAAGGAGCAAGCAGTGGTTTTTGTCCTGTTTTGTTTTCATAAATCTGAGGTTTAAGGTGTTCTGTTTTGTTTTTATAAATCTGAGGCTTAAGGTCATACCAAAATCTATCGAAGTTCAAAGGTTCATTCTGTTTGGACAGCATTGTCCTTTTCAGAGATATGAATATTATCTGAGCACCATGGAGCTCTTAAAATCTGCACCACGTGGATATAGTGCAGCCTTGTGAAACCCTGAGCACACACAAGATTCAACAACTTCAGCAGGAGATGGGGAGGGTGCAAGGACCACATCTTGGGCAGTTGGATGTCCGCATTGGTGTCCTGGATCAGAGGCTTCTGTGAAACCCTAGCTGACAGCATTTCAACACTTCTGGTTGGCCTCAAGTGAGAAACTCAGGCTGAAGCAAAACCTGAAATGCTCATTGAGAAAAAGTATAATTTTATTTTATTTAATACCCAACACTGATTTTTTTTTTGTTAGAATTACAGCAGTTTAATTCATTTAATATGGTAGATGACAATCAAAACATCCATCTTAATTGTTTTTGTCTGGTTTAAATAAGACTGTTGTACAAAAGGCAGTTATATCTGACATCCTGGAAGCAGCTATGATATTGAAAGGAAGGCTGTGGTCGCAATGATTTTCAGCATAAGTTGATAGACATCAACCAGTCATTAGAAGGGGAATTTGAGACCTTTCTTGTCCTTACATTCTATGTGGAACATGTGCGTACACTTTCCTACAGAGAACTGATAACCAGATCGCAGAAATTTATATCTGAATATGAGTTGGACATCATCAGAAAATGATGTCAAAGACTATTTCAAAAACATATTTTCATTATATTACATTAGGGTGTGAGATCTTGTCTTGGGTGAGGGAAGAGTTAACACAGCTGGCAGAGGAGAAAAACATCAGAAGAAAACAAACTGACAAAGCTAATCAAATACAGACATATGTAATCTAAAATCTCAAAGGGGATTCAAGGTAAGCTAAAAGGACACTATAGGATCAAATGCTGTTAAAGCATCCAATACAACCTGAGGAGAAGAGAGAACAAAATCTCTGTAGAGACATGCACCAGACGCTCAGCAGGATAGGTCAGTGTATCTCCATTGAGACAGACTCTACTGCTTTACACAGGCTTAACCCTGCCCCTAATGGCCTAAAAAAGATGTTTTAACCTTGCCACCAGCATTGTACTGGGTTATAAAAGTTGAGAAAAAGAATTTGAGAGTGCCTATGGTCAGTTAATTGGGAAAACAACCAGTTCCCCACAGTATAATCTACCCCATTTGCCAAAAGAGACAAGTTTTATATGTTTCAGTCAGAAAAGTGCAACTCCTCCAGTGGTGTGGCTGAGACATTTACTTTGAAAATGAGGAATCTTATTTCCAAGGTCAATCTGAGGTTTGCTGGGTTCAAACTAAAATATTTTGTGGGGCCAAAGAAATATTTACTGGGTTCTAGGGAGCAGGGAGTGGATGTGTAGTTTGAACATATTTCAAGTCAGCCTGGGAGGTCTTTTTGTTTTTATATATTTGTGTCTCCTCAAACAACCTTTTCTTTTCCTGAGAAATTGGAAGTGAAGACAATGATGGCATTTTTTTTGCCTGTACATTTCAGGCCATTTCCTGCACTGAATCAGGGAACCTTCATTATTGGCACCTTTTCCAGAATGTATTTCTTTCCAGTGCATCATATGAAACAACACAGTCAAATTTTGCCCAAGGGCTGCCATTCTTTCTGTGCTAAACTAGAAGGAGTTTCTGTATTAAGCAGTGGTTTGCTTTGTATGACCTTTGACAGCGGAAGTGTTGGAAGGATGACATTATATATTGTAGGACAGTGCTAGGTGGAGCTTGGTAGGCAGCTGTAAATTAAATGGCAACATATTACAAATGAGCTCTGTAATGAGTAGGCGATTGGAAGATATGGTACTGCATGCTGGAGATTAACATCCGAACAGAGAAACTATCATCTAGCCCAGCAAATGCAGTAAAAGGTTAAAAGAAATATTCAATATTATCAATCATATTAAAAAAAGGAGAGAACTTCTTACAGCTGCCAAAGAAGCTTGGGGGAATTAATGTGTTTGTGTCAAAAAGACTGAGAACAAGTGAAATAGGACTACAGTGATTGCTGGAATCTTACTTGCCTGGAGAGATAACATTGGACATCCACTTTAACTAGGCAGGTGCCAAGAATCCTCTTGCGGATGCTATGGAGCTGCTTTCAAATACAAGAATGTACAATGACCCCCATTCTCCAGTCCTCTCTGTGGTTTCTGAGATGCTCGTTAAAGCAGGGAAACCTCCAGTGAGGTGTGATGACCTGAAAAGAGAGAGGAACTAAAGAATCAATGTTTTAAGTAAAACAGCAATTATAAAAGATCTACAGCTCCTTCCATGTAATCAGGTAAATTACCAGGAGCAGCATAAAGCACCTAAATTGGAGAAAGAGTGGAGAAAGGGAGTGGAGGGAAAAGAAGGTCCCTTGGGTGATATCCGATAGGATGCTTAGTCTGTGCAGAGGGCAAAAGGTTAAGTGAAAATGAGATGAAGGAATGATCAGATATAGTGAGATCAGAGACAGTTAAATAAAGAATGTGCTAACCTAAGATAAATGTGAAGAAGTGTGCCTGTGCCCAGGGTGTTGGGGTAGCCTTCTTCAGCAGTTCAGAAGCCAGACAGGGGTATTCCCTGTTCCCAATCCACATCAATCCCAGCTGAATCCCTTCCCAGCAAAGAAACAGAAGGGATAAGGATGCAGCTTTAAGACTCCTCTCTGCTGCTCCAATAGTATAAAAGCATATTAATGTGTTTCTAATCACATCTACACATTTTGCAGGTCTTTTTCTACTGCTGGTAGGATGTAAATCATCCTTAGAGAAGAGAAAGAAAACCAGGCCTTTGCCATATGTGGCTTGGACAATGCGAGAGATGCTGTTTAAAGAATATGAAAACAGAAACATTGAAAAGTACTTGAAAACTGCAAACTTTGTTGGCTGGCTAAGGTTTTCATGGGTCACGTGGCTCTCATTACAATGGGTTTCCATAACAACAAACAGCATTTGGTTAAAAGAGGTGCATAATGTAGCAAATAAATGCTTGGGACACAGTTTGTACAAAACTTCATCAAATATTTTCGTAAATCTTCACTCTCAGCCTACTCAACAGAAATACTCTGTGATGACAGACAGCAGCAGAAAGCTCAAGGAATATCTGTACTGACCAAGTCTGTAAACAGCCACAAGAATTCTGTTCAAAAATCTTTGGTAGCCTACAGCCTTTAAATGCTTCTAAGAACAGCCTTAAATGTGCAAACCACAAGATGAAAGTTCAAATGTTTAGATGCGTAATTCCATGGTCAGTACCTTTCATGCTTCCTCAGAAGACTGATTAATATATACAATCAGACCTGGGAATTAGGAATTTGGAGCTTAAACTCGCCTAGTACATGCTAATACCTGGGGAATGCCCAAACTTGTTTTCTGAAAACAAATTTTGGAGCTCTCAACAATTATGGTGTTACAACACTTTGAGAGGAGAAATTGTGTGTTTTTCACAAAGAGTTTGATTAGTCACAGAATTCACTAAATCTAGCTGAGCCTCTTATCTTTAAGACTAACAAACATCCCACATATATTTTTGTTTACTCTAAAGCTACAGTGAAAGAAGTGTGAGTCTATAAATGAGGAGTTTCAAATGAAAGAGGTGGTTGAAGCATTTTGACCCTATTCAATCAAGGTCAGTTTTCCTCTGAATTATACCTGTTTCCTTGTCTAGCATTTTAGATACCTTCCAAGAGTCTAGTGACAGAGTTTATAAGTGGCATTCAACAATAAAGAAGAAAGAAAGCTGCTCACAAAACTCCTCCTTTCCCCATGTGATAAAAAGCAGCGTTCCAGAGGAAGAGACAAAAGAGTGTGTGGGTCCCAGTCGTATATGCCTATGGGAAAGGAGTGGTGAAAAGAGGCCAGCAGCTAGGGGAAACAGGGACAGGCGGAAAGAACACAAATCAGCTTTATGAGCCAGCAAATGATGGATGGCTAAATGCCAATCGAGAGCAATACATACAATTGAGTTTGCGATTATTAAAGGTTATTTTACTCTTAATTTTTTGTGGTAGGTGTTCTTACTCCTTCCTTACAGAAACCCTTGATTTTCACTTGCTAGATACTTAGATGCACTTGTCATACCCAAAAGGTGATTTCAGCTCTTGGATGCCAGAAACCTTTCCACTGATCAAAACACAGCTGCATGGGCTTGCTTGATCTATTAATGGCTGCCACAACTCTGGGCTATGTCTGTCCATACCTGTGAAAATAGATATAATTAATATAACAGATATCATATGTATATGCAAATCCCGATGGTAAAAATGACTTACAGTAGGACAGGGTTTTCATTTGCCAAACCAAACCAAGATACCTGAATCACTTAAACATATGCAATCTGCACTTGGAATACTGCTGCTGCGGCGACATCAGCATACTCTTGATGTATTTTATTTTACATTAAGCTTCTTTTTTTAATGAAAGGTCTTAAAACACAATTTTTAAAACATACTTTAATTAGCTTTTTCCATGCTGTCACCTCTCTGCAGCGTTTAAAAAGCTCTTTCCATTATTTCTCACAAGTTGCTCGGACATACGATGTTAGACCATAAGACCACATGAATTGCCATTCAGTGGACATGGATCCAAGGTTTTAAAACAAAGAACGAGCAAATTTCTATCCATTTTACATAAAACACTTTCTGTGTAAGACAAGAAACAGAATATTTTCTTGTAGATAACCTTTTTATTCATTATAGAAATGCACACCATCAGATATTACTAAACAAATAACAGAGAGAGGCAATATCTTCAGTATGCTTTGTTATATTAATACATTTTGTATTACAATTTTATCTTCTTCACTTTGACATTTATTTCCCCTTTAACGAGCCCAAATGCCTAGCCGAGAGCTCTTGACTTTAAGCACATGCTTAACATCAGCATATTGACTGTCACATTCAGGCTAATAGGCTTAACTTAGATGTTTAAAGTTAAATATCTGTTTGAGATCTTTGTCAAATGAGACCCAAACCCATCAATTTTAAAAAATTGACGTAAATGGAATCTTTACTTTAGTGACACTCAAAATAATGCTGCTTCGTCATCATCATCATGATAATACAAACATTCAATATTACGTTTTTGCTTCCAAAATCTTTATCTGTGATAAGAGCCTTTTCTTGTAACAAAAGATTCTGAACAAAAAGTAGTTTAAAAGAGATTTTGAAGTTTTGATTTGCAATACTTAGTCCATTTTGAAACCTTTATTTTATTTCCTTTTGTATTGTGAGGGCAAACAATTGTTGTAGCTTTCATCATGAGCTCAAGCAGAACATTTCAGCAGACCGAGCTTAAGTGCATGCAGATGGGTGTAACAATTTTTCTTTAGGATATTACAAAACCAACTGTAAGCAAATTAACACAAAAAGGAGGAGGCTTTTTTCATAACCCTGGGTAATTCTGAGCACACTTTCAAAGGATCTCAGGTTCCTCTCATAAAACTAAACGAAACAATTGTCAGTTTTTAATATTTTTGACTTCTGAGTCTTACATCACATTAGCATGAATCTCATTACCAATGCAAGGGAAATCATAAACAAAAAACATACAGCTGATGTAATTTATTTTTGAGAACAATTTTAGGATCATATTCCTCATTAATTATGTCTATTTTAATGGAAGGAGATAAAACAATCCTGTCTCTTAATACAAAGCAACTGAACAGGATTTGGAGTTTCTGAAAAAACAAAGGTGATAGATTTTCTATGTACAACTTTATTTTTTCTACTGGAAGAGTGGCACATGCAGTGGTCAAAACTCACTCAGAGTGTACTAATGCAGCAATTAAATTCTCTGGATATGAATTTTGGTCAGAGATGGCAGAGGAGCCATTCCTACCTTTCTGAGTGACAATGCATAAGAACTCAGGAGTCTGCCTCGGTACGTCGGAAGAACCTCTTGACCTCAGAAAAGCTGAACACATTCTTGAAGAATGGGTCCACCAAACTTTCTATATTTGAATTGTCTTTCAGTGGTCATGGTATTTTTGACTTCTTACTCTTTTCTTGTGAAACTTGGAGAGCGTTTGCTTCCTTGTTTGCATGTATGAGGAAGTGAGAGGAAAAAAAATTTTTTTTTTTTTTTTTAAAGGAGTGACTGCCACAGGAGATAATTCCATCTGCCTGCCTGATTTGGCATTTTCAACTCAATTTCTCAGTTTCTCCTGATGAATAATCCAGCTCTTCCCAGTAGTATATACAGTTTAAGTGCCGAACACATGCTACAAAAATAATGATTACAAATAATTACTGTAATGGGGTGAACAACTAACGTCAATTAGTTGGTGTGCAGAAGTTTCCATGACAATAATGTTCCGCTTTATGGAGTTGTTCATTTTTCAGCCTAAAAAGCTTTCTGATATACTTTGTCAGGCAACAACATGACTTGACCATCCCAAAAAATATCTCAACAGATACAAGTAGTCATGGACTGTGCTCCTACTTCCTTCAAAAGTTAAATCAATACCCTGTGCAGAACTAAGTTAAAGTTTAAAATAAACACTTAGTTGTAATAAAGTAGATTTCCTGATGAATATTTTTGTAATATTTACATTGCTCATTTCCTGAGGAAACTTTAAAAGAATTGTTAGCTAAATTTTTAAACAACGCTCTAAAACTACACGATTTTAAAACCACAGTTTAAAACTACACTTTAAAAGTCTAGTTATAGTACAAGAGGTAATGGTTTAAAATTACAAGAAGGTAGGTAGGTTTAGATTAGGTATAAGGAAGAAATACCTTGCTGTGAGGGTGGTGAGGCCCTGGCCTAGGCTGCCCAGAGAAGCTGTGGATGCCCCAACTCTGAAGTGCCCAAGGCCAGGCCAGATGTAGCTGTGGGCAGCCTGGGCTAGTGGGAGGTGGCAGGGGGTTGCAATTAGTTGGTTTTAAGGTCACTTTCAACCCAAATCATCTGTGATTCTATGAATAGAAATGTTGGTGTGCACATGTACTTTGTTACATATTGTCCAGTCAAGCTCTGGTTCAGAACAACACTTCAGCCAGTTGTTAACTCCAGGTTCAGTAACCTCTGTCTTATCAAATGACATGTCTAGATAAAATTTAAGTAACATTCAGAATAGAAATGCTTTACTGAACTGAGAGTTAAACTAAGGCATGCTCTTGTTCAACTGCAGATAACAGAACTCTTGTTGAAGGAATATGTAGGTAAAAATAAGTCTCTGCAAGAAACTAAAATATTTGGTTTCAGAATAGTACTTCTGAATTTGAATACCTATGAACCCAATTCTTAACGCTTTCACATTAAACTGTTCCTCCCAGCACTGTAATGGATATTATTGTAATAGTCAATGGTAGAAATTAATTATTTTGATTTGAAAAAAACTTGACATCTTTAAAATACAAACCATAACACAACAGTGATGCAGACAATTTTTAAGGCCCTTTGTGCTTCTCATCCTTTCCATATTAAGATCAACAGTTCAATCAACCAACCAACCATTGTTTTTGCATTTTGTCTGTGATTTTGTCCCTTTCTACACTGTATATTGATTGCAGAGAAAAATAAATTCATGAATCCATGGAAATAAACAACAGCTATCAATGAGCTTATGACAATTCACATCTCTTTGCAGCACAGTCTGTCAAAATAAATGGATGCTCTTCATCTACTCTAGTATACAATCAGCCACATCAATATAAATTCTTGTCCTACCCCACTACTTACTGCCACACTTACCTCTCTGCAAGCTGACCTGTGGTAATCCCTTGCATGCAGGCAGGGAGAGAAAGCTGGAGGCAGGAATGATCCAAAAGTCTTCTTCCAGACATCACGAGCAGTGCTTCCACAGTCCAAGACTTTCAGTGAGCGATATGAGTGCTTTGTTAAATTAGGGACTTAAACAGGAAAATGACTTGAGAAGTAACAAGACAAAAAGATGATGACCGTTTTTGTAAACTCCTTAAGTGGGTCACCAAACACAACTGCCAAGTGACCAGAGTTCTTCACTGGATATTAGCTGACTTAGATATTTCTGCATACACATTTAATGCCTCCTGTAACCCAAGGATTATTTTCTCAAAGCACACACTTACTAGATATTCGTACTTTTGTCAGAGTTGGAGGCCTGGCTGTAAAAATGCGCTTTCACAATGTTGTATGGTTGTTCCTCCTGCCTGATGTCTGTAACGGGCACTCTAGTGGAGCTGCTAAAGCTTACAACTTTCTCATTTTCTTGGTCAGCTTCTTCACTGACGTTAAAGCAATAATTATACCACTGCTAGAGTATGTCAGTCAGTATCATCTTGAAAACAGAGGAGGAATGGAGACAGACTTAAAATGCCCAGATGAAATAACAACAATGCAAACATTCTTATTGCTCTTCAGTAAAAGGCCATAGTCGTACAGAAATGAAGAGTCTTACAGCTCCTCTGTAATTTGGTAGCTCAGTGGAATTACACAAGTATATATGTTATCTTGGAGTATTAAAAAGTGAATCATCAGAGTGGTAATTTCTGGTTAAGAAGTGACAGTTAGGTCAGAGAATAGAATCCTCTATGCTCTTCAGCAAGCTAAAATTTTTCTCAGTTGATACACACTATATAAAATACTTTTTTTTTTTCCTAAAGATTTTTGCTTTTCTATTTTCAGACTCAAATTACAAAATGTTTGACAAGTTCCAAAGTTTGCTTGTAAAAATCCCCAAGTCACGAGCAAGGCGGATAAAAATCTGTTCATTGTAAAAAGGGAAGGGGGCAGGGTGGGGAAGGAAAGGTTTGTTGATAAGTTTGCTACACGTTTAACCACAGCCTCCAGCGCAAATCTGCATTTATTGTAAGTTCCTATTTATTAGAATATATGAAAAATATTCAGTAAAACTACATCTTGTTTTTGAAGAAGTACACCCCAGTAACTAAGGTGTAAGACTAGACCAAGTTCTAGGAATGCAAAAATGTAAGCAGATTGGGAAGATGAGTATTGGGATAGAGAGAAAATAAAGGAAGTTTGAAACTATGCTTTGTCCCATTTAAAGTTTCTTGAGGAAACAGTCAAATTCCAAATGAGCAAATAACAACAGAAAGTGGACTAGGGAGAAATCACAAAGACAATTAGCAAGATCAATCTAGGACAGCTTTTGGCTTGTCTAAATCTATATAAGGAAAACGGCCTGCAACTCACTCTGAAAGTGATGGGAACCCACGCTTCAAACACATGTCTTGAAAGAATGTCGGAAACCTTGTTCCTCTTTTGGCTGCGGTTACAGATGCTTTCTCCAGACAGTGGGCTCAGTAGTTTCAATTGTCTGGAGTACTCAAAAATACATTCTCCCCTGGAAGATAGTCTGCATATACTTACAATAAACATTAACTAAATCAAATGACTTTCACTTCAGGATAAATACTTTCAAGAAGTCAGTTAGAGACACTTATAGTAAATTGCTATTAATTGGTTTTTCCAATCTACTTAGGTTGTACTAATGAACACAATCACTTCTAACATATTTATATGCAGGATAAATCTTTCCTCTATCCGTATGCCTGCAAAGGGCCCAAGATACAATGGAGATATTCTGCAGCAAGAACACACAGGAGCCACATTGGGACAGGCGAATGATCCTGCTGCTTTTCTGTGTCCCTGAACTCTGTCGGTTCAGGAACAGCCAGGAGAAGCTGCCTGCGCTCACTGTGGGATAGCCACCCCAGTGCCTGGACCTGAGCAGGGCACATTCTGTAGCTTTTTGGCTAGAGAATATGTAAGTTACATAACATGGAAACTCTCAGCTCTGCAAAGCCAATGAAACCACATTTTCCTATAACTGCTACTTCCCCCTTTTGCACGTTACCCACTTGTAATGGCTTATTGTAAATTGTATGATAATATCTCTAAAGATGGGAACTTTTTTCTTTTGCATGTGAACATTACCCAACACTGAGAGGTTCCCAGCCCTGACGGGACATTTTAGGGCATTATTGGAAGGAGATCAGTCATATTATACTGCTCAGCTCCCTTCTGCTAAGACCAGATATGGAACAGAAGTAAGAATTTGAATTATGTCTGTACCACAACTTAAAAACAATCATGTTAACTTCAGCAATTTGAAGTTGGTTACTGGAAAAACCCTAGGTTCAGCAGAGCAAGGCTGCTGGTAGAGTAATTTGCTTCACCAACTCCTAAATAATACCGAAATGTAGTCCAATTATTTTTAGAAATTATCTGCTCTATTCTTGTGTAATTTTTCTTAACAGCTCTGAATACCTAAGGAAGCACTGCAGCAGACCATAGGGCCAAGATCTATCTGAGAAACCTGCATGCATCATACGCTTTGTATGATTCCACAACTCATTAAGTCTAATTTATGGCATATGTAATTAGGCACCTTTGAATCGAACCCAGGTCTCTAGAGATAATAACACTTAGAACTTATATAGGGCTTTTCATCTTCAAAGTGCTTTACAAACATTAACTAATTAACAACATAATAAGACATGAAAGGCCAATGTACTTACCCATAGTGCTGGATAGCCTCTGTATAATTCAGATTTTGATGTTTTTAAATTGAAGATCCAGTCTGGGTGCACATGGAGAACTTACTTGTGGTCCCTTCCACAATCAGAAAGCATGACTTTCATATCATATATCTGAATTCCCAGAGTATTTCTCTACTATTTATTGCTGAGTCAGAAGAAATAGCTCCTAATATTGAAGGAAGATATGGAAATGAGCAGTCTGTGAGGGTGTTTGAGCTTCCTTGGATTTGAGCCACAGTACTGGGGCCTTATGCAGGAGGGGATTCCCTGAGGGTACACTGCACAAGATTTCTGGTACCACCAAACTCCATATCCTTCCCAAGGTAAACCTAGTAACAATTATACACAGACTCTAGGACTGGCTATCTAGGGGCTGACTATCAGGGACAAAACCTAATTTCAGCCCCAAAATACATTTTTATGGTAAAAGCTACAATGTTTTCCCAGTTCCCTCTGCTCCTCTGAAAAGTGTAAAATATTTAACCTTTTTTTTTTTTTTTTTTTAATAACATAGTCCAATTTACACACAGGGCTCTTGAGACAGTGTACATTTGCCATTTGCCTTTTTTTTTTTTTTTTTTATCTCCGTGAATGTTTTCTTGGTGGTAGCAATGTTGCAGATGTTATACCAGGTTCCCCTGCTGAACATTACTAATACAGAAAGATGGAGGATAAAATAAAAGGGGAGCAAGTGATATGGGCAGTTTTAGCAGTCAATCCTTCAGACATCAGCCTGTGGCAGTGATCATTTTCATAAGCTTGGGATATTGACCACTGTCTGTGTATGTGCTTTGTTTAAACATCACCTGTCCAAAAGCTAAAAAGATAACGCATGTCATGGCAGCATCTCCTGCCCATCTCCTGTCAATGGCTGCCTCTATCCCCTTGGGGATTCTACTGTGACCAGAAATTGAGAATTTGGAGACCAGTGCAAAAATATACCAAGCACGTGAGAAATATATATATATATATATATATATACATACACACACACACACCTCCCTAACCCTGTACACTAAAATTCTCAGAAACAAATCCAGGTGATTCTGCAGTAATGGCACAGGTGGAACAGCAAGAGAAACTTAAGAAAATGAAATGTAACATGGATCAGAAAACAATACGTATGTGGAAGCAGCAGGCTTTTGCACTTCCCCACAGACAAACAGTCCAGAACAAATCCTGAAAGGTAACAATCTCATAGTAGTAATGCCTACAAGAGATCCTACCATAAACATAGGGTCTAATTAAAAGCGTTACAATTTTTAAATGCAAATGTAGAATAGAACTGTCAAAATGTTTTATCCCTGAAGTGTGAATGCTAACCTTCCCATACTTATTATATAGCAGTACATTTTAATTTGCCTGGAGCAGAGTTGAATAAAGCAAGCACCACAAACACAATCAAATGGATATTTGAAAGTACTGCTCTTCACAATAGCTGTGCTTCTGAGCAGGGCTTCAAATGTTGATCAATTGATTACCAAAATCAAAGAATACATTTCCCAAATGAGCTTCTGCAAAAGCACTCAATACCACCAGAGAAAAGAACATAAAACTGCACAGAACAGCAGTGTTCTTTAAAATATTTACAAATGCAACTTTTTACTGCTTTCCTGTTCATAGCTTAAATCTGCAAAGATCTAGAGTAAAGAATAAAGCACTTCTGATAAATTAATGGTTTGATTCAGTTTAAGTGTGGCAAATTCAGTTAAACAAAGACAAAAAACAGTTTAAAATGATCCAAAGGTATGCCTTAAATCTTATGGCAAATCAGTCTCTCCACTCAAATGACTTCTGAGCCTTTTAGAAAACTATAGCGAAATATATAAAACATTCTCTAATTGCAAACTGTGTGAATATTCTTACTTCATAAAACACGCTTATTGATTTTTTTCTCCTTATCTCTAAGACAGATCTATTCATGCTTATCTGTCCCTTTCAAATTTTCTCTCCTCCCACTATTGCTGGTAAGAGGTACACTAGATGGTCCTTATATGAGTGAATAAAGGTGAGATATTTGGCCTGTTTCTGACCTTGCCTCAGTTACTATTTGCTCAGCAGAGGCCTCTGTTGAGCTAACTACAGTTTGCGAGAGCACTCATGGGTATTCTACAGCTCCTCCCCTCACGGGGACAGCTGTTTTCTGGACTGACTAATTATTAGCTGTAACTATCAGTGTCTAGTCCATCTGCCATCTCCAGTGAGCTGGTTTCTTCTGCTGTCCTGATGATGTACTTCTATTGTTTTCTTTGTCATAAATGTCAATGAACTCCTGAGAATAACTACCCACCAAATACACCTGGTTTTCATTTAGTGACTTTAACCTGAAAAAAACAGGACTGAAAAAGGAAAACTAATTTCCAAGCTGACATGAACCTATTACTTACATGAGCTTCCATACGTTTTATCCTTCCTTCTAAATGCAGGTTGATGTCTTGCACCATCTCTCACAGTAGCCTTGTCTGTTGTGCTGTGCCATCCTCACCATGAAAAAAATCTGAGCTGGGGTGCGGCTTTGGCAATATGTATAGAGCAAAATTCAGAGTTGTTCACAAATAAGTAAGCTCTCAGCACCCTTGCCTTTCATCACCCATCTCAATAGGAGGCATTTGTCCTCAAGAACACAATGGGATTTTGACCCCACTGTGCAACTGTTGTCCTAGTCTGGAAATTGTGAGGGAGTGCTGGGAGGATCAAACCTATTTTGTTGATTGAAATGAACAATTCGCTTAGAAACAGCTTAAAATACAAATTAAAAAGCCCCTACCTTCAGAGCTTCTGAGAGTTGATACTGTGGTTCTGCCTCTGTTTGGATGCAGAATTTATAGCCTTTAATCTTTCCCATTGCCCACTGTTTCATTAAAAGAAAACAAAACAAAACAAAACAAAACAAATCACACTTGTACTAACTCTTAGAGTATCAGAGAACACACTGCCCACAGATTTTTCCTCTTTTCTACACAAATACCTTTCTGGAACATGCCTCTGTGTTGAAATCCTCTTGCGTAAGCAGCAAGTACTCCAGGATTTATCACATCATAAGTAAGTTAAGAAGTATTTAGCCTGGTGACAATTAGGCAGTTGACTCTCTACCTGTACCCTTCATCTCCAGTTTGGAAAAGCAGCATTGTTGGAGGAACCTGACATGAAAAAAAAAAAAAGAAGAAAAAAAGACAAATGGTTACTAGCGAGAGTTGATAGAGGAGCCAGAAACACAGGAGACCAACAACTGTAGGGCAGGAATCTTTTTTTTCTTCTATTTTTGCAGATAATTTCAGCTGAGCTGTGTGCCACTTCAAAAAAACAGGATTTATCCCCTGTTGCATTACGGCAAGGAAAGCGTGCAGTGATCACACAGATAACACAGGAAACTTCCCACCATTTTGTATTTCCATTTGTGTGCCAGGGGAGATGTCACAACTCCTGTCCCTCACTGGTATTTGCTGTCTTTGCCCAGATGCTCACCGGGAACACCCACTCTTTCAGCAGCAGCTGGGTCAGATAAGGAACTTTTTATTCTATACTGTCCTCCCTTCAGCAGTTAATGAGAGAATTTGGGTGGTAAGGCCAGGGACATTTTTCTTCCAGCGCTGTCATTCCCAAACTGCACACAGACCTGTCTTCCCCTCCGTTTGGTCCCGCACTACTGTATCTTATCATCCTTCAGTATCTCAGGCACTAGGACATACTAGGAGACTCATTGTTCACTTACTCTTTGGAGGAGCCAGGAACAATTCTGCCTCTGGATCTTATATTTATTTAGGTGTGATAATCACATGAGTATCCTTAGTCTCACTACAGGTGATAAATGATATTGTTAATTCCATTTTACAAATGGAGAATTGAGGCACAGAGGCTTGGACAGGAGACTGGACACCTATCTCAGTTTTCCTGTTAAACTCTTCAATGTTCATTCATTCAAACATTTCTGCTTTTTTGCTATAAATTATTTGTATAATGGGAAAAACAAAAGCATCAAAGCTAAAACCAACTCACCAAAAACAATTAAATAAAAGTATTTGAATGGATAATGACATTTCTTCTTCAATATGACTGTCTTTCAGTACAATGAGGCAAGATGAGGTTCTTCCTGTGCTAGCAGACAGCTGTAACTCTGCAAGGTAAGTGAAATGCTAATATTGATCGCACAAGATGGAACAGGCTACATAGGCAATTGGTCAGGCAAAGCAGTGATGGCAACACATGGGGTATTATGGATGGTTGAAGTAGCAAAGGATATCTATCTTTCTGTCTATCTACCTATTTTCTAGGATGTCTATCATCATCGAACTTAGCTATCAAGGTACAATGGTAGCACTTAATCATCGATAGATAAATACTGCCTATGCCATTAATTGGGGATTGTGTCAGATTTTCCTTGTTTGTACCTTTGCTGCCTTTTTTTTTTTTTTTTCCTCCACAGTTGTGAGATGGTAGCATTTTCTCACAGCCTATATGTGTTCATTTGGGACTTGTGTCAGTGGCAACAGCATAGCTCTGTGTGTCTGCCCGAGCTTGTTCAACTGAACTCCTTCCCAGGAAAAGAAAATAGCCAACTGATGAGACTTCTAACAAAATTTCAAACCCAGCGTCATCATAATATCTGAAATATCATTTGGAAGCAGCAGCAGTGTGACCAGCCTGTGCACCTGCCCCTTCATTTGCAGTCAGAAGTAGCTGAAGAGTATGGAGGGGTTTTCCCAAGCAATACCTGATGGGAAACCACAACCCCTGTTGCTGTATTTTCTCTATATTTAGTATGCAGCAAGAGCCTGCAACAGTGTAGAGCTGTGTGTTTGCTGGTATTTTTCTTGTTCAAAGCTTTTGAGAACCCTTTACTGAAGCATATAATGCTGCCTTGAAATTGGCTTCTAAACCACATTTTGAGAAGAAGAAACACAGGCACTTGGCTGTGTGTTTCTGCTCTGTGCCATGGCTCACTGGAATCAGAAGTGCACCCCATCGCCCCCCTCCTCACCTCCTTGCAGCTCTACTCTCGTCAGCCTGTCTCTGATCACTGGATTCCTCTCTAATACAACAGCTTCCCTCTCCTTTTATTCTTATTTTTTACATTACTAGTTATGAACTCTGGTATATAGAATTCCCCCTTTCACTTCTGCAATTTAGTCTCTTCTATGGTTTTAAACTCTTAGGAGAATTCATTTATGGTTACAGAGTTTTACTTTAAAACCAGTCTTCCGAGGGCAGTATTGGGAGTGATCACTGTGCCTCTTGTTTTTATCTGAAGTATTGCAAAAGGAGAGCCAGATAGTCTAAATTAAGTGATGGAGCTTTTGCCTTGACATTTGGGAGGTTAAATTTTGCCCGTGACTGTCAACCTCTGAGAAGAGGAGATGGCATTTGGAGTAATCCAAAACTCCTGCAGAGTTACATTACTGTGGCAGCCAGACCAGAGTAAATCTAGTCTGAAGATCTATTGGTTCAATTACCGCTTGGGGTCAGGACATGCCATAAATTATTAGATATGCAAATGGAAAACTCTGACTGTTGATGAAAGGAAGATGGATGGATTTCTTAAATACTCATAATCACTGCTAAGACTGACTATAGATTGATGTATAGCCATTTGCCTGTAAAAGATTTGTTTCATTCTTAGGTAATTTTTCACATTTCTGCGTGCAGGTAAAATATCTTTTTATTTTACTTGTGTGTGATATTTTAAAAATAAGCTTAGGAAGTCATTTGGAGGTCTGTTTCGAACTGCTTCTGCAACACCCCATAATTTTTACAACTAGATTGAGAGAAGTTTGGAAAATGCTAATTCTCATTCTGTCTTCACTTACCACAGTGTAAATCTGAAATGCTGCACCATATTCAGTGGGGACACACTGATAATGTTTCAGGGAGAAGAATCAAATCCTTTCCTCTTTGGAGGTAAAGTGGGCAAAGAATTGCACAGAGCAAACTCAGGTTTGTGAATTTGCTGCAGAGTGAAGGACTATTGGTATGTGATAAACATCACTTTATCACAACATGAACTCTGTGGTGCTTCAAGAGCAAACCAAGAAATTTTTGTGGGTAGAAAAATGAAAATATAATGTATTACACCTGTTTTTGGTGTCACTTGAACACATTATTTATGGTCTTATTTCCCAGTGTGATTAAATTTGGAAGAATTTGACCCCTACCTCTGTCATGTAGAAAGTCTGCTACATCTATAAAAACTTGTTGAATTTCTCTTGTGGATTATCTCTTTTGGGAGAGGAGGTTTTACTACATGTAAGACAGAACGATTATGAGTGTGAGAATAACATATGCTATTCAACGCCACCTGCTGCTGCAAGGGAAAATATATTCCCAGATGCACCTTGACTGAGCAGAAACAGATGCAGAACTATAGGAAAACTTGTTCTAGTTGATAGAAAGCTTGCTTTGCTGAAATATATCGCAGTGCATGAGGGAATACACTTTCCCAAGACTGATGCTAACTTTTTCCAAGCAGTCTGTGAAAGCCAAGAATGTTTCTAAAGGCTACAAAGCATTCCTCCATTGGATGGTAGTTTCTAAACAGTTTTCACTTTTGTCCCTCTAGATAAAATATACTACAGACTTTCTCAAGGTTCCCATTCACTTCCTAAATCCATTGCCCATTGCTGTTGTTATTATTATTATTATTGGAGAAAAAAAAAAAATCTTACATGGTTGGGGATGACATCTAAACTGTAAATTGCGAGTTACTAAGGAATTCTCAAAGAAGAGTTCATAGATTTGTTCATATATTGCAGTTTCCATAAGAGAAAAAATATGTTAGGAAATATATTAATTTGCCCAAGATGAGGTTATACAAAAGTAAAGTTGTGAAGGAAACAAGACTAGGATTAAGGCATGATTACTGAGCTACCTGCAGTTAGAGACATGCATTTTTATGAGAGACATGCACTTTTATGAAACAATAGATAGAAAGTCTCAGGATTGGCATACTTTTATGTACTAGAAAAATCAAAAGCCAAAATCAAATGGAAGCATGAAGAATCCACAATGCCTGAAGGAGGCCTAGCCTGTGCTCTTTGGAGAGATTTCCAATCACATCTCCAAAATGATGTCCTCACCTTTGACTGAGTGCATCTGCAAATCCTTGCTGAATGCCATACTTAGGTTATTATACTTGAGACTTTCCTATGGAAAAATAACACGTTTATGGAGTTTAGAAGCTTATTCTGAACACTTCATTATAGAGTCCTCTTATTATCTAACATTCATCATTGGCTATCTTCATTTTAGATTACAGAGAGCAGAATATTTAATTAAGTACAAATGTACCTGCTCTGGTTTACTTTCTTTTGTAGCAGCAAGCTGGATTCTTGGTTAGTATTAACCAGTTCAGTTCCTCTGATCTGCAACTGAGAAAATGGTTTTATGTTTAAATTGGTTAAGAAGTTTTGCTCTGTTAAAAAGAAAAAAAAAAATAGTAAGTTTGTAGAACCTATTCACTGCAGATGAATAACATAACCAGGCTGAAAAGGAACATGATGGAGGCAAAATTTCTGTACAGTCAAATAAGTAGAAAATGTTTTATGCACAAGTAAAATTGCTGGTATGATTGGTTTTCTTGTGATGTACTCTACCAACTTTAATCTTAAACATTTATACAGATTCTCTGTTGTATTATAGTAAAGGACCTTTTAAAAGAGCTGTGAAATAGACCCAGTACCTTCAGTAAACATACCAGAACCACTATTTGCCCCTTTACCCTTCTTTTCTTCCCTCTTTCCCCACTTTCAACTACACTCCATTTCAGGATCATAAAAAACTCTTTCCTGGCCAAGTATTTGGTGTCTGGATCAAGTATGCATGTTCAAGTCAAAAATTATTGTAGCTAACTTATTTGAGGAAAAAAATCAGTTTGTATGAATGAGTATAGGAGCCACCAGAGACAATGGAATAAAAGCTATTTCCTTGAACCTGCTGCTACGACATTGCAGCTCACCACTTGTACCTTTTAAGTTCGAGAAAGCCAACAATGTTGTGTGAGTGAGCGGTGTGCGTGATGTTTGAACTGTGATTGTTTGATTCTAGCCCGACACCAATCTAACCTGGAAACAACTCCTCAAAGCCAACAGAACCATGTACGCAGAGAATGAGATAAATGAGATTGAAAACTCAGACTTTAAATCCTTCCCTATACAATTCTGGCAGCCATTTAAGGTTTGTAGGGAGGCAACAAGAAAACAAGAAACAACCTAATATTCATAACTCCTGTGTGAAAACACTAATAATAGTGAAAAGGATGCTTCACTTCAAATTTAATGTTATGACTTTTTTTTTTTTTTATCTTGATGATCATGATCTTATTGTACTCTAAACCAATCACAAAATGATCAAACTTCAACTACCTCTCCACTGACCGGATTTCTGCAATGTATTCTGAAGTGGAAGAAATTTGAGAAAAACAACTGAAACACAGCAGAAAACCAAGCAAACTACAAACACTAATGACTACTGTCTCTTACTTTACGCTGTAAAAAAATCATGTATGTACATATGCTTGACATAATTTGTAAAAGAGCAACCAAGCAAAAATCCACCTTGGGAAAGTGAAGAACTTAATGAACTGTATTTCTGCTCAACTTCTAGACAAAAAGCAAGCATGAATTCTCCTTAATGTTGTTCAAATCCTCAGCAAATTAATAAGCACAGTCACTTGGTATCATCTTTGTGTCTGTTTCTGTAGGTAGGCAGGTTTTGGGGAAGAATAATGATAACTTCACAGAAATGTTGCTTTAAATTTTTAAAGAAAGATACCATAGGAGCTCCACAACATATTGGTATATTTAATATTCTTTATTTCTATAACCCCCAGCTCCCTCTTGTGTCACTTGTTTAATAGATATGAATTAGATTTACTATATATGTAAATGTTTAACTGATATTTTGCAACATAATACAGCTTATTGATCAGGTGGTAAATATTTTTAAGTTATTTAATCATGAATGTTTCTTGCTTATTTTCATGCAATAGCACGATGAACTCATTCTCCCAACTTTTGTCTCTTTCTAGCACAGAGGTTTTTTTTAGATTGTGTTCAGAAATGGGCATTTTTTACAGCTCATTCAAAGTACATTTTATCACCTGGCCCCCTCCACTCGGTTTGCTTATAGCCAATGACAAAATAATTATAATATATTGAATGCACTACTACTTATTTTATTGCTTGTTGCTTTATTGCCTTCCTACAAAGTTTGTAGTTAAAACAATTTTTACAGCTTTAAAGAACTGAAATGAATTAATATTTCTAGAACTTAAGCCAGAAGTAACCATATTTTCAGCAGCTGAATTTTCATTAAAATTTACAAAAGACCTCTGCCTTCACTGATTTATTGTTGCACTAGGTAAAACTACACACAGTATATAAAATACTGTGTTACTCCACTTGTAGTTTGATCAAACATGTTATCAGTGATTGCAAGTACATTTTACAACCCTAGCTGCTGAATCGAAAAAAAGGTGATACAAGCATCAATCTCCAGGATAAAATCAGAGCACTTTCTACCACAGTTTGACCTTAGTGATGACTTTGGATAGTCTTACTTGTCTAAGTCCTTGCAACAATTACCAAGGGACGGTTACAAAATGCAGCTTTAATGGTGCAGGCTGGAATTACTAGCAGCATCAAAGACTTAAACACTAACCCCAGAGATTTCCAAGCAGAGAAAGAATTTGAGCAAACTCTGATGCCACTGTAGGAATGAAATGGAAGAGGGCTGCAGGCACCAGCCCCAGACTTTATGTGTGTTCTTTATTGTCTGCATCCCTGAACTCTGCAGTGTCATTAGCAAATACAAAATGCTATAAATAAAAAAAAAAAAAACAGCTTCAGATAACTAAGACCACAAGATACAGTTGACTCCAGGTATAGCTGCCAAATCTTATTTATAGCGTGAGGAGACACAGTTAATTACAGGCCACAAAAATGTTAATTTCTGTCATAACACAAGTTACAGTCTAAGAATGAAAAAGCTTATTTTTGGACTGAAATTTTTTCTCCTAATAAAACCTCCGTTAATTTGAAATCCTCTCTCATTCTAGTAGGCTACAGGATAGGCAAAGAAAGGACAGATAATTGTGACTTACCGATCTATTTAGTAGTTCTAAATACAATAATCTTCAAACTCAAATAATAATAATAATAAAATAAAAAAAAAAAACATTTTTTGGCAAGGCAAAGTTTTGAAGGTAGGAAAGAATCAGAGGCAAAGATCATAGAAGACTATTTGAGCAATGGCAGTTATATCTGCTGATAATTAACATTAAATAATTTTCCAATTAGTATAAGATTTAGAAAACATTCAGTCCTGGTGACCCAGAAAGTGAATATAAAATGCATCTTATGAACAAACCTAATCCCTCTCCACTGCGAAACAATCACCAATCATTAAAACTGTTCTAAAGTACATTGGATAATTAATAAGATAAACATTATGCACAGGAGGAAGTTGATTATATTACATATAATCAGACATCGGTCACTCCACAAATTGTAATTTATTTTCCCTTAATTTGCATTTATTATCTAAGGTATTTCAGGGACTCTAAAATAACATGAAGCGAGCAGTTACAAAGATGACTCATTTAACTTCAAAACTATGCTTCAAGCTTTCAAAAATAAATTACATACAATTTCAGGAAATAACACACCATTCCCATGCAACCTGTAATTGTTGCTGCAAAAATGGTAAACTCATTTTTGGACGGTAAATACCACAATTTAGGGCAACAGCATTCATTTAGCAGGTCTTACAGTGATACGTGAAATAGTATGGTAATTTGCATGGATATTGCAATCTAAGTTTATATATGGAGTCTACTTGGTTAAAAAGGTCATACAACTGTAACTTTATAAGAACAAACTGGCAGAGTGGTTATAGTTAATATCCACCTCCTACTGCAGATCAGAAAATCTCTTCAGTGAAATGGGAAGGGCTGTGGTCTTCTATAGCTTGCATTCAACATCACAACTACTACTTTTATTTATTTTTTGGCTGGGGGGAAGAGGGGGAACTGCTTGTGAATTTGAGACTCCTTAGTTTACAACCCCTATGTATATGAACATTGCTAAAATTTCAGCTTCTAGGTCAGTACTGAGCTTTCTAAGTCCTTAACAAACATCTTTTTGTATCCCTTCATGTCAGATTTAATTGTACATGGTGAAAGGAAACCCTAATCAGGATTCAAGAGAAGTACTCTAAGACATGTATCTTCCCAACCTGAACTATCCTGTGATCCTGTGAAAGCTTATGAGGAAAAAAGCAAGTTTTCATCACATTTAAAATCCCCCCCCCAAATTACATAATTAAAAATTCTTGTTCTTGACTATTATGTGGCATTTACACAACAGTCGTACAACAGTGAGGTGCAATGAAGGAAGTGGTCACTTCCCAAAGATCTCATTCCTTTCAGAATCTGTCCCTGGAGGACAATATTTGAAACATGGTATTAAAACATACACGGCTTTTACAAAATCATTTCACAGCCTATCAAAAAGATCTGTTTTCTGTTCTGTGATTTCCCCACACATTCCCAGTGTCTTTCACTCCACTTGCTCACCTCCATATCTTGCCCACCACCACCAGTTCCATCAGGAATATTTGTGGGGGTTCAGAGAAAAATAAATAAAGCATACTGAGCTGCTGTACAATGACTTGCACCACTTCTTTTAAGTAGAAACCCAACTAATATAACTCTGGTTTTACCAGTCTGCTGCACTAATACCAAGTAGGGACCTTACTGAAAAAAGCCCACAGCAAAGATCAAGACAAGCAGCTGAAAAGCTACCTGGAGTTACCGAGCCCTTCTGGTGGACTGACATCAGGACAAACCACAACGGAGTCACGGCTCTTACTTCTTTGAAAGATGATGTCTGCCCCAGGACCACTTCCATCTGGAAACTGTTTGGGGTTCTACAGTAAGTTACCATTAGGTCCACGCTGCATGTAAGCATCTCTGTACATCTTCAACTGGACACTAAAAGGAAACTCTACACCCATTAAAGTCAATACAAGTTTCCTTTTTTTTTTTTTTTAAACCCCCCCACAAAGATGCTTTAATGTCACCCAGAGGGACAAGTTCTGTACATGCATCTCAGGTCCACGTTTGACCTGCAGAACACAGACTCTTTGCAACTGAGATCACTTTTAATTTGTTCTTGTGTGGTCCTGTCTAAACAACATAACACAATTCAGACTGAACTATTTGTTAGAAAGTCTTTATCTGTCACGTGTAAAGTGTTAAAAGAAAGTATTTTCATAGATGAAATACATTTTCATCTCTAACTACAGATATTTAAGAACATTTCCCCACAAAATGGATTAGAATCTTTGAATGAAAGGCTTTATAAAAATGTAAATGCACTCTACAATAATTACAGTGACAATAGATCTTGTTTTCAGCAGTCTTACGAGCACGTAGGCTTTCAGCACTGCATTTGTAGCAGTGGTGGTTATACAGCCACGCTGGTTTGCGCAACAGTTTAAAGACAAACGGGAAAGCAAGGTCTTTGACTGGAGAAGCTGACAATTTAAATAAGGCTGACAATTTACAGAAAATTGACAACAGTGTTGTTCAGTGGGTAGGAAGGGCAACAGCAAACAAGCAGCAAGAGAAAGTGATCTTGTGAGAGCATTATTTTGAAGGAATCCAGATGAGCACACTGTTGCAATACTTTGGGGTTGGTTTATTTGCTTTTTAATTTGAGGAGTGCCAAATTTGGGTGTGACTCCCCAGAAATCAGCAACTTGATGCAAAAATTTTGGCTTGGAACAGAAGACAGAACAGAGGGAGGGCAGGCGGTGGGGAAGGACCTGGAATAGCAGCATTTTCTCCCAGGTTTGGGTGCATCTGTAATACATCAAAACATCCCAAATAAAGTGCTGTTGGTGCGCATTTGGGCAGATGTCAGAGATGGTCAGGAATTGGAGCAGTACAACTAAACACTATCTAAATGAAATCTCATACAATGTTTGTGACAGCCTTTTAGAGAATCATAGTTCATATTTCTTAGGGAGCCAGTTTGGGGTGGCTGCTGCTCATGTAGGGAGTTGTTCTTACAATTTCCTGCAGGTCCAGGATTGAAATGATCCACTGCAGTGAATTCACAAGCTTAGCATTTGTTGCTCCTGCGACTAAAGGTTAAAGTTTCATTGGTTGACTGAATCAAGATCACCAGTTGCCCATTACTTATTTTTGTGGTCTTACTCATGTTTGATTTCAGCAGATTTTGAGTAATCTCAGTCTCTGAATGTTAAACTAATGCCACATATGCAAAAGATTAAGTTTTGTCACTGCAAAACAAAGCAATTTCATGAATAATTTTCTTTTGTGGGTGACTGGGTCAGTGAGAGCTCTTTCAGCCAGCACAGGCAGTGTCTGGCTGTAAACACACTGGACGGCCGTCCAGCCCACGTGAGCACAGCGGAGGAAGGAATATAGCCCCTGGTGGTGTTGAACAAACCTGTGCCATTGGAGTTATGGCTCCTTTTGGCATGGATGGCTGCATGCAGCAGCTCTGACCGCACGTGGTGCTGGTCAAGGGCTGTTCCTGATGGAGATGAACACAGAGAAAGAACGTTAAGGCTTTTAGGGAGAAGAGGTAATAAAGGCTGTTTGGATGACTGGCCTGTTTGAACTCACAGCCAAAAGACAGAGTCTTTTAGTACAATTTCTTTAAAGGATTTTCTAATCCAGGTGCTCAATAACACACCACAAAGCTTTGCTTTCCATTAAATACTCCACAAGATTTGAATGAAGGTGTCTTTTATATATTTGCCCAAAAGCAAGAGTAAAAACCTGCAATTCTTTAAATTGATATGCTATTGTGTGGCTGTGCTCCTACCCAGAGCAACTAATTGCATAATTTAGCCATAAAACCAACCTAAACAATGTCGTTCTGTTGAAAGTTCACCTTTCTGTCAAGTTGGCAGCGAGCTAACCCTAATAATTTGAACCTGTGTTTGCAAAGCTGTGCCTGAGCCCTGGCACACAGCGCAGCTGTGTGGGACGCAGGGTGAAAGCGTTAACCAGGGATGTTCCATCTGAGAGCACAGGGCTGCCACTTCCCTGCTGAACTCTAAACTTACTATGCAAATGCCAAACTGAGATGCACTAAACTTTTCTCCTGAAAATAGCGTGAGGCCACGCTAGTTCCAAGCAGGCAAAGACTGAGAGTCACTGAGGATGAGGAGGTGCAGCACAGGAGCCAGGAAGTAAGGCTGAAAGGCAGAGGGAGCAAGCGATTTCTCTTTGTTATCAAGTGAAATGACTCCACAAATATGACAATAAATCACTGCAGGAATCAATCTGAGTGGAGGCAACTGCTCCATGCTGATAATGCATCAATCAATATTTAATGTTTACACTTTAATTAATCTGCACGTAGGAAGCATTCTTTCAGTGACAAAAAAGTGATGAGAAATAAAACACCTTTTATATCAAACAGCAGTGAATGGCTGCCTATCTGTTAGGCTTTGATTGGGCCCTCAATTGATCATCACAACCTTTTTCGATTGCTCTGGTGTAACAATGTCACATTTGGGTATAAAACAAACACTGGGGCCGTGAAGGAGGGAGGGGGAGCTTCTGAATCTGCTTTTGAATGATTACAACTTAATCAGAACAAAGAAAGACTGATAGCAAAGTATGAATTCTTTGGAAACACTGGGCAGAAGGCAAATAAAGTATTTTTCAACATCTGCATCAATGACACCTATCTGAACAGATTTCTACCATGTCTTACAATTATTAGTACCTACTAAGGCTTTGTACAGAAAGACAATTCAGATGTTGACTGGCAAAACTGCCTTTCCTTATCGGAGCTACCAGCGGAGCTCCACGATCAGCTTGTTTTGCTGATACTCTGCCTGGCAGCAGAGCACTAGGTGCAGTATGGACACAGGGGAAGGCACCAATCCTGCTGCAGAGTTTTTTTCCTCAGTGCTCTGTTTAACCCTTGTAAACTTGAGTTTCTTCTTTTTTAAAGGGCCTGATTCATTGTTCATTGATGTCAACTGAATGACTTCTATTGACTTCAGTGGGCATTGCATTAGTCCATAGATGAATGGTATTGAAAGCACAGTGATGAAAGACAAATGAAAAGACAGTGATGCTAGACCAGTAACGTTCAAATATCTCTTTTAAAAAAATGAATCTACAACAATATATTCTCCACATATAACTAAAAGCTTCCTAGGCTTATTTTTAAAATAATTGCTTGAAATGTAAATACTTTTCATATAATAAATACAGTATTATTTATCTCAAGGATACACAGAGCTTTGCTTTTTAGAGCTTAGCTGAATTTAAATAAGAGATCTGAATTTGGTTACAAAACTGCCATAAATTTAAGCAGGGCGGAACCCCGAGACATTTTACTGTATTTTGTATGTTATTTTAAAGTTATTTTACATGCCCAGTCATAAAGTTAGGCTCATGTAAAGGACATATTCAAGGGTAATTTGTTTTAAGATTTTAAGGAAAAATAATTGCAATGTAGGTTCTTTTCACTGAAGAACTTTTTCTGTTTTGCCAGTCAACTAATAGGAGGATTCTACCTAAGATCTAGTGACAACAAATTGCTGAAATGCCTGCCCTGATTTGCAGCTTCCTAGCTTGGGGTGTTGCAATTGCTGGTTCAGGCAATACTTGAGCAAAAATGGAAGTAATATTAAGGTATAAATTCATATACTAGAAAAATTTGAAAACACTAATCCTCAATCCTATATAAAAAAAAAAAAAAAAATCACTGAGATTGGTGGTGTTTTTCTATGATTCACAAAGGTTTTCAGGCTATTCCAAAAGCCTAAGGCACTCAGAAACACAGTCCTAGGACTGGTGGCAGTTTGACTACCAAGACTCTGAACTAGCAAAGTTAAAGCATGAATGACATCAGAAGACTTCCATTTTCTGGTCAAAAAGCTTTGAAATATAGTAGCATATGAAAACTGGGGGAAGTGTTCATAGAGGAAATGAAAGAAGATGAATATGACATTTAAAATGCAATGATAGAACAATTCCCCAGAACTAAAACAAGCCTTTTTACTTCCAGTGTTTACTTATCATTCCCACATACATTTTTTTCCATGGAACTTTGTATTTAAATAAAGAAAAAACTAAGATTTCATTAGCTCCGTAAAAATGCAGCCAATGCATTTTCCCTAAAATCCATAAATAGCTTTTCAGCAGATTTTATTAACATACACACATACATCCACACAAAGAGTTGAGTCTGCAGTTTATCTTTTCCATAAAACCTTCTTCCCCCTTCTGTGCAAATCAGATGAACAAGCTAAAAAAAAGGGCAAAGTCAAAGGACAGGAATGCCCTATTGTAATGCATGATCAACTACAAATATTTATAGAAAAGATGAAAACACTACTATGTGCACATCAAGATCACCCTAGGACAGCTTTAACATGCAGAGTTAATGTTTATGGAACAAGACTGACTTACTGAATGTGAAATCTTGATTTCCCTTATATGCACCCAAAGTAAATTCACCAAAAAAGAACATTACATGATCGAATCCTGAGGGGACAACACAAAGCACTTAATGCTGTCACTGGCAGGCAGAAAAATAATCACAGTTGTATTTTCTGATGATTTTATTCTCTAGTGGCATAGAGCTTCTTACCGCACCCAAGTGGAATAGCAGTCCAACCTGGAAGACCAAATCCTGGCCCCTGTGGGCCTCAGCTGCTTTGGAGCCCCAGTGAGCAGTGTAGTTTGGTCTCCAGCAGCAATCCTGACACGCAGGGTCCCTTACTGCAGCTTTAAAGTCCCTTTAGCTGACCTTCTGAGAGCAGGACTCCATAAGGGGCTTTGCTATGTTCTGAAATCGTCTCAGCTGCCAGAGACCATGTTGCCCAGTGTTGGACGCAGCCAGCAGGGCTGCAGTGTGCACCCACATCTAGTCACAGTCCCGAGCTGCAAAGCCCAACCACTAGAGCACTGTCCCAGCTTCCCTCCGGCTGCAGTTGATGCCATTAGCCTAAAACTTCCACCTCGCTTGCACAAGAAGCAGCCAGTGGAGTCTAAGAGTACTGGTTCCTATCTGGCATCAGGGCTCAGGCTACCTTTCCACTTCAGCCTTGTCACAGCTGTCTGCTGAATTTAATTAAAAAAAAAAAAAGAGAGAGAGAAGAGACTGAAGTGTACTAAAAAAAAATGGAAGACTAATAATTCATTAACCTGACAAACGAAATGTAAGTCCTATCGATCAAGAGTAAAACTTCTTGGTTATAAAGGAAGCATGTATTATTCTGACAGTATTTTCACAAGATAAACTGAAGTTACAAAGAAGGGAACCAATTTGATTTAAATAACTGTCTCTCCTCAGAAACATTCCTGATTAGAATCATCAGGCACAGGTTGGTGGGGGTAGCATTACTACCCCCGTCTGTACAGACTTGGAGAACTGCAGAGTACCAAGGAGAGGGGACCGGAGCACTTCCTAGCATTTTCTGACTGCTGCCCCTATGGAAAATGCCGAGCAAGAATCCACACCACTGAATCACGCCATGCTAGATGCCAACATGGAGAGATGTGCATCAACACACACAAGATAATCTCTTCTCCCTCTTCCATCGCTAACTCTGAGAAGCCAAGGGCTTATTGTACAGCTAATGAGAATGAATACACTTGCAGCTGGACTTCCACCACCTGCGGAAGGCAGAAGTTGGCCAAAAACCTGTGAGACTCTCCAGTTGTGTTGAATGGATGGAAACCAAGAGTGTGGCTCAGTTTCAGGTCCCAGCCTAACAGCCTTATAACACCAGTGCCAACAGACCCACGTAAAAGCAGAGGGTTCAGAGGGAGAGGCAGTGTCTGGCATGCTGTGATGGTAAAGTATACTAGGGCAGGCATCAATTTACCTCGGTTAGTTATGTTCTTAGTTATGTTGTATTTTGGTGCCCAAAGGCCTAATTTAAAACTCCAATAATAAAACGTATTATAAAGTATAAGCCAAGCACATGCAGGTTCTAATTCTATTTCCTCTCAGAGGAAAGAGCCAAGCTGTTTAGCTTCAGGTTCTTTCAGCATTTCCTATTTGTGACAAACACAAAAATCTGAAATCACTGAGGTACCAGTGCAAGACACTTACATAGATCACTGAGAGCTAATTAAATGTCTTGCTACACCCTTCACTATTACCCCCCCCAACCCTTTTTTAAATCCCCAAAAGATGTTTCTGGTACCTCAGCATCACAGCTGTCACAATGCAGGCCATGCAGGTGAGCTGAAGTTACAGAGAAGCAAACCAATCCAGTTCAGACATCCTCCCTACCTTGCAAAAATTACCAAGCCTGAGCCTGTAGGGCAGGACTCCCACCTGTCCTCACACAGAGCTTGTATAGGTCAGCTGAGGGACATGCCCAGTCCCAAGGGATGGAGAAAACCCTGCTCTGGCTTGGGGGATGCATAGCAGCGTGAGAAGCACAGCTATTCGTTTTGTTTCCCAGACATCTTTTGTTTCCTGGTCCTCCCATTCTTTATTAATTTTAAATGGATAAATGCTGAGCCTTCTCAAAGGCATTGGAAACTGGGTGCAGTCTGTGCCTTGCCAACTTGCCCATCTGCTTTTCAGAAGGCTTTTTCCTGCAGGCTGGTGACATGAGTAATAATGCCTGTAACATGGGAAGGCCTGGGAGGTGGGGAAGGATGCTAAACAGAACGGCAGGAAGTCAGATGGGAAGAATAAAACCAGATAAGACAGGAGGTGTGGATGCTCTCAGTACCTTGTCAGTCTGCTTGGTTTTGCTATGAGCTATGTCCCATGTCTCCTGTAACATGGGATGCTTGCAATAACAGTGGGACCTAGCTTATGGGGACTGATGTAGGAAATGGATTTTAAGGATGAAAAGAAAGTTAAAGGTGCAGTTTTGCCAGAATAACGAGACACCCAGTGTAGCACTGAATTAGTCAAAGCAGCACAACTCATGAATCTGACCTGGCACATTGTGCAAGTCAGATTTAAGTCCCCATATATGAAGTCAGATTAGCTAAATTAATCTAACCAAAAGTACAACTAAATCCTTGTTGTATTCTGCGACTTTTAAGAGTCAGATTAAATCTCTAAAGCCAGTGCCATTACATTTTTGCTGTGGAGCATATTTATAAGTAAGAATTCTACCAGTCATAGAAAACTTTTCTTTGAAATTTTTAAGAAACTCACATAGCAAGGTCTAGATCCACACCTAGTTTAAGAATAAGAAAAAACATCAATGTATAAAGCTGGAGCCTTTGAGAGGCTCCTACTCTGCTGGTCACAGAAGCTCACTGCACAGCCCCGGTGTCATGTTACACCAAGTCTGCCCTTGTTTGCAAACAAGAACTGGGGCTGTGTGGCTTTCTGCCCTTGCCATCGGATGACACAGAACCCTGTGCCACCCCACAACTGCAGGTCCGAGCTCTCTGGCTCCCTTGCTGAATGCACTCACTTGGACACATTGAGGACAACAGAAAACAATTTGGGGGAGAGGGAAGGGACAAAGTTCACGTTAACAGAAAATTATGTTTAATCATTCAGACTGTCAGTAACTTATTTCAAAAATACAGCATTCAAGGGCAAGACTAGCAAATGTATTGTTAATAGGTTTTACAATACGTGGTGTTTATGCTCCCAACATAAGTTTCCATAAAAAAAAACAAAAAACACTAAAGTCATTTCCACTCTAGATTCCACTGGTTAACGTTGATATTGACAACAAGGTAATACTGTTCACCTTATTTGAACTGAACAGATAATGAAGATGAGTTAGTAAAAATGCAGCTACCAAAGGTACTAATGGCTCATAATCTTATGAAATTGTTCTTTACTCACATGAGCAGCCAGTCTCAAATTCTGCACTGGTTAATCACATGCCGTTTCCTCCAGTAGTTGTTGTTCTCAATTTAGGATCAAAGCCCATAGTTCGCTGGGGCCACTCTTTCAAGGGAGGATTGGGCCCAGACTTTTAATAAGGGGTTTGGTGGCTTACAAAGAGGTGATTAAGATCTTCCTTTGAAAAAACACAAAATGTAGAGTTCTTCTTTTGGATTATAACAGCACAGATAGTCATAGCTGGTGGATTTCAGAGCATTAACTGCTAATCCACGAGTGAACTGAAAGGTTTTTGTTTGTTTGTTTTGCTATTACAGTATTTAGTTAAACTTGTCAGCCTTCAGCTCTCAGTTAGTCATATTTACGTTTCTTAGCAAAATGTTTTATTTAAGGAACTCAACGTTTCTGTAAGTTCTTGTACTTTTTCATACATTCCTCCTCATCGGTCTGAACATCTTTGTGAATATGTCGAAGAGGCTGAGAGATGCCCAGGCTATATGCAAGACTTTGGGTGCTTTGTTTGTTTGCTTCTGGGGAGGGGTGGGAAGTGTTTGTTTGGTTTCATTTAAGAAAAAGCTTGAACTTTTTCCTGAGAAGTAAAACCATGAAATCTTGAAAACTAAGCCACGATATAAATGTTTCTAGTTTCCTTAAGCGACATTCAAGGATTTCTGTTTGTCAGTGACAAACAGAAAGCACTTAGTATAATTATTATAGCACCTCAGTAAAAATCAGATTCTAGCCGTAGGTGATTGCAGCTATAAAGTTTCCAGAATAGGAACAATGAGCCCTATGAAACTAATGAAAAAAATCACCAACTTCCTCACTCCAAAGTCTGATTTTTACAAGGACTCCATTTCTTCCTAGTTGCCAGAAATGAACGGTTTATTTGAATCTAGCTAAGGTCTCCAGGAAAACAATTTTAATGTAACATAATGTTGCACCAATGACAGGACAATTAAGTGGTTTCAAAATCCAGCAATATTTAGGTGCATTTACTGTAGCATGCCCCAATAATGAAAATAAAGAAATCATACTGTAATGATATCATAGCTAAAGATAATAAATATCCAGACATACCCTATGCTGTATCACTGTACTGTAATCAAATGAATTAGAAATATAATGACTACTTTGACACAAACAGGTATTTAATATGCTGAAAATGTACCAGATTTTCTCCCTCAAGCATTAGTAAAATCCCCTAGAAAATTAAAATCCAGGTCATAGCTAAATTCCTTTGAAACTGGGATTTAAATAAAAAATAGTTTAGTCACTGTAAGAATTCTTTGTGCTGCTACATTTTTATAAGGTTAGAGCTAAAAATATGATCAAAATCTTGTTGGACGTTGCATTAAAAAAATGTACCAGGTGTGTTCAGAAACCCATCACACACATATGCATGTTAAACAGATGCTGACCAATAAATTAATTTAAGCTACTCTCCTTTCCAACCAGTGGAGAGCAAAGAGCTGTGAGGGACATTTATGGGGTGATGTTCTCTTGACTGACAAATTTTTCATGCTCAGTCTTTATTGTACAAGTCACTGATACTACTCAAACATTTTCTGAGTGGAAAATGAAATCGCTGGCTGTCAGGAAAGTAGAGAATTTACTAACCTCTTTCTAGGTAGTTGGGTAGATATGGAGAAGGATGGAAAGACTATTTATTAGTCATGAAAAGTGAATAAGGAAACAAGGTTTGAACACTGACCTGATGAAAATAACTTCCAGTAATTCCTTCCATAACAACTCAGGAAATCAAAGTTTACATGTCAAATATCTCAGTCTCCTTAGTACGTTATTCTGCATTGTGACGATTAGCATTTGAGCTGATCAAATGAAAAAGTATCTTGTACTGACCCTAAATCCTACTATGCTTATAGGACTTTAGAAAATAAATAGATGAGGAATCCGAGGAACAGTCCTTAAAGGGCTACGTGACTCCTTGGAACATAAGCTTCTCTAGCACTTTAAGGACACACAACATTCATTTCTACATTTCTTCCAATTATACAAATTTAATTTGCCAGGATTTTCTTTTGTTTTTTGAAAACACACAATTGCTGGAAAAAGGAATTAGTAGATGTACAGGGTTATTAAACATGGCATTCATCCATTGGTCCTACACAGAAAATGCAGCACTGAAAAAAACAAAGCTGATTAATATGAAAGGCAGCTAACCTAAAAAACTAAAACTTGAACTGAACGGTGTGCGCTAATCTTTCTCAAATACACTTATGAGAGCTAAATTTGCTGGTATTTGTCATTGCTATGCGGGTGAGTGTTCATGTGAACGATAGCTCCTCTATTTTGAGCAGACCAGTACAAAAAAAAGAATTCTGTCCCCACTGTTAATTTTCAGATTCTTCTGTCCATCTACAGCTGCTTGAATAGCAAACACTTCACAACCTGGGGTCATTTGTGATAAACTTTGTTAAAAAGCCGCCATTCATTACCAGTGATTTCTTTAATCCTCAAGTTGCTTGTAAGAAAAAGATTGAAATTGTGTGTTATTTATTTATTGGGTCTACAATCAAAATAACTCAACACGTTAGCCACATTAATAAAATACTTGCCAGATTGAAATCTTAATAGCCAGTCTTAGTCTTGCCATTGTTTACTGAATGTGTGTTTGCCAGCCTATCTGGAGACATAAGGAAAATCTTAATGGCTGTGGCCACTCATTAGCAAAGTACCATGGAGTCCTAATCCCATAAAGATATTAAACTATTTTTCCTTACAACAGTAACAAATGAAGGGAATTCTCATTACTTATTAAGATGTGGTACATTCTTTGCATATTGAGTTTCTTCTTATACTTTGAACTCTTATCCCTCATCATTCTATTTCTGAGGCTAAGATCAAAGTAGATCGGCCTTACAGAGCTACAGATGAGTGGCCGCCTTTCAGAGAATATTAATGCCCTCTTGAAGAGCAAAGCTGGGAAGGAGGTGTAATCCCCTAAAGAGTGAGCCCTGGGAGCCTGGTAATACTGAACAACTGTAGCATGCTCGATGGATCAGCTGTTAAAGAGCACAGCCTTGCTGAGGTGGAGCAGCTTCTCCCAGTTTAACAATGTGGCCCAAATCTCAAAGCAATAGTGAGACTAAGGCTTTTTTGGAACTAGAGAATCCTGTAAATGTGGATTCTGGCAGACTGGCACAGAGCAATGTGTTTTATAGCAGGAAAATGTGTGACCAATTTTGTATTTTGCATTGCAAAATTTTCTGGCTTTTCTGCTTCAGACTTGTGACTTCGCCAGTTTTAGTTTCTGCGTTTCGCTCCCTCACCTACTCAGGGCTGGCATTATCGATGAGCTTGTTGGCACAGGGCAAGACAGTGTCCCCCTTTGACCTCCCACCTCCAGCAGTGATTCTGCCATGCAGTTTGTTTTTTTTTTTTTTTTTTTTTTTGCCTTAGACTGCTTGCAAGCCTTTTAAAGAGGAATTACTTTAGACCCTTGTTAAAGCTAAGGGTAAACATGCTAAGTACTAAGACATTCAGGGGGTATCGTTATATGAAAAGAAGAAATGTTATATTCATTACAGAGGAAAATCTAGTAATAAAAAGTATTACCTGCATTTATAGCCCTTGTAACCTAATTTTTGTGACAAAGCAAAGAAGTAAAAACATTTCTTTCTGCCTTTCAGTGACCCCTATAAGAAACCCCCCACGGAGTCATTTAGGATAGTAATTTCACTGAAAATATATGCAGCTTTACTTTGCTTGCTCTTTTTAAATTAATAATCCTTACCAATGATAAATTTGAAAGTTTTTAAAGACATTTGCAAAAGCACCCTCAAATTAGTAAGCAATTAAAACAAATAACAACTTAAAAGACATTTTCCACAACATAAAAATGTGACAGAACATGGAGCTGTGTTGTTCAAACGTTAAAACTGTACATAAAATACCCCTTCAATATATGCTGCCAGTAAAAACCAAGGCAAAGCAGGTCATTAAAATGTCAGACTTGGGGCAGAGTGGAAAAAATGCTGCGTTTAAAAGTAAACATGTAGACCTTCTATAATTATTTCCCCTTAAAGTTAACTGTTCAAAAAAAAAAAAAAGGCACACTTTCTGCCAAACAAACAGCTCTGCATCATTGGGATGAAGAATCAAACTCTAGTCCTAGCCATGTTCCAAAGGGAAACTAGGGAGTTTTTTGGGCTCTTTATACAATCTGTGAATGTCAACTTCAGGTATGAAATGTCATTCTCATTTATCCAGTTTTTCTAAAGCAGAAACAGAGTGGTATGTTCAAGCCATTAATTCATGCGTCATTCATGCTAAGGCTGACTGTGAATAATGGGAGCATCAGAAAACTTGAGAGCCCCATGTTCAACAGGGGTAGCCCTGGGAAGATACCCAAGGGCTTCCACTGACCAGTAAAAAGACTTCCACGTTACAGTTGTGATGATGTTAGTATCCAAATGCAGGGTTTTAGCACTGCTGTAAAGAGCTCAGGCTAGAAAACTGCCCAATCCTTCTTCTCACATGAACTAAAACTGCCCTTGAAACTTGTAGATTATTTAGTTAGCGTAAAAGAGACCCCTACACTAGTTATGGGGCGCTGGAAGCCATACTAATGCTGCTTAGCTGAATTAATTTATTCTGCAGTCCAGAGCAGATAAATTGAGATAGTAAAAATAAAACCAGTGAGATACAATGTTTCTGTACTGAAAATAGAAAGGTTGTATTCTGCTGTCACTTTTCCTATTCTCAGAGTTTTTTGAGCCAGTAGCAAAGACTGATGTGCCAGAAGGATATCAATCACATTCCAGTTTTGTTTCCCTCCGACTGCAAAAAAGTGCATCATGGCCCTGAAGAAAAAATGTCATTAATTTTGTGTATTTCAAGCAAAGTGTTTGCATATGAAGTCGGTATAATATCTGCACTGTGTCTTTTACGGAGCTGAATTCCTAAACGAGGTCTAAAAGGTGGCAATGCCCTAGTAACAATCGTGTCCAGGAGGCACAATTCCACATTAACTGGACAAGTGCATAAGTGAACAACACCGCTGATGTACACAAAGTTATTCCAGATTAACTGGTTTCACCAAAAAACTAGAGGGCTCATAAAACTAAGATAAATTTAATGATTAGAAAATAAAAAGGCTGTTGCTTACAACTTGAATTTCTATGCTAAAATCCACCCCCAGGCAGTTTCTAAGACTGCCACTGAAGTCCATGCAGACATACAGGTATCTGCTTTTGTCCTCTAACATCTCCATATCTCCCTTCCCTAAAACTAACAAATGCCACCACTGAAAGTACAGGCTGTCAGGTTTACAATCAGCGATTAAAACCAACATTCCTGTTTTCCATCTGATAAGAGCAGAGCTCAAAGTGGAGAGACAATGGGGAAACACAAAGGAGCACTGAGAACGTTTATTTAACTATTCATTTTTGTTTAAACTAGTTTCTGCAATGCAAATGTTTTTAAGATAGAAAGCAAGCCTGTAATCATGGTTTAAGACATGTTATACTCAAAATACACAGACTATGGAAGAATATTCATCTTCATAATTCTGCTTTCTTTTTCTAGTTTCCAGTGCTTTACATAGGATAACCAATTATGTCAGAAGGTAGAGCACTTGACTAAGTTTTAGTCTCATATAATTGCCTCAGCGGAAAAACAAAGACTTGCAACTTTTAGACAGCTGTGGTTTGACAACTATTAATGTCAGATCTATTATGATCAATACTTTGTCAGTATGTATGGTAAGTATTTCTTAGTCATCAGATTACAATTGTAACTCTACTAAAACAGGTAGAGCATACAGTGTATATATATATATTATTTGCTAGCTCTATGGTTTTCATTCAATGATAAAAAAATAATACTTAAACAGTAATTACATTAGATGGTGTAAAGATGATACCTGGTTAGTTAAAGTCTTCAAGTAAAAATTCACAACTTTTTGAACAGATTTTAAACCAACATGGTGGCTCTAGCCCATTCCAATATCTTGCATCATTTCACTGAGCCATTTTGATGCAGTAATAGGAGCCAAAAGCCAGGTTTAATGTATCATGGAACCATGGCTTGTGACCCTTGGCCTTAATGAAGTCAGCACACCATGAACCTAGAGAACTGGTACTTAATTTAAATGGCAGGTTTCTTTTCCTGCTGTCAACAAATATCCAGGATGATGGTCCTGGTTCAGTAAGATTTACTAGTCTTATGACATGTCAGAAGGTGTTTTTTTTTTTTTCCTTAAAAGTAAGCAAAATGTTATTTTTACCTGTGTTCTTTATGCACAATTGTCTTCAATCAGTAGTGAGGATTCTAGAGCTGGTTTTCAGGTTTCACTGTGGGTTCTTGAACCTAGATAAAAACAATGGAATAGCTTTCTCAGGAAGTGCTAGCTTACTTGCTGTTCACTGCGAAAATGCTAAAAGCTGGTTCTTCACTGATTTATTATCTAACTTCTGTTACTCTCTTCCTGGCTACAGGCTATAACCAACAGCCAATTCTCCATTATCAAGCTAAGAATAATAGATGCAGTTTGAAAGTACACTCATTCAATATTTCACAGATTAAGATCTTCAAAAACTTATCATAGATAGTCTGAATTTCTGTGCCACAATCCAAGAAAATATCTTAGAAAGATGCTATTCAAGACTATTTGGCTTTGATTGCTAAGGAGTCTAAGAATATAAAAGTATGTTCAGACCTGAAATAATCTGCAACAACTTGACATAAGAAATGAGTGGTGGTTTTTTTTTTGTTTGTTTTTTTAATTTTCTTTTGTTCTATCTGTCCTCTATTTTCTCTTACCAGTACGTGAACATACTGGCACTCCCACCAACTTTCCCATTCCCTGACTCCACATTCCCCATTCTCAGTCTTGTCTTCTGGAATGCTGCTGCCACTCAAGGCCCCAGAAAGCCCTGGAATGAATTGTTCTCACAGACTTGTTTGCCTTTAGTTGTTAGATCCCATCCTGACCTACCCCAAAATAGCTGTTCCACATTCTCTTTAAGAAATTTCATCCCCTTTTCAATACCACCTAGTGATTCTAGCAAGGATGACCATGACCTTCTAAAATAATAGTAGAAACCGCCCTTCTTGCTAACTCCCAGAGGACATGCTTCCCTCGAAGTGCTAGAGCAGTATTATGGGAGAGAGGAAAAGAACCAGGGGAGATGATGTCTGCAGGAGCTGTAACGTGGACACCTGTGGGTATTAGGAAAAAGGCAAATAATACCATTTTCCTCGTGTTACTTTCTTTTGCTCATTTCAGTTCTAAGTGATCCCACTCTTTCCTTCTGTCCCTAGTTTTAATTATTAGCTCCAGCTCATAGTTCTTATCCCTTTGGTCTCTTCCTGTTTCCTTTTGTTTCTCTGTATTTTCTTCTAATTTGCAATTTCAGCGGTGACTGTAAAACAGGTGGTCAATCTTTACATTATACAGAAATTTGGATGTTAGCTCCAAACACTGTGCAAATGGACCTATTGCAGAGCCAAAGCAGGGCACAGACAAGTGGCTTCCTGCTATCATTTCCATAGCACAGACTCAATTGACACAAGAATGGAGGCAACCCCCTGAGAGTCAGTCCTCAGGCCTGTACATACATAATTTCCAGACACCCAGCAGCAAAACTATACCTCACCTCCTTAAAAGCCATCTACATACATATTTTGAGATCTAAGAGGAATCTTCTTAGACGCACGTAACAAACACAGCTCAATACTCTCCCCCTGCCCAACGACCACCACATGCACTATCGTCTTTCTACAGGGCACCTGTAACTTTGTGATGTAACCAGGACATAACCCAGGAATGAACTATAATAAATCATGGACATCAAGCTACTTTGTTGTTGTAACCAATTC
The DNA here is from genome assembly GCF_040182565.1 of Anser cygnoides. Classification (NCBI taxonomy): domain Eukaryota; kingdom Metazoa; phylum Chordata; class Aves; order Anseriformes; family Anatidae; genus Anser; species Anser cygnoides. The sequence continues at coordinate 17,484,191 of NC_089884.1, read as the reverse complement.
AGAGGTTTTTTTGTTGTTGTTGTTCTTGTTGTTTGTTTGTAAGACTGCTAATCAGCAAGGTGCCTAGGGCTCTCTCCCTGTAACTCACATTTCCTGGCATTTCCTTTTTACTTTCTCAATTCTTGTTAACTCTGAAGATCGTGGGACTATTTGTTTAATTGACATGTACTCAAACTGGCATTGCCACCGGAGCAAGGAATCTCACCTACCTTGCCCACAGGTATTTATTTCCTCAGTGTTACCCCCATACTGTGGAAGGGCAGGCATTCCCATAGCAATGTAGCAAATTTAAACAGCAAGTTAACACAATATTAAAAAAAAAGTCCAAATAGCAGCAAGTTGACCAGTGAATGGACAGGGAATAGACTCTGTGGGCAAGGAAAGCTGGAGCATGTGCAGGCAGCATAGGACACCTGCACTCACTAGCCTTTTAACCCAGCACAGGAACTGCAGAGCAGTTTGTCTGCCCACAGCCGCAAGTAATCTGGCTGATTTTCACCAATTACAGAAAGGGAGAGATTAGGGATAATCTCTGTGGTCAGCCAGTAGAACAGGGGAGTTGCGAACTTCTACCAAGGGATGGTGATAAAACATTTCCAGTCAAAACAGCTGCTTATAGATGTAACATTTGGCATTAACAAAACATGGCTTGAAAAAAAACAGATTGCCTGAAATATTTTCAAAAATGTGCACATGATCACTTTTGCCAGAGGACACATGGTGTTGTATCTCTACAATCAGTGGTATGAACTGTTCATGCAGACATCTTTAACTGGCACAGTTATAGCTGGAAAAGTGGCTACCCGTGCCTTCCCTTCCCCTTTGGTGTTAACTCAGTCATTCTGCCTGTCTCTGTTAAAATCAATAGGTGATGTCACGCAGCCCCGTGCCATGTAAACTGCTCAGCAGCTTTAAATGCTGTGCTGAGGTTTAGAGATCTATAGATGACCTCCTCTTGTTTCTTGCCCTCATATTGGGAGAACACCTCATAAGGAATAGAATGATCTGATTTGCCTTCATTTATGTTGTCGTTACATTACTAAAGTTCAAAATCAGTATTTTGAAGCAACAGTTAGAAATTTAGCAGTGTTCCTGCATGAGCTGTCATCACCATCTGCACTGCCATTGACTTTTCCTATGTGATCCAGCTGAAAAATAACCCAGCAGAAAAAGAAAAAAAATATTTTTTGTTAGATTAGTTTGAGTCCAGTTCTCTGCGTCTGTGCAAACGCTTCTGTTGGAACAAGGCAAGAGAAGCAGCAGGGGCCGGAGCTGCTGCAGAAATGCAAGAGTAGCCACATTCCTTGATATTTGAGTAGACGGCCAGCCTGACAAAGTAAAATATTTTTAGGTGGATTCTAACTTTTTTTATCATTCTTTTTTCACATTCATAATAGAACTGACCCACAAAAAATGGTGTTTTTCCGGTGGATCTGTTCACACAATACTTTATGTTGGCAGTTCATTTCTCTCTTAGTCATGTTTTCGGTTTTTCTTTAGCAGATGTTTACAATTACTCCTTAAAATGTTTCCATTTTCTGTGATCATTGAATGTGAATGAGGTGACATTTTTAAAAATAATTGTAGCTTTTTTTTTCTGGCCAGGAACCATGTTGTTAGATTCAAATAGTCTTTGTATTTTCAACTGTGGTAAAAGTCTTTGTAACAGCAGCATCTGCACCAGTCTGCCTACCCTTTTTTTTTTTTTTTTGGCCAAAATCAAGTGTTATTTGTCATTACCTGAATATATCTTGTATCTGGGAATCAGATGCGTATATGACTTTTCATTTAACCTTAAATACATCAGGCCTAATGTCCTGATTTTGTACTTGAGAATTTCTTGGAGGACTGCAGAACAAATGGTATTACAGAAGCCCAAGTTTCAGAAACGTGAAGGAAAGTTTCTTTGCTTTTCTTTCAGTCAGTTTTTTCATTTGTTTTTATTGACCTCAATTTAGATCAAAGTTCTCACAAATAATTGCCATGTTGCCAACACCTGCAATTACGTTGCAATGTTTGCAGTGCTCCAAACTTGCTTCAAACCCAGCTCTGGGGAGTTGTGCAAATTGTTTAAAAGCTCATCTGTTTCTTCTTTTTTCTACTTCTGTTCCAACAAATATATTTTCCAGTTGCAGATGAAAATATTAGAATGTCATACATTTAACATGAAGGCTCCAAAAAGTGCCACATATATATTTTAAAAGATATATTTTTTAACAAAGTCTCGTGACTTTTGGAGTGCTGACTCATGATTTCTGCATGCTTGACATCAGCAATACCACAACTGAGAGAAAATCTTTGTGAAAGATTCCTTTCTAGTCCTCTTGAGACAAAGGGATCCTCCAAGAAAAAAAAAAACAGAAACAACTGTTTCTTATTCATGATAGTTCACAGTTAAAAACAAGCAGAAAAAACAACCTTTAAAGTGAACAATCTAAAATATGTGCCAAACCATTCATGCTTGCTTTCTGCACCGTAAAGACTGAAAAAAGGTACAAACACTTTTTTCTTTTCTTTGTTAGGATGCTATTAAATTATATACTGTACTAAAACTAAACCTCTAGTATAATTTAATATTTTTCAACAAACAGCTTATTTTAATATGGCAGATTCCTCCCTCTTTCTTGTCAAGCAAGAAACCTGGCATTAGGGACAGAAAATGACTTATTCATTAATGACCATACATTATTTTTAATTATATTGTGATTTTTTTTTTGTTTGTTTCCATTGAAGAAATGCAGCAATTTTATGATTGTGTTCCTTCTGCTTAATTAAAAGATGTTTTCCTTTACTAGGAATAAAAAAGTCAGGGAGAAAGGAAAATTCACTGACAAAAAAAAAAGTCTTTTTTGCTATTAAACGAGAACTTTGGCCTATAAATTAATGCACTTCTGTTGAAGCACACTAGTTAATCCCTTAACTCAAGCTTCTGCTTGTTGAAAACAATTAGAAATATTCCTCATTCCTGATATTACAGAAGATAATCAATAGCTATCATTAACATTGCTGTTAGCAGTAATAGAGAGAATATAATAAAAGTAAAAATTTGATTCTGGAACTGGCTGGTTTAGTAATCAAAACTAGAATCCTTTATCAGGCAAAACTTCTAATTAATTCCAAATAGTTTTACTACATTAAGACTCCAGGATAAATTGCTTGTGGGTGGGATAAAAATGGTTGGTATGTGCCTGTATTAGAATTAACATTTTTGGCAGAGTCTTTCAGAGGCAAATCAGGTCAAAGGATGATTTACAAAACTGTCATTGTCATATGGCATTAATTTGATAGCTCATTTCAATTGACATCTGTGAGAAACAGTTGGACATGCTGCTTCTCTTGCATTAACCAGACTTTCTAATTAATTATGCAAAGATGAAAACAAACACAAAATTAGACTGAAAAGTAAAACTATACTCAAGTGAAGGCACACCTTACCCAAAAAAATCACATTAGAACTGTCTAAATCTGTATTTTGTTACAACTCACCTTTGAATAGCTGTTTTTTATTAATATGGGAGGAATCACGCAAAAACATCAGAATCATCATTAACTGAGTATTGCTCAGCACATAATGTGAAGCCTTCCCTGGCACCACAGATGACTCCTTTTTTCTCCATGCATCTATTTTACATACAAACATGAATAAAAACACTATTACTATTTCTAAATACTAATATTTCTAATACCATTACTACCTGTGCATTATTACTTCTATTACTACTTCTAATACTACGTATTACTACTTAAGCCTTATTACTTCCTCACCATTAGTCTTTTGGAAAAGGTATTGAAATTAGAGAAAATTTAAATTGTTCACCAAGCTGTATCTCATTAATAGTGGACTACAAAATAAGTTATTTGACATTTGCTTTACCAATCCTTTAGCTGATTACAAAACTCATGCTGGGTCTCTAAACATCAGTAAGCATAAAACCAGTTTAAGAATCCCAAAGCATCACTTCGTAACTGTTCCTTAATAATACTATCTCATGTTTGTAGCAATATTTATAACCCCTTATTTACCCAGAAGCTATCTTTTTTTTTCCTTAAATTTGGTATCATATTTTCATGTTATTTCAGAGAAATATATCTGTATAGAAAACATTCCCAATTTTTTAATGTTATCGCTTGGCAAGGTGGCATTAGGACAAACAAACTTCAAATATAGTATTACTAACTAAAGGGTTTGGTGTTTTTTTGTGAGATATGCATAAATAAGATGATGCTGTGTTATTCAATCAAGATGGAGAAAAAAATCCTTATGAGATAATTTATAGAGCATTTCAACAGTCTTAACAATACTTGAGCTATGAGATATGAGATCTTTTCTTTGGGGGCTATTTCACCCCAGAATCAAAATTGTATTACAAGATCTCAAACCATCAGCCTTTCCCCTTTTTCCAATACAAAAAAAAAGTCTTTAAAGTCTTCAGCTCAGCTTGTTCTTCCATTATACACTGCATCAGTCGATTCACGTACAGAATCTCAGGGAGGAGAGCAATTATTTCTGAACATATATCACTTTGCAAAAAAAAATGTAAAGATTACTTACATGTTTAGTATGCTTTCTGGCAATGACTCTATGCCTGAAATCAGGGTTATCCTGGAATTAAAAAAAAAATTAAAAATGTAATACTAGTTCTTGGCTATACAGATTGTTGATGTAGATATGGGGTGGTGTAGACTGAAAGGACTGTTTGTTGACTGTTTCTTTCTGACATAGTATATGAAACGCATTCTGAGGTGGTCTGCTGGTTGCCTGCAGTGCAAGAGAAGAAACCGTTTCCCTTTTGATGTATAATTTGGCTTCTGGTTTTTGTTTTGCTTTCCTTAGAGCACTGAAGGCAGACCATGACTGGAACTGGTAGAGGATGTCAGACTGAAATGCAGTTGCTCTCACTACCAGAGTGTCTAGCTGGGGTGTCTTCCTCACATTAAATCAACCTTCAGATGTGAGGTCAATGAAGCATTTCCCCAGGTCAGATCAGTATGAACTATTAGATTTGTTGTTGTTGTCGATTTTGCTTAGCTCAGGAGGTTTGAATTAACTAAAATAATTTGAGAATTTTGCCCCCCAAACTGTAAGTGAATGAGTCCAAAAGCAAAATAGTTAGGAAATGAGCCTGTTTACAGAGATGAAGTAAAAAAGTTCTCTTTCTGTCCTCATATGTACCACATGCAGAGCTATTTATGTTGTTATGCTTTCAAACAAAATCTGTGCCAAGTTCCAAAGACTGTATCATAGTCATTTATTGCATTATGTTATCAAAGCTGCCAAACTATCAAAATAATTTTCCAAAAGCCTTGTATTTATAATACTAAGATTCTGATCAAGTATCCTCCGAATAAAGGTCTCTGTAACAGTGCATATGTATGCAATTGTAACGACTTATCAGAAGAGTAACTCCATCACTCCGTGACTGAAAACACCATATCTCAATTCATTTTTCACAGCCAAGCCCATTTGTCCAGCACCCAGCACAAAGTATAAAGACGATGTCTGTTGTCTTGTGCATCAGAAACAGCTTCTAGGAATGCAGAGGGAGGAGGCATTGTGGTAAGCAGCCAAACTAGCCTATTCCTGGCTGTCACACGTCAGGGCAAGGAGTTTCTGTATTGCCCAATGGTTAACAAAGTGGCCAGTAAGCATGATGACTTCTGAAGTTCCTACATTAGAATCTGAAGAACAGAAATGTATGTGGTTGTGTTTGGACACACTTTGCATTTGATTCTCTCCTGCTATGAACGGACCGGTGGCATTCCATGATTCTCCCCTTGGACAGATATCCCAAGGTTCCAGCTTGTGGACTCAAATCTGCTTCTTTCATTCACAACACATCACCTTTAGCCGTGAAGAATCCCGTTTAAATTAAATAACTCACTGGATTAGTTTATGAACTTCCATGACTTACTGACTATCAATTATTTGCATGAATAATCGCAACTATGATATTGCAACTACTTAGGGTGAATAAAGACTCCCAGTCTTGCCAAAAGACATCCGACCTTGGACTATCTTTTACTGAAAAAGCTATGTTAAATTGACTGACACTGAAATAACTGTTTTGACAAGTCAAGGCAGTACAAGAAAATAAAATGGACTTGAACATGTTTTCCATAAGAACATATCATCCATATGTATCAACAGCCTAAAGAGGATGCAAAGGCAGTACAAAGACAAGGTACTCTTGCACGGTCTATCTTTTCATTATTGACAACATATGTCGAAATACAGCCCCTCAGAATAAGAATGGAAATATTTCAATTGTGTACAGGTATTCGTGCTAGCAGCAGAAAACACAAACGTACGGTATTTCCTTGGTATATTTTGTAGCACACTGCAATAGTTTAATATTGTTAGCTGGCAATCAACATAAGTACATGAATCCTCTAATTATCATATAACTTACAGTACCAGTTAGTCTGGCAAACATATGTAAGCATGTGCTTATCCTATAGCTGTACAGTGGTTTGTTTTCTGTAATACAATAAACAGCCATTTACAGATAAAGATAATAAAGCGTGTTGAACCTCTAGCAGTGTCATATATCACTGAAATTACTGGGACTCAGCATAAGATTAAATTGACAAATCCTGGCCCATCTACTTTATTAGCATTCTTTTTCCAGGGATTTAGTAACCAACCACTACCTACAGACCCTTGCAATGAATTCAGCTACAAAGCACTTCTGCCTCATGGTATAAACAAACAGCTTGCCAACAAACTGGCATTTCACAGATGATTCTCTCGTGTTCTCAAGAAACGGGTAAAACAGTTGTGATGAAATGTCTACAGAAATATTGGCAGATAAGAGCTGAGCGAGTGAATCAGCAGGAAATTGTAATCATCTTAGTCTGCACTAACGCTTCGAAAATCCGGATATTTCTTTCATCTGCCTTTGGGAGAACTAAAGGCAAGATTTTATTAATTAATAAAATGTTATTTGATAGGTTAATTAAGAAATTATTTGAATATATCTAAAAAACAGATACTGATTGAAAAGTTTGGACAGAAGCGTCTACACAGGAATGATGCAAATTAGTCTCCACTTTCTTCAGAGTTATTTCCTTATATTTGATAGATTTTTTAAAAAAAAGTTAGGTCAGGATAAGCAGTATGTGCACTTAAAGTCTCTTAGGCATTCTAAAAGAATATGTTTTGAAAATTGATGGCAATCTCATGCACTACCTAATTCAGGTTTCCTGTTTTGCTCAACTGTTAATATATGCATAGAAATTAGAATTACAGGGTCCATAGGAGGCCCTGTGCCCCAACTCTTAATCACTGCTAAATGTTCCCCAAAGCTGGAATCACTACCAACTTTCTATGCGGGGAGAGGAGAAAACTCATCATGAAGTCTTCTCCCCACAGAGAATTACATGGGAAGGCTGGATCCTACCCAACACACACTTTATTTTATACTCATCTCTCTTTTTATATTCCAGGTCATGAACAAAAAATGTTGGAACTAGAAAGAGTTGAACACATCCATGTGACTTTGTCTGGTTTGTTTTTCTTTATTGTCTTAATGCAAAACATTATCATTAATCAGCTCATCTATGTACCCACCCTGATGAGACCCTACAATCAGGATACCTCTTTGACAACTATTTTGACTGGATGTTTTAAAAAAACTGTGTTAAAATCCTCTTAAAACTGCTTAAGATTTTTATCTGAGGGGACTTGATTTGGTCAGGGACTTTTGCTTTCCCTCATAAAGCCACCATATATTAATTATATAAAATCAACTAAATATATAGGTGCTTTTTCTGTTTAGTTAAGGTGGCAAACAGCCGTATGAAGAAGTGTCTGCAAGGCTCTGGCAGACACTACTTCATGCAACTTTCATGACTGCATTTACTTCTAATTGATCCTGCAGTACTGTGCCCCTTATGGAGTGTTTTAAATCAATGTCAGCCATAAAGTAGTACTAAACTGTACAAGATCCTTTTTTTTCTTCTGGTTGCAGTTAAAGATAACTTATTTATGAGGACATGAGTAAAACTAAGTATATGAATGTAAACATGGCCCAAACTTTCAGAACGATTCCTTTATTTCACAGGTTGGAGAATATCAGGCATCAAAGCATGGATCTTTTCCATTTTCCATCATGAAAGACTCCACAGGGCCCCATGAATGCTTCCCCTTCCCTTATCCACCCCCCCCCCCCCCCAATCCCTTTATTAGCTGGATACTACACTGATTTTCTCATTACCTAATGCAGCGTCCAAATAGACTGGAAGGGAGGCTCTTCCAAAACGTGCAGTGTTCTGGCATTCACCCAGCATTTCCGTATTACCATATAAGCTCTGTTAGTGAAGACATGCGTGATCCTCACCAGAACAAGCAAGACTTCTCAGCCCACAACTCCCAGCATGCACATTACTAGTAGCTCCTGAATACAATTGCTTCAGTGGAGTTATTCCTCATTAACTTCATTTATGAATATTTTTAATCCACTGTCTCTGTGCAGTAAGAATGATGATTCAGGGAGTGGTTGTGGATCACTCCATCAACCAGATCCCTTTATTCTGGGGTAGCTTCATATGTACTTCACAGCCTGAAGTACCTCCAAAGCATCATTGTAAACACAAGGCTTGTTCTTATTGGAGAATTAAATAGTCCAAAATCCTAACTGAGTTTGCAATGACCACTGTATTTGGGTTAGTTATACAAAGTTAATTATTCAAAAACATAATTATAATTTATCAATAATAATATCAAGGAAAGAGGATGCATGGTGGAATTAGTGAAATCATGCTATGATCATGCTAGTCTGATAACTCAAGAAACCCCAGTATTGCTGACATAGAATAAGTGAAAAATAATGAAGCATAAGAATGCTATTCACCCTTTATAAACTACATTTTTCCTTTCAGATCCTCATAGAAATTAGGAGAGAGTGTAAATCAGTATGACAGACATCTGAAATCTCATCAAGATCAATATGAAAAAAATAAAGATTGTGATTTAACTATAGGCTATTAGGGCTCATGAGTTCTAAACAAAGGTAGAAGACTACACTGAAACAAATTAAATGATTATACAAAGAGAACTCATTAATTTACTTCATTTTCCCTTTTACGGATTAAATTTCACACTTTTGGAAGTTCCTCCCTCCTCCCCAGTCAGAGCATAAATTTTACAATTCACCTAAACAGAGAATTTTTCTTCTCTAGAAATTTCAGAGCTCCACACATTAAGTACCTGACACACGATTCCACTGGCACAGTGCAGTTTGCCTCTGAGAATGAAGCATACGATCAGGAGCTCAGCACTAATATATTCCTCTAACCTGAGTTCAACATGAATCTCATGGACGATGTTGCATTCACCTGAATTCACTGTCAATTGCAATGTCTTTATAAAGTCTCCATCCTGTATTTGACAGCACAGCTCCAAGTGCTTGAAACTTTTACCACAACTCTTCTTTGAAGGGCAAATTCCACTTATCAGGCAACCTGTGAAGTAAAGTTAATACAAGCCCAGCATTTGTTTGGCCTCACAAGGGATGATGTGCAGGGGGCCTGCTGTGCATACAGCAGTAACAGAGCCAAAAATTCCTACTGTGTTTGAATAACTAGCTTATTTTTGAGCCAGAGATGGTTCTTTTATATCTTAACTTAAAATACAACATATCTTTACAGCATTTTTTTTTTAAATATTAATGGTTTTTGTAAGCTACTCAAAAGAACGATACCAGGTTTGGCCCCAACCCAGCAAAGCACATGTTTAACCTTCTGCATGTCACTAGTTTCTGAAATCAATGGGACTGCTTGCAGCCTGAGAGTAAATCATGTGCTTCAGTGCCTTCCCACAATAGGACCTTTACAATTGTTTTCTTCTGTACAGATAATTCTAGGAACCTTCACTGAACCTCAATGGCTTTCATATATGATGAAGAATCTCTGCTATAGGTAGGAGGAAACCTTGCTAAACACCTCTTTTTACGGCTTTATAACCTTGTGTCCTATTTCTTTGTCAACCTGATACCAGAATATAAACCTTGTTGGATGCCTAGATTAATTATAAGCAGAGGGAGTTAAATGCATGTACAAAAGCAGAGCCTTTCCTGGTGAGGAGGATAGACATACAATAAAACAGCTGCAGATACATAAATTATATGTGCAACAAATAAAGTGTCTGACTTGCTCTGATGCTGAAGAAAACAAAACAGCAACAAACCACTATTTCTTTTTCCAAGGAATGAAAGACTTGTATATTTCCAAGACTGCCTCTGAAGAGATTAGGATACAGAATTCCATTCATGATAACTCTGTTAAAGGGGTTTTCTGCTCTTCAAACCATAACCATACAATGGCATAGAGACCCGGTACTGCTAACAGCTCCACACAAGGTGTGGCCTGACTGTGTGAGGATTAGTTGGTAGCATTTTGACTTGGAACACTGTGAGTGCCCCTGAATTACTGCAGACACCCTTAGAATACCAGGAGCTGCTACCACAGTTGACAATTTTACAAAATAAATATGTGTAATCTCTCTGTGAGAATACGATTATTGAAATTTGGATAGACAATCTAAAACGCACAGACTTGCAAGGAACTTTGAACAAGTAAAAATAAACGGGTGATTTTTTCCTAAGTATTGTTGTGGCTTGCACAGGCACCATCTAAATAAATGGCATCACTTATGTAAGAAAAATTAACCTTAAGTCTTTTGAATGCCAATCCATCTGTTTTTCTGCAGCAAAAGAAAAAGATTTGCCTCACCTACCTCTTGCTGGCTGAAGAGTGCTCTCCTATGAACAACCACAGTTTCTGATGAAATCTATTACATGCATTTAAGGTGAGAAAGTACTGCCTTCACCTTGGAGGAAAACCACTCTCACCTTTACCTCAGGCTGCCAAGCTGGCTTATGAAATAATGTTGTGCTCTCATCCTGAACACTATAACAACAACAACCCATCCTCACACAACTAGCAAATTTGATGGAGCTCTTCAGTAAGGATATGTAAGCAGATATCTGAGCAGCACTGGCTGAATTTATACCTATGGTCTCATTTTTTTTCAGTCGCACCTGCACCCACACATTAGCGCCTACACTGCTCCATCGAGCTGTGCTTGATCCTTGCCCCAGGTGGAAGCCCTGACTCCTCATTACTTACACTATCATTGCACAGGTGGCAAAGTGGCAAATCCTTCACAACTCCATTAATTTACCTGAGTCAGAGTTTAGGGTTGCTGCTTCTTTAGCATGGTATAAATACCCCTGTACCCTTACATCTGCAGCTGGGAAACGTGCTGTTCTGCTGAGGAATTATTTGTGAGCAGGATGTTGCCTGAGTATGCTGATGAAAATGAAACCAGTGCTCTTTTGCCTGGCCAGGGTTTGATTCGTCAGCTTCACCCTGCATCCTTTCTCAGGCAACAACATTGGAGGTTTGCAGGCACTAACTTCTCCATCCACGTAGCTTTTTGAAAACAGAGGGATGCTTTGAATTCACTGCGACAAGTAAAAACTAATTCCTAGCACCCAAATCCACCTCTGAGTTCAGTGATGTATTTCAGCCCCGCACGTCTGACATGCAGTAAAATATCAGCATCTTACAGTACCAGATACTAATTAGAAAAAGAAATGTGTTAGATGTCAGGCCTCAAGAAAGCAAACTTAACATTCTGACAGCAGCTGGAGAGTGATAGCCATAATCAAGCATTGTCCCTGCTTATATCTGTGCCAAACAACCTCACTTACTTCCAGCTAATTCTCCATCAGAGCTGATCTTTCTTTACGATTCCAAAGAAACACGTTGTCAGTTCCCACCTGCTGGCATTGCTAGAAATAAAACCACAGTTGATCGGATGCAATAGGTCAGCAGAATAGTGCATTGAACTGTTTGTGCTTCCAAGCTGCGTTACAGGGGATTCACTAACGTTTATTAACCCTTTCTCAAATCATGGGTTTTGTTATGCTTTCATAAAACGGCAAGATTTTGAGGATGAAAACACATCCTTTCAGGAATTTCAAAGGAAGCAAAATTTGGGCTTGCTGCCAGGCTAAAAGTTCGATATCATTTGAAAAACAAAATATATTAGAGAAGAAAGAAAATGCAGATGTCAGCCTAGTGACACAGAGTAATCTATTTGCTCAGTGCTTGTATTTTCCTACCAATTTTGTATTTTTCAAAAAGGACAATAAAAGAATTGTACTCACTGCTAATTAATGACAAGCTGGTAAAAGCATCTATCCATTGTTCCATTTATTTCTTCATTTCCAGCAGTTAACAGCCCTGTTCTGAAATGAATCAATGTCGTTTACACAATGCTGTCACCCCTATTGTTTCTTTATCATCCTTGCATTTTCATAAATCGGAGGTGTTAATCCCTTAATGGCTTCTCTCAGAGCTCTAAAATGTATGCAAAATGGTAATCCATCCCCTAAACAATTCACATTTACACAGGCACACTCTTAAATATGTTTACTATCAAAATGAATCCTTTGTTTGGATCTAACCCTGTTTGTTTTCTAAACACTGAAGCATAGCAGGTATGCAGCATCAAATTTTAATTAGTGACTATCAAGTAACCATGTCCTTTTAGAGATGTGGTTATCTTCAGAGGTGAAAGACTTTTTCTTTCTTTCTTTCTTTCTTTCCTTTATTTCTTCCTTCCTTCCTTTCTTTCAACAGTCATGTTATGTACATATGAATTTGAGTACATGCCTGTCAGGTGTTGAAGGAAAATCAAGGGCTCGATCCAAAGATTGCTAAGGGAAGGGAAAACTACATACTGACTGCCTTTAGTGGTCTTGGGTTTTTCCTAAGCTAGAAGCATTATATCCTCTCTTGCAGAGACTGGAAAAGAAAACTGTGAAGTTGATTCACAATATTTTAAAAGCAGCAGACTAGGCTTGCTGATAAACCGAATACCTTGGTATTCAGAAGTACAGTTAAGTCTGTGGTCAAATCTTTGCAAGACTGAGACAGCAAACTTGCTGGGACAGACCGCACCTTACTGTTAATGCAGCTGACAAGGAATCTGCCTTGGAGGCCGGACCACTGATCTGTTTGGAAACTTCTGTAGTCAGTACCAACAGAACATTCTTGTTCCCCAACACATTTTATAAGTTTTGAAAGTAAACCCTAGACAGCTTCAAGTCTTCATCCCTCTTAAATAGCACCTTTTTTTTGTTTTTCCATTAGGGTTTTAAAAAGGTCTCTATCAACGCCAGTGCTTCACATTCACTTCCCTAAGCCTGATTCAAAGTCGTTTGAATCAATGAATTTCACTTCATTGATATTGTATGGCTTTGGGCCAGCACCAGAATGAATTGCATTGGAACAACTTTCTAGGATTATATGCAAAGAAGTATAGGATAATTTTGCTTTTCCAGAATCAAAGTGAAAATCTTCTAAAGTAAGATTTCAAACATATTCTATTATATTCTAAAGAAAGTGCAGCTTGATGAGATATTATGCTGGCACTACAATCAAGATAAAAATGAAAAAAAAAAAACAAACCAACAATTCACCATGAAACTGAAATGTCTGACAAATAGGCAGACAAGCATTTCAATAACTTAGAAAAAAGGAGCATCAGTGGTAATAAAAGCAGCAGTATGAATAAAAAACAAAACCAAAACAATACTTAAACATCACTTGTGTAGTTCTGTTTAATTCACTTTTGTTTCAAGTTGCAGACTATGTATTGCTTAGAAGTGACACTGAAGTTCTCCAACAATGTATAATTGTGTGATCCGTGCTGCTTAGAGCATGGATCCTTGGAGTACTGACACAGAGAGAGAGAAGATCAAGGCTTGGCCGTGACCGTAACATGCTGCTACACAGCAGGCAAACGGTGCAGTTGAGCAGCTGCACCAAGGCGGGCTGTGCTGCCTTTTCCCTTTATGCTTGTGTTTGACTTGTGTTAATCACCCATTGTTCTAGGTGGGAGAGCCAAATTAAAGGACGGGGTGATCGAATAGAGCTCCCATTCATCTACAGGAAGCAGGTCAGTTCAAATTCCAGTGCACTAGGAGGTGATAAACAGGATTAGAAGTATACCTGGAGAAGTGTATCATTTAGATTAGGCAATTTAGATTAGGCAAAGTTAGATTAGTTAAATTTAACTAAGCCTAAATAAAAATACTTTAAAGTCTTCCCAAAAGTTCAGCATCTGCCAGCACTAAACACCGAAGAAGGCTGGAATTCTCGTTGTGCAATGAATTTACAGCACCAGTTTTCAAGGGTAGAAGTACAGTGCAATGGGAGGATGAAAAGAGATGAATGGGAACAAAACAAAACAAAAAAAACAACTCCTTGAACATTTTTCTGTGTGCTGTTCTGGGATAATCTTCAGCATGTTCATGATTTACAAACTGTCAAATTAGATGGTCATTTCTTAAATGCTTATAAGCGTGGAGAGAAGTTTGACTCTCCAAAATCTTCAGCCCATCATGTATGCTGGGATCTTTCCCAATGAGGGAATTCTTTCACTTGGTTGTATCCAGGTGTATTGCCTCTCAAATCAAAACTAGTGAGTTTTGCAAATTTTATGAGAATGACCATTCTCAGAAGATTTCAAGCCTCAGCATTGAGGTTTTGGATAAACTTGTAATGTGAATCAAAAAGCATCACATACCATGAGCCACAGAGCTTGAAGGTTTGCCAGGCATTCCTTATTATTCATGAACTCTGTGAGATCTGGGGACAGAAGCACATGCGTGTCTCCCAGGCAGGCAGTGGAGGTGGGATGATACACTTTGGCCCATGAACCCCTGAGTTAAATTAGCCTTTCATGGAAGCTTATGGACCAGTGAGCTGCACTAATACACCTTGGTGTAGTATTCTGATGACTTCCCTTAGGCTTCTGATGAGACATTTTTGAGGCTTTCAGGCTCCTATACCGATGTATCATCTTTTTTGTGATACACTGTCCTGGGATGGATAGCTGTGTTTTGTGGTGTGTGTGAGGACTGAACATATTTGATCAAATCAAGGTCATGACAAATTGTAAGCAAATTAATAAAAAAGGAGAAAAAGCAAGAGATCTGGATATGGTTTCAATCTACTGATGCAATTAAAATATTTTCAGGTTACAGAAAAGGATAATATGGTGCTGTGTTCCTTTTTTATTCCATTGTGCGTAGCTATCAAACATGACCTAAAAAATCAGCATTTGCTGTGACCTGACTTTTAAGTATTCCTTGTACAGCAAAGCAAACGGCAGCATTTTTGTGGCTATTGCAACTGTTCTAAGTCATGGAAAGGAGGCAGAATAATTGAACATACATCATCATTTGCCAGAAGAGTCCCCAAGTATCCCACAATATATATTTTTCAAAGGTAGCCCCTGAAAATTTCATCTCTGAATAAGCTTAAACTGTGAGGCCTGGCAAAGTATTCCGAGTCTGGATTTTTAAAATCTAATTCTGTTGCAAACGCAACCACTCTGATTGTTTTGATTTAATCAAAACTGGCTGTTAAATCTCTAATTCTAATGTCTTTTCAATCTTTGCTCAAAGTGACACATATGTACTCTGTGACTGTGCATTATGAAGTTAACAACTTGTTATTTGGCCTATCAGTTGTTGAATATTCAGCCCCTTGTTGGAATTGTTCAAAATGTAAAACTAGTTCTGCCTTTATCATTCCTGTCTCTCAATTCATTCTTAGGGATCTCAGTTTTTCCAGAAATCAATTAAGAAAAATACAGAGATGTTGTATTTTTAACTTCTGAAGGTTTCCAGACTCTCTTTGTAGTTGAAGGAGGAAAAGAATTAGGAAAGAGAATAAATATATACTTTATCTTCCGGTGATAACCGAATACAGAAATATACCTATTTTTAAAGACTTTGTCAACAACAGAATTAAAGGATGCATAAATTATTTTAAGATAACCACAGGAGCTACCCATCAATTTATTTATTTATTTATTTATTTTTATGATTACTTGCTTTTCTTTGAAAACTGGAAGACTGAGTCCCACAGATATTAGTTCATATATATATATATTAATAATTGTGGAAGTTCATGGTGTCTTTAGGCCTCAGTTTAATCAGACAAAATAATTTTAATTCATGGACACTGTTCAACCCATTGAGAAAAAAAATGTTTACACAACAAGCCAATTACAGCTTATATTTAAAAGAACCTTCAGGAAATGAACATAAACATTTCATAATAAACATGAAGATTTTCATGTAAGGCTATCAAATGTGAAATCAAACCATTGTAATTAAGGCCATCCTAATAGTTTTGCAGAAATAAAAATTAAACCTCACAAATGTCACATCCAGCTATCCATGTGCATACTTAGCGGTCAGCCTGAATCGGGACTTTGTCAGCTGATTATTTCTGTAGTCAAACGCCTCTTTGATTAAATGAAACATTGCTTGAATATCATTGAATGGAATTAAAGAGAGACTATTTATTAAATTGTTCCTAGCTACCACCACTGTTGGGAACACTTTAAATCATTCTTGTTCATATTTGTATTTCTTTTTGTTTATCATTGAGAGCAGCTGTTACACATGGATAAAGTCAGCATTTCTGTATCATCTGTGTAATAAAAAATACTTGTGCCCTTTGTTTATCAAATCCTTAATCTCTCATGGATGAATTATCTACAGAATTTAGCTAGTTTGTTCATGATAGGTTTTATATTCTATCAAGCAAAATGGAAAAAATATTCTTAGCCACATAATGCAGGATTTTATAAGCCTGGCCTAAATCGTACTGAAATCAGTAGAGCCTCCTACAGGCTCGAGCAGGCTTTGGATTAAGCTCTAGATGTACATTAGCTTTAGTGACTCATGATTTTGATGTTATTTTTGTGTTCCCATATCAACTACCCAATAGGCTTGTTTGCTTCATCAATGCTAGCAATTTCTGGCCTCGGCTGGTCTATGTCTTCAATGAAAGGATCATGTCTACTCTTATTTAGCTTTGATTAACATCATTAACCTATCATACACTGAAGCGACTCACAGAGCAAATTGGTAAGCCAATTTCAGCAAGCAACATAAAGCAAAGAACAGCTTGGATTGTCAGATAAACATACCCAGAGGTGCAGTTAGGATGCTGAAATTATTAGGTGAATGATAGGAAGCCAAAAAATCAGTGAGCCACTTGAGCAGAGAGTATAAGCATAAATATCCAAAAGCATGCCACAGTGCATGCGTATTTTATGTTGATGTGCTAATACATTATCTGCTAAGGGTTTATTTAAACCATTTTTGAATTCCCTGCAATTCATTTATCTGCATAAAGGAAAGCCACTAACAGGACAGTTCCTTATGAACAAGCAACCCTGTATGTTTTCCACTGCTGTTTATAATTCTTCATGCTCATATCTATAATTCATGAGCAAACTGGTTCGTGAATGTTTCCATAAAGGTTGAACAAAGTATGGTGCTGTTAACACTCGCACTGTCATGCACAGAATCGAAATGTGCCCACTCTCATTCTATTCATCACAGCTCAAAGACATTTTGGCAATGATATTATCCAAATATTATTAAAACTTTGAACCCTGTCCCCATAAATTATAGCAAAATGGCTTCAGAGCCATTAGGCAAGGAGGATGTATGGGCTCCAGTTGCTTTGGAGTAATTATGTGCTTAAAAGGAAGCGTGGCTAAGCATTCTACCAGTAAAAAGAGAAAAGCTATGATCATTTGTTACTGCTTCAGTGCTGTACACAGTATTGCTCACACAGGTCAAGCCAACCTTACAGCAGGACAATTATCTGCCTAGAGAGACCAAACATCTGTTATTAAGTACGCAGAGGCACCACTGCAACATGCTAGAAATCTTGTCCACTTCATTGGTTTGGCTTACGATAATGTACTTCAAACACTTGGCTAACTCTGCACAACATCCCCCCTTTCTTATTGTTACTGCAACAGTTCAGCTTTGAAATATGCAGTACCTTCACTCCCCCATTACTTCCTTTAATATGCACACAGCTGTTAAAGATGCTGGTGTAACTTTAGATGAGTCGTTCTTTCTCTTCTCTTTTTTCTCTCCCCCCGCCCCACTCTCTTTTCTCTTCAAAATGTGTTTCGAGACGCTCTCATACATTTATAAGTTACCAACTGAGAGTCACTGTGCAGATAAGGAGGGGTGCACAGGGACACACAATTTTTGTATTACAAAACAAAGGCTGCATGATTTCAAACATTCCCTGTGCTGCCCAAAGAGGGGAGGAAGACCTTTTCACTCTATAGTTATGAAATATGTGCTTAAAACGAATAGCAGCAACAGAACAGATACCATTCTTCCTTTCCTTTCTTCTTTAAAATTAACTTTACAGTAGAAAGTTGATGAAAGAAAAAGAACCAGGAAAGGAGAGATGACTTGATTAGTGCCTAAGGAGATGGCTAAGTGGATATGTGATTGTAACTGAGACACCATGAACAGATGCAGCCAAAATCTATTCCAAGTGGATATTGTAAATCCATTCTGGGGTTTATTGATCCAAGGCTGATTGTTTTTCTGTGGTGAAAAATGTTACTTAACAAAGCTGGCACTCACTGAAAAACAGGTAGACCGATCCTCTCCTGTCAGATGGATTATTCACCTGATTCTGAGCTGTACACAACCTGCTCCACTTTTTAATAGCTTTGATGTTAATAGACAACGTTTTTTCCCCCCTCTGATAGAAATTGCAGATGTAACTGACACATTTGCTTTCACAGGGCATAGCAAGAACTCTAAAGAAGAGTAATGAAGGGGTGGCAGAGATGTCAGGGTTAGAAATTAGATCTATCTTATCTGTCTTGGGTTTTTCTAAGGCGTCTATCACAGTGCAGTAATCAAACCTCTGGAGGAGATGCTAGGTGGGAGAGCTACAGACATTAAAGATCCTAAAAATATTTTTTCTACAAGCTTTGATGAAAAATCTACAACTTCTGTATTTGCTTTATACACACTGTCTGTACTATTGTAAGAGGAGCTCATACAACTGGCAGATTTACACCATCCAAAGATTCTATCAGCATAAACTTCTCTTTAAAGAAATCCAGATTTCCGTATCTAAAGAGCAAATGAGAATAACACTGCACTGAAAAATGCAGGTCCACCATGCTGCATGCATAGGCAGAAAGATATAATAATAATAATAATAATAATAATAAGAAGAAGAAGAAGAAGAAGAAGAAGAAGAAGAAGAAGAACTGGCTCTCAACAGAGAAAAGCAATTGTATGTGAATGACGATCTTATTGTGTAATCACCAGATTATTTTGCCCTTTAGCAGAATAAAAGCTTCAGAGGAAACGGTATACCTCATTGCTGTGATGTGTAGCTCACTTCAGCCATCCCTGTCTACATCCCTGTCTACATCATGCTCTCTTTTCAATATATATGCTTGCGAACAGAAGAGTGTGTCTTCTGTCTGAACTTTATATTCACTCATACATAGCCTCAAAGGAATTACAGAATCAGTTGAAAACATACCTTCAAAGGAAGGATTTTAGTTAATTTCAAATTTGTTCATTCTAAAGTCAAGCTCATAAACTTCTTAGATATACTCTTCCTCTCATGGTTACAGCAGATGCTGTATCTATAATAGATATAATTATCAAACAATAAGCAAAGCATTTAACACCTAATACAAGAGGAGGTATTTGGGGCAAGTCTGAAATTGGGTGCACTGGCTAAGAGATTTGTTTTGCTAATCTAAGATGACACTCTTGGAAAGAATTGCAATCAAATGTGTACGTTCCTTTGAATTGCTGTTGATTCTTATCAGTGATAAGCCTTGTAACATGTTCTGTATACTCACAGCAATGGTCTGAACAGAAGAAAGGAAACTGATCTTTTTGAATAAGCCCTTCAAGAGGGTATATTTCAAAAAGTTCATATATCTTTTCTAGAATTCTTTTGGCAAAGACATACACTGCAATATGCACTTGATTTAATTGGGACACACTTCACAAGTATCTGGGAATCATGAAAATTATCAACTCAAAAGAAACCTGTAAAATTCAAGGGTACTCTGCTTCAGTAAAAATAACTTTAATCATGCAAAGAGAAAAGGGGAACTTGCCTGCTGCTCTTCAAAGAAAGATATCTGCTGTGAAGACTGTTGCCACCACAGAGAAATGGTAATACTGTGCAGCCTCCAAGCCTCCTGACAATGGCAGCTGCAACACCTTACAAGCCAAAGACCAAAATTTGGATGAGAGACAGAGATGTCAGGGCATCACGGTCAAAATGATTTCAGAAATGACGCAGAAGTTGCATTGGATTGATTATATATAGTTAAAAAGCAAATTCAGGAGTACGTCGCAAGTGAAACAAAATAGCACTTCTATAGCTTGCAGAGAAAGATGTACATTGAATAGAGAAAATACAGTAAATGGAATGAGATTCCTTCAGATGGAAACATGATCCTAATCATACTCAGAACTGATCCAGCTGGTCTTATTAAAACCTGTTATTAATAGCAAGATATTAGCAGCATTTTCCTGCCTGATGTATTTATAATCAGATCATTATTAAAGATGTAATTTTTTAAAATGTGGGTAATACCAAATATTGTTATTTAGCTAGCAACAGGCACTTTCAAAATACACACATAAATTCATACTATAGAAATCTGTAACAAGATTACAATTTCATATTATATTTGGTATTTTGAAAGACAAATAGATAAGGTAATTTTTAAAAGGAATTCTTTGAAGTTTAGAAGCATTTTCTATGGAATATTTATCTGATTTTACTTTGAATCCCTTGGTTTCATCCTTCTGAGTTCCTAAAGACAGTAAACAACCACGATCTGATATTAAATGACATTTTTAAATGTCCATAGAAACTCCACAGAAATCAACGTGAGTTCTGTTTAAAAACTACACCAGCCTCTGGTTACAATATAAACAGTTTTCTGTCTCAAGTAACTACAGTTTTTAAGAAGTGCTCATGATGAACCAGGTGTTTATTTTCAAAATGAGGCCACAACTTTACTGACAAGCCTTTTCCAAAAGAACACATGTATACATATACCATATATATTTACCTTTCTGCAGAAATGGGCATTTACATAGAGCAGATGCGTAAATTAAAACTGCACCATGTTCAGCTTTATGGAATATATAACACAAGTTGTACCCAGTTATGGCTGAGAAAAATGGTGTTTTCTAATTCATTTAAATGCCATTATTAACATAGCAGGACAATTATATCTATATGTTTGTCAATACATTTACAACAAATAGGGGAGCATCATCTTTTGGATCAGCATAAGGGAAGAGGTAATGGATGAGCTAGAGCTTGAGGCTGGGACAAGACAATGAAATGGGAGAAGAGAAACCAGTGTTGTTCTCCAAACTCCAACACTTCTTGGAAGACAACCCTTCTGATGAACACATCAACCAATTGTCTGGAGCTTCAGTTTCTTTATCACTGAAAGCAGACTGATTACACTTGCATTACAGGTTGTTTTGAATGTAATCCTATGGGCTGACCAGTGGGCATCAATATTCACACCCAGCAATGCCTCACTTATTAACTGGCAGATGTACCATTTATAAGTTAAGAAACTACTTGCATGAGTTAAGGCATGAAAATAATTTCCTTGAGATCACTGGATAAAAGAAAACCTGTAAATGGAAAGGTAGATTAAAAAAAAAAAATCCACAGAAAGACAATTTTACAAACAGAGGTTCACCCCTGACTGATGGCTGTTGCACACAGTACATGTTAATTAGCACAGTTGTGCAGTCCTTGTATCCGGCTATCGTCAATTATTAGAACAAATTATATGGCAGACAGCATGGTAGCCACTTGTACAGTTTTTCATATAGTCTAGTGTATATGCACTATTGGTGCATGTACACTTATCTGAACAAAGAAATATTTGTAAAAATACATGATGATAATATCCAATGGTTGTTTAAGTTGGGTATTTATGCAGTGATAAAAAAATGGAATCTTTAAAACACTTCCAAATATTGTCTAAACTCAGATTATAGAAGAATAGTTCAGCAGAAGGAAAGAACAGATATTCTCTGATAAGCGAGACTTTGAAGACCTTGAATGGAAGTGGTGTGGCAATGATTGAACTTAAGAGAGGGCAAACATTCCCCATTGAGGAAAGTCATTAGCACATTAGTTATCACATTTGAATTGTAACAAACTGTTATTTCTTCTGTAAGTGTAAAGAGGAAAATCATATAAGTGTGCATATGTGAAAGAAGAGACTGTACATAGAGATGTGATGTATACATGATGTCTTGGATGCCCCTGCTTATGCTCCATAGTACTCTGCTCCATGGTAAGTCTCGGATCCAGTCAATATTATCTGTGGAGGAGCATAAATTGCAAGACAGAAAGTTAGCAGGAAAAGAAAGGCAAGTTAGTGTAGCAATCCTCCAATGCTTAGAGTCTAAATTATGTTATTTTACTTTGGCATGCATTTTTGTTATTTAAACTTAGTTTTCCTAAATTTGTGTCTCTGGGTTAATAGAGGGACTTGATATCTCCTCTTCCCTTCTGAAGTAAGACTTGGCATGGATAGTACTCTTAGGATAAATAGGCCTTAATAAGCACAATTGAATTTAGTATCTAATTTGCTATCAGCTTCATTGTGAACTACTAAATAGTATACTTTCATTCTCACTACCTTCTTACATGGCATCACAGGGGTTTTCAATAGAGCAACACAGGTGTGACATTACTCCAGGACTCAGTGCATAAGCATGTTCAATTACTGGTTCATTACTGGGGTAATGAATAAATATGCTAGAACAGAGAACATTTTCACAGCATAACTGTTTTACGCTGGTAAGACATGAGGAAGATTATTACTTGCTAAGGGAAAAATTCTTGCTCTAGACATAACAACATAGCATTTGGGTCTATACACACAGATAATGAAATCCTGCTTAACAGAGAAAGCCTATCCATTCAAATTTGATGCTCAATTATATTATTTTTTCTTATTCAACGTGAGAGAAAAAAATACAGAGCATCCAGTCACATTACATTTTTTTTATAGTGACCAAAGTTTTTTCCAACAAATATCACATTCTTTGTAATGTAAGAATGGAGCATGAGAATCACTGATACCATTACAGAATACACCTCAGAGTTTATACAGAAATAGTTCATCCAGGAACCTCCTCCTCATGAGTGCTTCATCCAAAGCCAATGTCAACACTACTTCCATGCTCCCAAACTTATTTGACAGCCTACTGGAACTAGCCTTATCCCATTCCTTGATATTTTTTAGCTTCATTTCCATATTTCATTTAAATATTGATTTTGCCCAAAAGGTATATAGCTACTGAAATAGATTTCAAGCACAGCTTTCTTTATCTGAAAAAGCCTCCAGGAAAACAGAAGAAACCCAATAAAAAAAGCAGGTTAAAAAGGAGAAGCGTGGGAATGAGCTTGTCACAGAGGGTTTTTGATCTCTCACAAAATATTTGACTACGAGAGGAGACAAGTACAGGTAGATGAGATTTTTCTGTATAAAACTCCTCCACAGTCTAGTTTCAAAACAAAGAAGTACACACATTAATGTCAACCATTCTGTGCCATCTGATTAATTTTTGTAATCTTGTTTTAGGTTTCCTCTTCAATTGTCAGTTGTAGCTTCTTAAGAAATCTGCATGCGGCTGCATTTTTAAACACTCTCTCTACCCAAATGAGCTAGTCTCTTATACTGTATTTGTCAAAAAAGCCCCTCCAATATTCTATTCCCCAGGAATGCATAAACTATGGTAAAAAACATTTTGTCAAGAGCTTCTCTTATCGAGAGGGCATCTGTGACACTGTAGGTATAATTTTGGACTATCTTTTGCCTATTGATAACAGTCTAGCCTGTGTTTCTAAACCATTTCTTTACACTGCTGGACTGTAAAACCATCCTTCAATCTGAAGAAAATATCTACTTCCTCCAGGTACGAGTACATTTATAAACAGGTGAGAACAGCCATTTTTGCAAACTTATTTTGAAGCTTTCTTATGTTGATATTATAAAATTGCTGCTCCCTGAGAGCGGATGCCCTGTTCTGGTTACAATGTACACCCAGTTCCAGATCCCAAGGTATAAAAAGAGTTCCTCCAAATGAGTATAAAAAAAAAAATAAATAAATCAAACCAAAAACCAAACAAAAACCACAACCTCTTGGTATCAAATAAACTTCAAAGATTCCATGACAAATTTGCATATTCTTTTTTCACAGTAGCTACTTTCTTTCAATACTGGATTGTGGAGGAGTTGGAAAATAATCTAAACAGTTAACATGCAATGAAAATTCAGTAGCCTATAGGGAAAAATGTTTCAGTCAATTTTCGAGAAGACAAACATCCAACCAAAACATTAACAGCTTCAGTCAGCAATAATCACCCTGGTTAGCAATCTAAGCAGGGATTGTATACACATAGTAGCTAAGATAAAATTTGAATATTAGTATGCTCTTTCTAAGTTTCGTTGGTAGATTGAAGAAGGAAAAGTGCCCTGTCTAGACAATCTTAGCTTTGTAAATACGGGAAAGACCCCATTCCCTGTTTATCCACTCTTTTCATGTGTTCACGTGAAAACTCACACACACACACACACACACACACATTCACGTTCACTCCAAGGTTTAAAGAAAGCAGAAAGTTCCTTTTAAGAAATATATTGGTCACTGGGATTCAAAATTCCAGGCAGCTTTTGTTAGGCCTTTCAGTAGTTCTTGTAGTGTTTATATGAGGGTGATTCTGCCACTAAATTATTTGCAAATAATTCCTCTTCTGGGGGGATTTGGAGCCAAATTATAATAAGCAAGAGCAGATTGACCCAGATTAAAAGATACAATTAATCTGTCTGATTAGTAAACCTAAAAAGTACTACTTATACCAAGTTATTGTTTTTATGACAAAAGAAGACATCCTAGCAGAACAATAAAGTCAGTGCCATGGATAAAAACCTTGCAATTTACTCCAAACAGTATGCAAAATTCAGTTTAGAGATATAAGAACTTGAAGCCAGTAGAACTGAAATATTAGCACACCCAAAATAACTCTGACCATACAAGTACCTACATATATAACTGTATGTGACTGAATCTGTTTCCTATCAAAGCCATTTTACATTATGGCTAGGGTAAGATTTTAATCCTATTAAAATCATGAGCAAAATCCCATTGAATTGCAGTAAGCCTAGGCTCTCACACAAAATGGGTCTTTTCCAGTAAGCATTCAGGCCCAAACTAACTTCACTTTACAGCTCTAGTGGGACCTATCTTAGTATAAATTAAAATGAAAATTAGGTCTCCACGTGTATAAATACATACACATCTACATTTTTATTTGGACACATATTGAATTACAAACTGCTTCCTTCAGGGGCCACACCTTAAAGTATTTTTTATTCAGTAAATGTAGCATTCATGACAGACAATGCATCAGTCACTACTTGCTGGAGAAGGGGGAGGACAGAACTGAAATCAGTTGCATTCGTACAAACAACTATTCTTGATAAACAAATAATACTGTAAGGTATTTACACAACAGTTACTTTTCAAATCCAAGATTTATTTTAAAAATAAATAAAGAGTATTATACTCTGAAAAAGATTTCATTGTGATCTATACCACTTTCATTCATCGAATGTACCTCAAAGCTGGTGGCATGTTTCCATCGCTCTTCTCTCTATTTAAAGCCTGAAACGTATTGTGATTTTGTGTATACCTGCTATATTGCTCAGGTGTGGTTGGACACAGCACTGCTAGTAAAGTGAATCATGGTCATGAAAGTATGGGCATCTGTGATGGGCAAGCAAGGGACCCTCAACATGAATTCTTTACAACCTGGAAAAGTGTGTGGTTACTGTGATCTAAAGAGATGCTACCCTAATGGATATCATTTCATCAACCAATTGAAGTTGGCAGTTCCACCATTTGATGCTTCTAAGAAGTCTGCTAAACAACAGGCAATCAAGTTTTACTGGTCTTACACCATTGGATTCCTGAATTGTATAAGGGTTATCACTAGGAGCCATGTGCCGTCTTTCCTCACAGCAGATCTCTAAGACCATCAAGAAAAAGAGTCTTTTTTTTTCTTTTTTTTTTTTTTTTTTCCTGGGTGCACTACAGCATCTTCAGAGAAAAGTCATCACCTGATTTTGAAAGACTTATGGTGGCAGGTTCTCCTGAACAGCTGTCTCAAGTTGGAAACTGGAATTTTATTCCCATATTTCTTCCATATGGAAAATCTGCTGTTTTTCCTTCAGTCTGGGAAACAGTTTCCCATCTGCTGCCAAGCACTATGATGCTATAAGTGTGACCATACCCTAAGCAGTTTCAGGATGACAGTGAAATGTGCATTTTTAAGACTAAAGGGAGAAGGAAAAGCCTGATGTCGAGACAGGAAGCTGATGAGTCTTGGAATAGCTGAGTCTGCTATACACAATCTTCGTGAGAACAGGAGATGGGCAAAAAGTGCCTTGCAAGAGATAGAAAGAAGCCTGGGAAAAGCTTGCTAAATATTTTGAGCAGCCAAAGAGAAGTTGTACAAAAAACTCTATTTGAGCTATTCATGCTTTGAGTCTATGATTATTTGTGAAGAACATATATATTTGTATAGATATATATTACTGCATATCTTCATGTGTATAGGTAACTATTCAAGGAGTTAATCCTGCCTCATGTGTCCATCTGATCATACTTCATGTGCGTCTCTTACTGTAGGGTACATTTAGATTTACAAGGTACATATATGGATTTTTTGGCAAGTGATGTCAGCCATTACAATGAATTGGATGTGACTCCAATGCAAAGGTAAACTCAATGCATTTAAAATAAGTAATAACAAAAAAATACACCAAATTGAACACTAGGAGCAGCAAAAGTTTTCGCTGAACATGTAGAATAACCTTGAGGTTTACAGAAAGGCTGAAAATAGCAGCTGCTCGAAAATCTATAGACAAATCCACAAGATCTGCTACTCTGGTGTTTGCCAGTTTTTTATTCTGATAGCTTCTGCATGAATGATAGGGAATATTATTAGAACTTTTCTTAGAATCACAAGTCAAAAGATAGTCCTCTAGTTTAGCAAGACATTCATTTTTTTCTTCCTTTAAGCATACTATAGATCAAGAAAACTTACACTGCAAAAGGAATAGAAATCTAGAAATAGAAAATAGAAACAGAATAAAAATTCTAGCGCTTTGAAATAGACATTGCATTTGTCCATCTGAAGAGAAAATGAAGTAGGAAGAACTGGCTTGTTTTGCAAGAGATCACAATTTTGAACAATGGATTTAGAAAACTTTAGAGTCAGCAAGGTGACAACCTTATAACACATAGAGTTCCTGCTATGGTTCTATTGCTTTATATATGAAAAATAATTATATAAAGTGTTTGAAATAATTATAAAAATATAATTATATTATATAAAAATAATTATATGAAGTGATTTGGTTCCAGTTCAGATCTGCTGGTCACTAAGTTTAATGCTAAGTTGAATGATGTGGTCTTCAGCAAGTATGGTTTTCCACTATTTGAAAATGGGGCCGCAGTGTTTTCCTGCAATGAAGAATTAGCATTTCATTATTGATAGCTACAGGCTGTCCTGGAGCAGAGCTTTTCCTGCATTCACTAGGATATCCCACCAATACATGACAAAATGCCATGCAAGGGAAAAAGAGCACTCTGCCATCCCTGGGGGACAAGAACCAAAAAGATCAGCAAGCTGAATGGGAGGCATTGCTACTTAGAAAAAGGAGTAGATGAACCCTCTTTCTAGCTGGTATGTTAAAGGACAATGCTTGGTTATAGCCCTGCAATTAAATGGGAAAAATAGCACCCAGTGCAAGGAGAATATAGGTCACCAGGGAGGGGAAAGTATGGACTTTGCAGATACTTAACAGTTGCCTTAAACAAAGTGCATCATCGTCCACTTTTCCCCAGTTACAGCTACTTTCCAAAATGTTTTTATAATCACATTAAAATACCAGATGACAGACAAAATTCATATGTACAAGCCCTCCAAATAACTGAAGCTATCCTACGAGGCTTAGTGAATAGGCACAATACAGTTAGGGTTTCTCTTGAGGACCAAACTCTACTTTGTTTCTTACACACCTATCTACAAACACATACTTATGCCTACACAACATCCCCGTACGACCATACATAGCCATTTTCCTGTTCATAAAGCTTATGATCTGGGAACGCTCTCATAACATTACTAAAGCAAGGATGACAGAAAGATGCAGGAACAAGATAAAACAAACAAACAAACAAACAAATGAACAAAAAACACCTTAGACTGAAACAGATGTATCAGACCAAATATCTACTTCTCTTTTCAGCAGGTCCACTGCACACACACAGTCACAACACATCTTCCCAGCTTGCATCCAGTGATGTATAGTGATCACAAAGCCTTCTAAAAGGTAAAGTACAATCCATTAAAAGTAGTTAGATGTTTGCTCTCACCTAAGGGCAGTCATTCCTAGCAGTCTGAGCAGGGCCACTTTCTCCAATCCTTCCAAGACAGCAACTCTATGTCAGTAAGATTCTCCTGAACCACAAAATACCATCTCTCAATAGATCATCCTTCAAAAACTACACTCTTCATTTTTTTTCTCCTGTATTTGTGGGAATTTTATTGTCCTTGTTCAAAAAACTAAAGAAGAAATACCACCTTCAGAGCCAATAGCACTTTCCTAAATGGCACATAACTGTGTACTGAGAAGTTCCTACTGGGGTCCTTCTCTCTCCTACATTTTTCCCCCCAAACCCTCCATGAAGTGAAACCAATGTACTTTTACAAAATGCTTCCACTAAATGCATCCATATATAGAACGATTTGATTATTATTGCAGAGCAGCTCTGATTTTCCAAAGCAACTTTCCTTAGCCATCTCTATACAATACTTAAAAAAGCAACTGGCCACGAAACAAGAAAGCAAAAGAGAAACTCAAAACCTTCTCTTCAGCATTCTTCACTGGCTTCTTCTTTATGCATTCTACTTTGTTCTAAGTGTTTCTCTAATGTTTTACTAACTTTATATACTGTGCCTACCGCTGAAACTGAGAAACAGGGCAAGCGCTTAGCAGGGCACATTTTTCATGCAATATACTACAACAAGATGAGAAATACCTCCTATGAATTTAAACTGCAAAGCTTTAGAAGACAGGAGAGGAGGCTGGGAAAGTGGAATCAGAATATGCTCAAAACACAGAGTGAATATCCGTACAGCAAAATTGCTATAGAATATATAATTACAAGTACTCAGGAGCTCAGTGTTTTATCTCATCCCCCTTAAAAGCTGCATTGTGACACAGGAGTCAGTATCAACTCTAATTGTGTCACCAGTAACAATGACAGTTATTATTACTCTTCATTATATGTAAATTCCCCATTTGTTCCTGCAGCTAATATGTCCCTTAATCTGGTAACAGTGTGGCATAGGTGATTTCTGTTTTCACTGGCAACAACATATTCCATGCTGGGAAAATATGACTAGTCACGCAAAAGGTTTAATCTTGAAATTCAGCTATTTTTTGTTTCTTGGTGGCCTCTAATTGCAAGCTTGAGGCAGTGCACAATAATTATCAGTCTGCAAGTATGAAAAGGAGTAAATGCCAGTCAGGCTACATGCTTGCTTTGTGCACACAATGACATCTAAAGCACTCTGCCATGTCAGTGTTGGGCTGGCAGCTTGCTTCTTCAGTGTAATGGCAGCGATTCAGCTGGTAACTGGATGAAAAATTGCAGCAGGTTTCCCTGTTATGATTCTTTCATGCATCTCTGTCAATGGCAGTTTACATTCTGGGATTGAGATCATTTGTTTCCTGTTTGCTCACAGCTTCAGGCTTTTCTTGTTTGCCACCATGGATTTACAGCTCCCCCCCCCCCCCCAGCAAACCACATCTAAAGGGTTGAAGAATTATAGGGCTTAATACTTTGCAGCTCGGCACATGTAGCAGAAAGTTAAAACTACTGTAAAAGGAATGATGACTAGATACCCCTGTGAAATAGATACATGTATGTGTGCAGATATGTATATGCCTCTGCACAAAGAAGCCCACAGGGCAGTCCACATAGTGATGAGATGCTAGGCTAAAAGCTTTATTAGTGGTCTTTCTTCTCATAAACTAGCAGACAAAACCTCAGAAAATAAAAATAAATACAAATAACCTGTTTTAATGGGTTCCTTCCCTTAACCCTACTCGGAAAATGCTAGCAAAGTAAAATATACACTTCAAAAGACTTCCAACAGTCAGACTTTTTTACAGTTTGATGAAAAAAATGTTGCTGTGTTCATGCAATCATTAAACATAAACGAGAGCATAAGCACAAGCATGAACGACGTGATCTAGTACTTATTATCATACATGCCTAGTAGGAGAGCTGTTAATAACCCATGATACCAACCTATCTAGCCAGATATCTTACGTATTTTATTTACACGCTTCACTGCCTTCAATACATGTACACTCTCAAAGCCCATCTGAAGTAGGGAATTGCTCTATGTACATTAACAAATGTGTATACATAAGCAGACACAGGAATGCTAAAGCCTGCATTTAACTCCTGCTAAAATTAACTGGAGTTGATTTCAGCCTTGAAAAATGTGACCCCTAAGTACTCAGAATAAAACATGAGGGTAAAGCAATGAGACTAGAACAAAATGGTGAGCATGTGATTAAATGGAGACCTCAACAGAAGTTGCCCAATCTACCATCTTTCTTACTCAGCTATCCTTTTTCTTTATCTATGAAAGGAAGTACTGTTTGTCTTTATCACTCCTGTCATGGTCAGCAAAACTGGGTGAAAGATAATTTATTTGGTAAATGCCACCTGTTTTTTGTTTTTCTATTCCCTAGCTGCTCAGAAGCAGGTTAACTTTTCCTTGAATGTGTATTTGTATTCAGAGAATTATTCATGGTTGCCAGCTTATTCACAAGCAGCTAATTACAAGCATTCACTCTTCAAGCACTTGGTTAATTTTGATTAGATAAACAGCTATGGGGTATGTTTCTGTCCCTGACTGGATCTCAGAATGTTCAGTTTCTTGATTAAGTACTCATGTTTACGAATTTCCAGCTCTCTTTCTAAGACTGTTCTTCAATATTTATTTAATACACATTATTTCAAACATGCCTGCCATAAGAAAATAAGTACTGTCAGAGTAGTTCGAACAACAGGCTCCGGTGACTGAAGTTTTAGAAGGCACATTGCTTGTTTGAGTGAGTACAACTGAGGCAGGTAGTCTCAGTCAAAAATGCAAACACGATGTAAGAAAACTATTCCTTATGGGAGTCTGAGTGTGTTATATGAATAAGAGAAATGTTTCTGGATGAAGAGCACTGAATCAGGTTCACTGGCCTGCTCCAGATCTTTTGCATGGTGATGCACTTTTGCACATGCTGGTGCATCCAGTGATACAAAGCAGTTATAAAACCATCTTCATCAGCCAATTTATTGCGGCTTATGGCACCAGAACAGCCCAAAGAATCCTTTCAAAGCTGGTCTTAGGCACCTAAAATGAGGCAAAACGTTGCCATAATAGCTGCTTGTTTCTGTCACATTCACTTACAGTTACTGTAGGTTGTAAGAATGGCAGAGATGCCCTTTTGGGCGGAACACTATTAAAGGATCTCAGGACCAAGTCCTGAATTAGGTTGGACTTTAAATATCTGCTCTTTATGTCAGATGAAGTCGAGGGGAAGGACCTAAAGGAGGCAAAGGTCAACGTAGGGGCTAGCAGAGGTAGCCAAGGAA
This sequence comes from Anser cygnoides, assembly GCF_040182565.1. NCBI lineage: Eukaryota > Metazoa > Chordata > Aves > Anseriformes > Anatidae > Anser > Anser cygnoides. The sequence goes on along the minus strand of NC_089884.1, from coordinate 17,452,506 downwards.
TACAAATGACAAGAAAAGAAGCTAACCTCCTTGCAGCTACTGTGTTAAAGCTGCTGTTTAAAATGATCACTATGAGCAGATTCTCCTGTTAAGAAAGGCAGGAAAAGGATAACCTACTTCTGCCAACTGAGTCAAGCCACAGCCTCCATGCAAAACTGACACTAAGTATTTTACTCTTTACAAATAGTCTTTATAATTGGGATTTTTAAATAATCCTTCTTAAAAGGGATTGCAGCTGTAATCAATTTGTGGAGGGCTGTTTTAATAAGAAGCTGCTCGAATAGGATTAACTATGAGACCCTAGACCTCTTTCCTCCAGTCCTTAAACTCTTATTTGAAACATTTAGATACCCCATAAATTATTTATTGGTCTTACAAGGTGTCATCAAGCTAAGAAAATGATGCTTGACAAGTTGAAAACCGTAACCATTTCCACCAATTTGTTAACAGCCTCTCCCACATGGCATGTAACGTCTCACTTCTGCCTTGTCTTACAGGAACAGTAGTTATATTCACCCATTGCACCAAAAGGACACGTGTAGAGCTGGCAGACCTTGTGCATTCTGTTTATTTCAGGAAATGTGTCAGAAAGTAATTTATAGATAGCATGAAAATAGAATGCCAGAGTGGATTTTGTTTTACTTGCAAGGTTCTTAAATAACATGGCAACAGAAGATTTTTGTCTAAGATTTTTTTTTTTTTCTTTACAGGGACTACGAGATTATGGATTTGATCCATGATGCAACTGATCTTTCTATCATCAAGCAGTCTGTGTTAGCGTATCACATAAAGCAATTAAAGAACCATTTAATCAAAGACTTCAAAGTGTGAAGCCCTAATTTATGACTTGCCATTTGTTTACTGTATTATTCTACTAATTCCAGATCAGTCAGCCTTCAACAGCAATATAATAAAACTGTCCATGGGACCAAGGCTGTTGGGGAGTGAGCTCTAGGTTTATCAAGTGTACAGTTTCCACTTACAGACTATCTGAAACTAAATCCACTTAAAAGCTCAAAACTGGGGAAACCATAGATGCACCCGGTGCAGGTTTTGTCTGATCTACTTCCTGATATCATTTCAAGCTCACTGAACTTCTCTGAAGTTCGGACATTTTAAGAGACAGTGACTGCTGAAAACTTCTCTTCCATTCAGCCATAGTGCAGGTGACACAAAGGAGAGCAACAGCTACCACTATACTTATGAATTATCACGTACATCTGAGTTTATCGGACATTTTAAACCATTAAGGACTGGGTGTGGTCATTTAATAGAAAATCCCTCTGTGTCTTAAAACAAGAAAAAACAGAATATGAAGAAGTGAAAAAAACTAAGGGCATAAATCTATTATTATTTTCAAAAAAAAATAAGCTGTTTGTTTCTGTCTCCTTATAGATGCCATGAAATTATGGGTTTGATCCTTTGTACAACTCATCATTTACTACGAAACAGCCCATGTTAGTGTATCATGTAAAGCAAGTAGAGAAACTGGTTAAACTTCAATGTGTGAAGTCTCTGGTAGTCTGGCTAAAATATTTAAAATACAATGCAGCATACTGTGCCTTTTCCACACAAAGTACTTTAGGAAATAGATAACTCCCAGTAGACTGGGAACATTATCGGAGATGTCACTGAAAACATAAGCTTAGATTTAATGTAAGAAAGTTGTAGCTCTCCGTCATCCGTGTTTTAAATGCTCATATATGATTTATTTTTAAGCCACTTGAGTACTTTAAAAATAAGTGCTTCTGCTTCAGATTTGAGGAGCTAAACATGTTGATTTCAGAAAGGCATAGAGTGAAAGCAAATAAAGCTTTCCCATTGTTCTGTGAAAAACTTGATCTTGACTGTTAAAGTGTAGGAATAGTCAACTGTGAAGTTACTGTAAATCACAAAAGGAAAACACATCTTTTAGAAAGCTGCAGTTTACAGGTGAGAAACATTCAGTAAGAAATGCCTGAATATGCAGAAACATCTGCATGTCCCTTTCCCCTTGTTCCACGTAACCTGCAGAGCTTATATGACAGTACAGCTCTGGTCATTCACGAACAAAGCCATTTTGTGTTTTTAGTTATACACAGGGAAGTAAATGAGTTTAGAAGACATAGAAAGCAATATAATTTAGGAGGGGAAAATGAAGAAATTATTGTGGTGCTATTAGAAAAGGAGCACATTGGCCTAGAAACCCCTTTTTGTTTATAATTTCATAAACGGAGTCAGTAGCCTGAGACAAGCCTGTCACATCTTTGGCTTTGAACAAGGGTCAGTGATGGATAACTGACCTCCTTTCTCACTTTTATCAACAAATGTCAAAAAAGGCAAACAACAGCAATGACATCCTGCCCAAACAGCCAAGAGTGTTTCATTTTCTTTGCACTTCTGTTTCCTCTGTGCCTTTAATCAGGGCCGGGGGATGTAATTGCTCTGTCTGGGCACAGCTTAAGGCATGCTGTGCAACTAACAATTAGTTTAGAGACTGAGATCTATAAATTTTGAGAAAAGAGTAAGAGGATTTGGTGTGCTTGAGCTATCCTTTCTAATGAAGAAAAATATCACACCGGAAGGGACCCAGAGCGTTATCAAAGCAACTTAATATCATCTGGTAGTGATTTGTAGGCCCCGATAATCTATTGTGATCATGTTGAAGGGGGAGGAAAAAGTCCACGTGTTCCACTATTTATGAGATTTCCAAAATGATGGCCGCCATCTGTGCAAACGCCACTAATCTCAGCCACCGTCCTCATGGCAAATGGCTCCATGAGATTGTCCAAGGGAAGGGAAACACTGCAGGAATGTAGGGCTATTTATTGTTTATAAAAATAAACCAACTGGACTAAGACATATGCGAGGAATTTATATCAAACAGCTGCAAAAGCAAGTCTCCTCAATAGGGAGGGTGCATTGATGATGCAATCAGACCACACTGAAAGATTCTCCTATTAATCTTAGAATATACATGGCACGCTAGAGATACTTATTTGTCCACATCTACACCCAAACTCACCTTACATGGATATTCTTAGAACAATTTTTGAAAACTGTTTATATTGACTGAAACAAATTCATTGTGTGAATTTATTAACTACGTAAATAAAAGCAAAGTTTATGAACAGTCTGTCCCCATATAAGCTTACCCCTCTTAAACAACTTTTCCTCCTTGCTGTCTTAGCTAAACAAGCACAATGCAGATGCTAATATTCAGTGTCAGTGAACCTTCGTCTCATGTACACCAAGCTTCGAGGACGTGAAAATTCCTCATTTTATGATGGCAGTCTAATCCCACGAAAATCCTTTCCTAATTTCTTAATGAAGATGACCAAATCCATCACAATAAGAACCAACACTCACTGAGAACAAAGAGTCAATGAAAAACATGATAAAACCAAAATGATAAACGGTACCACAACAAAACCACAAAGTATAATGTTTTAGTATTGGGCCTGCACAACAGCATCAGACAAAAAGGAAAAGAGATCTAAGAAGAGAGACAAGCTTCTTGCCTTTGCAAAGCTGATTTACCAGACATGCCTGACACTGGAGAGAATCTTACTTATTTAACTGTTAATGGGTTGGTATATCTACAGCAACCTCTGGGAAATTCTCATTCTAGGCCAACGTGCTTGAGAACAGCTATCTTCGCTTTTCATTAAAACTGCACGCACTTTGAAACACCTGCCTTCAGGAAAACTTTCAAGCTGATTGACTCTAACATGAGAATTAATTCAGGCTGCTAAAGTGCATGGACAAAGCTCCACAGAACAGCATGTAGGTATTAGGCTTTTCCATAATACGAACTGGCAACAATTGCACTTTTGGGAATCCTGCTCAGCTGGAGTTCAAGCTCTTTGTTTGACAACTGACTTTCAAGGTGTGTGTCCCTTTTCTTTTAAACAAACACATGATGCTTGAAAGCCAAGGTACAACAATGCATATATATACACACACACAGATTAAATGAAAAAGTAACAGTTCCCCAAAAATCATTTGCTATAGCTTCTGAGTTACTTATACAGGTTGATGCCAGAACATTCTAGCTGGAAGGAAGGAAAAATGTTTTGTTTCCTTTATTTCTTTAAAAATCATAACACCCACTGAAAGATACCAGTTGTGTCTTCTGACTTCTATGAGGCTGTAGAATTTGGTTCTCTTATTTTAGAAAAAGCAGTTGCAAGATATTTTAGCACAAATGTATTAACAGCAAGGTACATGCCTGAACTGGAACCTTCTTAGCAAAAACCCCCATGAACCCTTACCCCACAAAATCAAAACCCTCAAACAACTCTAAGTATAGCTTATGTGCATTGGTCACACTGCTCCCATGCACAAAGCTTCAAAGTTCCCCTGGAGACCTTCCAACTGTATCTCTTCTTTATCTCTCTCACAAATATTTTTCTGTTTCTGTTCACATAAACATGATCCACAAAAAACACACACTTAGACAGTGGTTCAGGTCATTGTTCCCCTATAGTTATGGCTAATCTATAAAACTGCAGAAAAGCTGTTTAAATTTATTAGTGAATCTGCCAATAAACTTGCCCTTTAGAGGCAAGAGATGGTTGAGAAACAAGTTCAAAGATATCTGTTGTCTTAAGAATCAGCCAAATGCAATCTTGGTGTTGCTCAAGGTGTAATTACCTGACATTTTGCTCTGACAGTATGGCATAGAAATTCTTGTCTTTCCTTCTAGGCTCTGACTGTTCATTTCTGTTTCTGGGCTGCAGTTAATCCTCTTTGCTGTGCTGAAACCTACACAAGTAGCCTCACAAAAAGCTGTAGCAGTGCAGCAAAGGTAGGGTCTGTGGCCCAGGAGCCAGGGAACCGCTAAAGGTGACTTCACCACTGAATAAAATAGATTCTAGATCTGCATCAGCAATACACTTCATTTCTGATCAAATTCCAAACAGGATGAGTGTCAGCACACCTTAGTTCAGTTCCCATCTCCTCTACAATTTGTTTCATTCTGAGTTATACCACACCCACTGTTTATGAAGCCATGCTGTAAAGTAGGTCAGTGAAATGATCTGGGTTCAAAAGCTGTTGTGAATTGTTGTCGGGGGAGATGTGAGGTTGGCTACAGCCTCTTAAATCAGCTGTGCTACATAAGTAGTAGCGGAATTGTATCTAAGGTTATCCTTTTCCTGCCAAATTTTGGCTGTTTTTGAGGTGTCTTATGTCAGTAAATTCACAAACAGGTCACAGAACCAGATGGGAAAAAATTTGAGAGCTTGAACCTCATCAGTGAACAACCTTTCCAAGAGGAAACCTTACACTGGCATTGGTTTGCAAAAGTATATGCAAAATGACCCCAGTAAACCTAAAAAGCCCCCAGTTTTCAAACACGCAAACAAGATTAGATCATGTCCTCCTGTCCACGCTTGTCGGGAAATTACAGTCACGCTAGAGGATCTGAAATGGCAAGCGTCTTTATTTCCGTTATCTCAAGCACTAAACAGTCACAAAATAAATTTCTCTAGCTGATTTCTATTTAGGCTTCATTGTAAAAGAGATCTTTATAACTCTAGTGTACTTCCTACTCCTACTTATTCCAGCATCACCACTCTTCCAAAGCACTGTAAAATACCATGTTTGTCACTCTACTGGAATGTAAAGATATATGCTACATGTGATAAGTTGTTTCAGGCTTGCTGCATGATTCATACTATGATAGGGGACAAAAGACACTACAGAGTATGCCAGTTACTGACTCTTTTCACAAGTTACTTACCAATCTTTCAACAGATTTCTGTATTTTTTCTATTAAAACACACAAAGGTATCATGTAGGAGCTAGCAGAAGTTGTGGTTTTTTGCTGTTCACAAAATACCAACTACAGTACTGGTAACTGGTAACTGTGAAATATATATTACTTTTTATTTCATCTAGTGAGCACAAAGGGTTGCAGATTGCAAGATGTGCAATTGCTTTTTTTTTTTTTTTAAATGACTAGAAATATTACATTTCTGCCCAGCCTGTATACTATTTTCATGTTAATGTGAGGAACTTTTATAGAATTTCCTTCTAATTAACAAATATGTATGCCCAAGACAATTGAGAAATAAGATTTACCAAGCCTTAAAAATAACATATTATTTGCTGTACTATTCCTCCCACCATTTTGAACACGAAAATATTAAGTTAACAAACACAGATACACAAAGTAGATCTTACATTTCACTTCTCTTCCTAGATAAAATAGTTCTCAAGCCCTGGAATCTGGTTTGATTCTTTTTTAAACTCTGGTCTGTGAAAGTGCTAAAATGGCACTTTTTTCAGTTACTACACCCTGCATCACTGCTATAGAAAGAGACAGGTCAGTGAAGTGTACACAAAAAGGTGTTATCTTTTAGAGTTGGGAGGTAACTGTGAAAGCATGAAATCTGTGGGCTTGCCCAGATTCACAACTGCTGTAAGGAAGTTTGAGGGAGCTATGCATATTTGTACCAACTAGATAACTCCTTTGTCTGTATGCTGAACAGAAACAATACGCAGATAGGTATAGCTCTGTTATATATTCACATCCAAAATGAATCCCCTGTCCCATAATCCTGTAGTATCATAAACCAATCCTCCTCAAAAAGTATCCTCCTTCAGTATCAGCAATGCTGAACAATGTCATTTAAGTAAAATGCTGATGGCTATGGTTACTTTATGGCAGAAAAGCTCCCAAGAAAGGAACTTATTTTTATGTATGGGATGTATGTATGATTGTATGTATGTATATATGGGATTTATGTATGTATGGGATCCACCCGAGGGTACTGAGAGAACTGGCGGAGGAGCTGGCCAAGCTGCTTTCCATCATTTATCGGCAGTCCTGGCTATCAGGGGAGGTCCCAGTCAACTGGCAGCTAGCAAATGTGACGCCCATCTACAAGAAGGGTTGGAGGGTAGGCCCGGGGAACTATAGGCCTATTAGTTTGACGTCAGTGCCAGGGAAGCTCATGGAGCAGATTATCTTGAGTGTCATCACGTGGCACTTACAGGGCAACCAGGCGATCAGGCCCAGTCAGCATGGGTTTATGAAAGGTAGGTCCTGCTTGACGAACCTGATCTCCTTCTATGACAAAGTGACATGCTTAGTGGATGAGGGGAAGGCTGTGGATGTGGCCTACCTTGACTTCAGTAAGGCTTTTGACACCGTTTCCCACAACATTCTCCTCAAAAAACTGGCTGCTCGTGGCTTGGACTGGCGTACGCTTTGTTGGGTTAAAAACTGGCTGGATAGCCGGGCCCAAAGAGTTGTGGTGAATGGAGTCAAATCCAGTTGGAGGCCGGTCACTAGTGGAGTCCCCCAGGGCTCAGTACTGGGCCAGTCCTCTTTAATATCTTTATCGATGACCTGGATGAGGGAATTGAGTGCACCCTCAGTAAGTTTGCAGATGACACCAAGTTAGGTGCGTGTGTCGATCTGCTCAAGGGTAGGAAGGCTCTGCAGGATGATCTGGATAGGCTGGACTGATGGGCTGAGGTCAACTGCATGAAGTTCAACAAGGCCAAGTGCCAGGTCCTGCATCTGGGGCGTAACAACCCCATGCAGCGCTACAGGCTGGGAGATGAGTGGTTGGAAAGCTGCCTGGCAGAGAATGACCTGGGAGTACTGGTTGATAGTCGGCTGAATATGAGCCAGCAGCGTGCTCGGGTGGCCAAGAAGGCCAACAGCATCCTGGCTTGTATAAGAAGCAGTGTGGCCAGCAGGACTAGGGAAGTGATTGTCCCCCTGTACTTGGCTCTGGTGAGGCCACACCTCGAGTACTGTGTTCAGTTTTGGGCCCCTCGCTACAAGAAGGACATGGAGGTGCTCGAGAGAGTCCAGAGAAGGGCGATGAGGCTGGTGAGGGGTCTGGAGAACAAGGGTTACGAGGAGCGGCTGAGGGAGCTGGGATTGTTCATTCTGGAGAAGAGGAGGCTCAGGGGCGACCTTTTCGCTCTCTACAGGTACCTTAAAGGAGGTTGTAGAGAGGTGGGGGTTGGTCTATTCTCCCACGTGCCTGGTGACAGGACAAGGGGGAATGGGCTAAAGTTGTGCCAGGGGAGGTTTAGGTTGGATATTAGGAAGAACTTCTTTACTGAAAGGGTTGTTAGGCATTGGAATGGGCTGCCCAGGGAAGTGGTTGAGTCCACCATCCCTGGAGGTCTTTAAGAGACGTTTAGATGTTGAGCTTAGTGATATGGTTTAGTGGAGGACTTGTTAGTATTAGGTCAGAGGTTGGACTGGGTGATCTTGGAGGTCTCTTCCAACCTAGACGATTCTGTGATTCTGTATTAGAACAACCACATTAGCATTTTTCTTATGTTACTTTTTAATCATATGATTTAACACTAGCTAATAAAAGCTATCTATAGCAATAAGTGACCTGGAACATACAAGATAAAATTTACAACTGCTTTGTATCAAGGCCAGCTGAATCCACTGGAAACTTGAGAAATAAACAAAAAGTCTTAGTCTAAACAATAGAGAGACTGAAATTTTATTTTTATGACAAAAACTCATTTTACCTGTAAAAAGCCTGGAATGGATAACAAAAATTATCTAATGCACCCATCATCATTAATTTTTGCTTTGATCCTTTAAACAGTCCTCCAAGATTCTCCCAGCCTACAAACCTGAAACCTTCCAAAATGACAAACTGTGTGTGTGAAACTGTTGCCACAAAGCTGAAAATTAAACTAATGTAAAATCATTTTAAGATTCCAATCGACCTAAAGCAGTATCGCCAGAATAAGATAATTTGTCTCATCACATATAGCGATCAGAGCAGAAACAGAGGGTCGATCATGCCAAAAAAAAGAAGGGGAGAGGAAAATCATCCAGGATTTAACTTTGCTTAAATTGCTGTCTGCATTAAAGCAGAGAGAGGAGTTAACATCAGGCAGCGTCACTGGCAGTGTGGCTTTCTTAGAGTCCAAAATGCTCCTGACTGTTTGACATTTATCCCAGGTATGGAGAAGTGTTGTAAAAGGCTAAAGCTGTTTTTCACTTCTGATAACACTGGTTTTTTGCTGTTTTTCATTGTGGAAGGGATTACCTCACAAAATCACTTTTTCCTCACATTGTTTCTCTAGCTGCTTTGTCTCAGGTTTTGTGGAATAATAAGGTTCATGCAATATTGACTTTACAGTGAACAAGACCTGAAAAAATACTCTGTGTGACATTAGGACGCAGGATATGAGCTGATTTTTTAGATTGTGCAGTCAAATAAAAAACAGTAGATTAGCCTAATGGAGTGTCTTTTTGTTCATATTTTCCTATTCTTAAAAAATAAAATTGTTTTTCAGCTTTCAGAAATGAAGGACTAGAAATCAAAGTAAGGAATGTTCTCAATATTCTTGGAACAAGTGATTCTTCATATTACTACTTTTTATGGGAGTAACTGTCAATCATCAATCTTCAAAAATGTCATAAACACCCACACATGCTATTTCAAAGATACCTAATGTAGGATATATAATACCATATTTCAGACTGGATTCAAAGCTTTTCATCTATCTAATAGTTAAGAACAAGGAAAAACACAAACATCAAATGAAATGAAATGTATTTGTTGATGCTAACTGCAAAAATTCAATTTAGAAAAATTAACAGTCTATTACATATCTATTTTAAAATAATTTTTCATGTCTGAATGATGGTAGAGATCACTGAAATGCCTGCATCCATACAGAACCACTGATTCCAGCAGGTGACCTGCCAAGCAGGACTAATCCTAAAATGCATGTTATATATGGCTTGCTGATTTCTTCATTTCTAAAAGAAACAATCTTTAACCGGTATCATCCCATGCTGACCTATCTCAGTATTCAACAAGAATTCATAATCCACAGAAGAAGAGAGGGGATATTCGACTAACTTGCATTTGTGGAAGATATTCCTCTTCCAAAACAGCACAAATATTCAGAGAGATCACATCACAGCTTTTACTCCTTTACAAATTCTACTAGCAAGGTGTCAGAAAGACAGCGATGATGCGCATGACATAAATTTTCACCCTATTTGTAAACAATTGTGAAAAGTAATCAGCATCAGTGGTTTTGGAGAAGTAAAAGACAAAAAAATATAGTTCTTTCTTGCCTTAATTGGACCACGGGAGAAACCCTGCAGAAAGGATCTACTGGGCAATTAAGGGACAGTTGGAAGGGAGTCTACACAATAGCACATGGGGTGACTGTTTAGAAAACACTGCAAAGAGCAACACAGAGGGCAGTAATGAGAAATTACTAGGAGAACAGATAACTTTAAAATGATTTGCTCTCCGATTATCTATGATGTTGGTCCAGGCAAGATTTAAAATTCCTGTAGAGAGGAATTGACATCTTGACATCTCTTGACATCTCTTGTCATAAACATATCAAATATCATAAACAATCTCAAAGGATCAGGATCCCCTCATGCTTCCCCAGCCCCACCTACCTCTAAATACTGTCCTTTCCCATCCTTCAGAGTTTCTTTTTAATTGTAAGAAAAAGGTAAGTGCATTGGTGCTATTTCTGCTTTGCAAGCAGACTAGCTAGATATGAAATGAAGAAAAATCAGTCTTCAAAAGACTGTATGGTTTCCATTTCAGCTAGAAATGGAAATAGAAAATAATAGAAAGCAACAAATGTCAATATACCAACTATTCACGCTCATCTACTGTCTCCCACTGCTTTACCCTCTTGCTCAGCCTCACCGATGCCTGTTTGAGCTGTAGCCAGTCTTAAAGGACCAGGTAGTGTTTCGTCTAATACAGAAAGTTTGCATGTCACTGCACTGTTGGTTGACAACCGTATGGACAAGAACTAACTTTGCAAAGTTCATCAAACAGACCGAACAGTCACAGAGCACTGAAAGAAGTGGTTAGGGCTTCCACAAAGAGACCAGTAATCTCTCACTGTGCTTTATTTCAGCAGGCCAAGGACCTCACAGGGTGCAACCAAGCCTAAATCTGCAGGCTTGCAGTGGGTAGATGCTAAATAAAAGGAATTACAGATTCAATCAATACTTAACCTGACATTCTTTTTTCTCCACCTCCTTTAAGTGCAGTGTTCACCAGTGCATGAGGACCCTGGGCGCGTAGCACAGGCGTGGAAGAAACACCATGCCCTTGGCTTCCTGCTGATTTGGTCAGGAGGCAGGGCAATACCAGCTCCATGTGTGCCTCTGCATGGCTCCTCTCGCTGACCCTGCACGTTAATGGAACTTCAGGGCCACTAAAAAGTACTGGATATATTTCTCTCTCCAACACCAGCTTTCAAATGAGTGCATTATTTATTCATTAGTACTACATTCAAAGTGCTGTTTCCCTTGTTCTTGGTGAAATAAATGAAAGAACAGCAATATCACTCTAAATGCCAATTTACAGCTCTTGGAAGCCCCAGATGACTGTATCATAAAATTCTCCTTACCCTCCCCCCCAACCTTTTTCTGCCTTGCAGCTGATTGAGAGAATAACTGCCTACTGCAAGGAGCTACAGGCAGACTTGGCAGCCTTACCTGACCAGGGCAATCTGTTATAACCACCACAGCCCGCAAACAGGAGGAAGAACAGTCCTGTACTTAACACTGAGCTTGCATCAGAGGATATGGCTTGACGTGGAAGGTGTACCTACAAATACCTTTCTCCTCTGCAGAAAGACTGCGATGAGAAAGTAAGAGTGACTACACTGTCAGAAAGTAGGCCGTAGAGCTCACAGACTTGGGGAATTTCTTACTTCCTTGTTTGGTTACTTATCATATAGGAAACAAAATAGTTTTTTTCTGAAAAATTTAGACCCGATCACTTCCTGAATCTTGATTTATTTTGGGAGACACACTAAAACATCACTTTCTCATGTGCAGCTAAGCTTCACATGATTGCAAAGCATAGGTCAGTGCTTTCTGCACTCACAAGTTTCCTGGCTCAGCTTGCAGACTTACTCTCTGTTTCTGTGCTGTTGTACTGAATTCTAGGTTTTATCATTAAAAAAAAAAAAAAAAAGAAAAAAAAAAAGACTCAGACTGGACTTGAGGTCCTAACCCCTGCTACTCTTGACACATCACACCTGTAAGGAAAATCTTAAGTACTTAAGCCCAAATACTTATATATTAGAACAAAAGGATTTCAGAAGGTTCATAGTTTAAAAAAAACTCATCATTTTAAACCCCATCTGGTGATTTTCAGCCTCCTGCCTGCTGAACACTGGCAACACAGCAACGTGGCTGTCAGAACCACCTCTTCAGTCAGATGTTGCAGGGGAAAGTTCAGTTTGGGCTGCCCTACTGTTAGCACTTGAGAGGTTTTGTTAGCTACCTCCACCACGCTTTGCCATGTGTTTTGAAGACCTTGCTTCATCAGAGGGTAATTTTCAAAGGGTTATAGTTGTTAAGCGCCCACTTCTGACTGACTTCTGTAGTGATTTAGACTCCAAGGAGCGCTATTTGCCATTGAAGAGCAATTGGTAAAGGCAATATTATCTATCACCTTTCACCTTTCAATTCCCTAGGAGCTGATTTTGACTATTAAAACAGTCAAGTTACGTCGGTACCAGGAAACATGAATTTGTGTCTCCCCAAAATATTCAGGCTTGCAGGCAATAGCAGATGCTTGACCTGCACAGATGTGTACATGTGTGAATGCATGGGAAAGATAGAGTTCACATACGTCTAAAAGGGTGACAGTCTACTAGGATGGGTCTCCCGCTGTTCACTTAATTGTTTAAAGACACTGAGCAACTTTCTAATGGGCAGTAAAATCCTAGCTTTTTAGGACATTCAGACATCTCAGGTATGACTCTAGAGGAGACTGTATATGAAAACAACAAATTTGATCGTTACTAGTTGAACAGGCTGCTCGAAGAGGCTAAAGTAGGCAGAGTTAAATTAAACCAAGGTCGTAACGTAACCATTGCTAAGACAGATTTAGGCAGCAAACCCCAAATTGCTCGAGGACACGAAAACTGGTAGTTTATCTTGAGATCTAACATGAACTATCTGGCAATGGCATTGTTTCAATTATGAAACAATTCACATCTTGGCTGACACATGTAATGAAGCTTGCTACTTGCCTAGTACATAATTTAAGGTAAAAGAAAAAAGGGTATGTTTTATCATGGTTTATCATATCTTCAGCTATTGTTCTGCAATCCATTTGCATACCTAAAGGGAAATGGCCTTTTAAATTTCTTTCCCCTCTCCTAATCATCGGAGGCCTATCAAGTGTTCTGTATCCTGTAATCAGGCAATTTGTACAGTGTGCACCCTTAGGCTACAGCCATTACAAACAAGCTGAAAAACTTTACAATAAATGATTAGCATGGGAAGACACCATTCATAATTATTTTTTTTTTTCTGTTTGTGTTGGCAGATGGTCCCAAACACTGAAACATGGCCTATTGCCCACACCTTTATTCCAAACAGAAAAGGACAGCCTTAGAAGAAAAAGTGAAGTGTCTCCAAGACTGGTTCACTTTGAGAATAAACATGCTTCCCAGCTTTTCATGAATTTGTGTAGGTTAAAGACTGGATTCAAAGGCACTGGAAGTCAAAGGAAAATAAATCCCATTAGCTTCTGACCAGGACCTGACTTAAAACCACAAGAAAAATATTGACTGGAAGGACTGCTTTTTTTTTTTTTTTCCTCTTAATTTTCCATAAGGGTTTTTCTTGAGGAATCTTAAGCAGACATTGTGCAGGTAGATTTGAAAATCATCAGCTTTTTATTTCAGAAAGCTGGATACTCACTGACGTAGTAAGTAAATGAGTTCTGCTTTTAGCTGCATTTTAGCACACGCATTTTCCTGCTTCTGTGGAAGGACAGCTGTCAACAACTTCATTCTCATTTACTCATGTATTCACTCACTGTTTATACATTGCTTTTCAGTACTTTGTCTGCAACAATTTCTGATGCACTTCTGAGTTGCTGGCATCACTGCAAACTCCCCCAGACTGAGACCCAGCCAAGCAGACTGTCGTTTTAGTGGCCCGTGCCAACATTTTCTTGATGGTAACAGGATAGTCCTATCTACTACACAAGGAATTCCTAAGCTAAGAGTAAATAGAGCTTTTCACGTCATGACTCAGAATACTCTGACCCTCCCTTCTGCTCTGTAAAAAAATAGCTGGCCACATTTTCACACACACTCTCTAGAATGTGACCTATTCCAGTCTCACAAGTCTACACTGTGTTATGAAGGCTGGTACTGAAACAGAAAGTCAGAGATTGCTCATTCAAGACGATCTATTTGGATTTAAGCACACAAAAATGCAAAGTCCTTGGATGAACTCTGAGGTATGGCACAGGGAAGCCAAGGTCTTATCTAAGACTCAGCTCTAGCCACAGCTTACACCTGTGGGATCCAGTCATTTCTATACTTGCCAGGATGACACATTTACCATAGACTCCTAGAGCCAACATCAGATAGACCAAGCCAGCTGAACCTTCTCTAAGGTAGACATGACATTGTGAACACAATTTCCATGTACACAATGTGTGGTTCCACAGATTGCCACACGAAGTTAGAGGCCATAGCAAGTTCCACCTGGCTTTTGCCTCCACCCATATGTACAGATTCTCCATATGCTTTATGTTCTTGCTGATGACTTCAGGTATTTTTTCTCTGAAAATGTCAGCATTGGTTTGTACTAGCATCTAAAAGGCATTACGGGCTATGTTAGAGTTTCCTAAGGAAAAAGAAAGGAGGAGCATTTAGTTTCCAAATACTTTCCTGCCTGCTGGAGCACTGTCCAATTTCACATGGCAGAGCTAGGCCTGAGAGCCAGGCGCAGGGCTCATCCCAGTGCGGTACAGCCACACACAGCCACTTCCAGGCAACACACGGGTGGGGGAATGGAAACTGGTACAGGCTTCCCAGTGTGGTAATCTTACTGACGTCTGCTTTAATAGGGTTTTGGGGATCACTAGAGTTCCTTAATGTTGTTTCGGTATTCTCCTTTTCCCATTGTGTCAAAGACTACTTGCCTGAACAGATGTTTTGAAATACCAGTGGAAAAACTGTTTTCTCTTGAATTTCAACCCAGCTTAAACTGTCAGTTTTACCACCATACCACATAGATTCCCATATGAGAGCCAAAGAGTTTTATCTAATTTGGAAAAAAAAATAAAGCTTTTGAGTTTTCAAGTTTTGTTCTTTATCATATTTGTCCTAACCCTACTAGTCCTCTCTCAACAGAGGCCACTGAGGGATTGCTCTCCTAGCCATTCCCTGTGTATTCAGTAGAGATGGTAGCCTCCTCCTGTCTTTTTCTCTTTCCTTTCAGCTGTGCAATAGTATCTTCCTCTCCTCCCTCACAGACACTTAAAATTTACACTACAGTTATACTAGACCGTAACAATATACAGGTAAGGCAGATGTTGGGAGTGAGCTACTTGACAGAGCCTCTTTATTTATTTGGATGACTTAATAAACTGCAGAAGCTGAGGTCATCAAAATCTCTCAATCATGTTGCAGGCTAGTGCCAACAGCTGTAACAGAAACTGATGTTGTAAAACATGCTAAACATGCCAAGCCCAAGTTTCAGACAAGGCAGCCTGTAACAAGATTATTTTGTACTTGAACATTGCACAGCAGTGTGTTCAGATTTATTTATGCTGTTCTTAATAGTAATAACCAGAAACCCTGTTTCATTTTTTCAAGGATGAATGCAAAGACTGTTTTGTCATGAAACAGTCTGAGATTGCTATTGCTCTCGGTTCCACTCGGGCAGAACGCAGGTTTTCAAACTAGATTTTGCAATCTGGGTTTCAGTTTAAGTAGGGAAAAAAAAAATCACTTCTTGTTGAAAAATACTAATTATTACAAGACTGTGGGGGAGTGAGAAAATACATTTTTGACCTTCCTCAGACTCTTACTTAATTATTTAAACCTCTAATTCATAGTAAAGAATTCCATAAAAATAAAATATGAGTTGTATCCAAAAAAATAAAATTAAAAATAAAATTAAAATACAGAGCAAAACTGATTGATTGATCAGATAAAATAAAAGGCATTAGGCAGGATTTCAGATCCTGAAAAACAATCTACAGGCAGTACATATATAGATTGCTTTATAGGTAAACTATATTGTAGTATATTAAGGGAAAGAAAGTAAATAGAAAAGAGAGCAGAGGCAACTCTACATGGTTTTCCTGGGACACCACTGTGGCAAAGCCGAAGGGTCAGATTCCAACATCTAACGCACAGCACGTATTGCCACACAAGTCTAAAAAAATCTGCTGACACTCGTAAATTGCCACATGTTTGGATTTCCAACAAGATCTCACAACAAGCTGTGTTACTGCAAGTCATTATTTCCTTTGGGGAAAAAAGTGTCTCTAGTGATGTTAAAACTCAGGGCAGGATGTACTATAGTGTCAGGATAGCTCACTAGGGAGCATTCCTGCCCAAAGGCTAGGAGGTTGTATATAAATTCTGCACCTGGATTGGGGGGCGGGGGGGGGGGGGGGGGGGACACACAGGACTGAAGCTTATCCAAAAACTGTGCAGAATCAGTGGCTGTGGACAATGACATACTGACAAATCCTAAGAGCAGATAGACACAAACTGTGAAAGTCCCACATTGCTTATGCATCTCAGAACTCTCCTATAAAGAGAGAAAAGAATATCTGAAAGATGCTTAAGCAGGCACTTGCCTTTTCAAAGTTGTTCACTAAACTACAACAAGCTGCAGAGATATTTCTGCCAGAGACCCATGCTCATCAGCTGCATTCCTCGAAGATCACAGACCGAAGAACCTCATCTAATATTTTCCCACGCATGTGTGGTATGTAGTTTTTTTTCTGGAATATGGAAGAAAAAAATGAGCAGAAGCACAAGAAGTCAGCTTGCTGATTGTCACATTTTCAAATTCATCCACAAGATCCTAGAAGTTCTTGGAAGCTTTATATTTTATGTCACATAAAAATATAATTCCTTTCTATATGCAGAAAAATCAATAGAAGATATTGGACTGAAATAGGATTAAAACTAAACATTAATGGCCCATAAAAAGCTCAATGTCTTGCCTGTTTTATCTGTGATATTGCCTTAAAAGTGCAGATTTGTGACATATGGTTGCTCTTGGCCTCCTGTTGATGTGTTGCTTCAGTGGCCTAAAGTTAAGAGTAAACATACTAAACTCTTACTGAATATTCCCAAGCTTGGACACTGAGAAAAGGGGAGAAGTTGCAGCACCAACTCATCAGTGCCCTTTGACAGATGAGAAGTGGCTGAGTAACTCCCCTGAAATGTTTTTAAGTTCCCAAGTCGCAGCCTGGTGCCCTACAAACATCAGCCTGGGCACTCCCATCTTACACCAAGTACGTGTCACAGCTGCACGCCAGGAAGGGCTGGCTCAAGGCTGGCAACAACAACCGGGACAGGTTCCTCACAACCATGCTGCCTCCACTAGTTTGGCTGAATTCATTTTCATGCAACAGTTGGCAATGGCCAGCGGCAGATAATTCACAAAGATGCATGGAAAACACACTTGAAAAGCCCTGAGCATCAAGACATTTGTATTTCTCAAGGACACAGCTATATTACAGCTGAAATTGAGCTCTGTTTCTGCCTTTTCAGGTAATGCCCATTCACGAACCACCGCATACCAAAAGCAGATTATGGCCTGTGTCCATAAGGAACATGCATCAATTCCATACATCTCCCTAAAATAAAGTCTAAAATCTCATGTGGGTGAACATTACTGCCAATGGCATGTGGTTGGCTACTTTTGCCAATTTAAGAGTTGTTTTGGAGTTGCCAGAAATCTTTCCACTGGTGTAGGTGGGCTTTGTAACACTAAGAGCTAATATACTGACAATACTTAGTCACTTATGAAATAAACAGCACTTTGATGCAATCAGGATATGAAAAATCAGATCTTATTCATATACATTATGCAGTAAAGTGAAAGTCTTTACAGAACCACCTATTTATTTTATATTATGTTTTGAAGCTACAAAACCCCATATACTTACATTTCTGACTTCTGTTTAATTTAATACATTAAATTCTCAAGTGGAAGAAGAAATGCTAGGAACATAATACCATGCTCCTCTAGATATAACCTAATTTCAACAGTACTACCGATTTCAATCACATGATATTGTAAAATACAATATAAAAAGTTTACCAGAAAATTCATTTAATAGCAATAATTGAATCATTAGCAATGGACTTGGTACATTTAAATTAAAATTATTACTAGGAATCATAAGTTATCTTCTGTCGTAAAACTCTCATAATTGGCTTATATATTTCTGCATATTTGCAATTACTAAAATCCTGAGTTGAACAGAGTGATTTGTACTGGAATTACAGGCTTGACTTCATGTCTTAAAGAGGAATTTTATTTTATATACAAAAAGTATTTCTGTATGTGTAGACTTGTTATGCACATAAATTAACTTCTCACGCATAAATGTGCTTAGTCAAAGAAGAAAAAACTATGAAATCATTTACTGTATAAATCTCTCAATTTCTATTAAAACACCTGGATATTAAAAGTATGCCAGCAAAAGACTTCAAATCAGGATCAGCAGGAGTACCCTATTTGTTTTTATTAGACTGATTACTCATTAATTTTATATATTTATGCTGCTAAGACACTACTGTAGCTTAAGAAAAATGTATGATCCATGATGTATGCCTTGGATACGTACGTACATATCCTACAGATTAAATTAAATTATTCATTAGCATTATAGAAGTGGGACACAAAACTACAGCACAATCCAGGCTCAAAAGGCACATCTAGGGATGTTTGAGAAGGTCTTAATTCCTGTGACATTCCTCAGAGATAATAATCTACATCTTCGTGCCCTTAAATCTGGGTTCCTGTTTGCACTGTAGAAAGAGCTCAGAGCCTGTGCTTTAATTGTTTACCCTTGTAATGGGACATAATTTAACAGGACTATCTCAGTACATAAAGGTCTCATATTACATGCTTTGGACTGAATAGAAAAACAGTTTTCCACACACACACAAAAAAAAGTATTTAAAGGTCTGACCCAAATTACAGCAAAAGCAATCCGAAGTATTCCAAATTTACTGGACTTTGGAAGAGCAGTTAAGAGGTCCTGATTCAGAAAAGCCTATTTTTAGCTTCATCTGAACCACATATTTAAACCTCAATCAGGCATACATACAATGTTATCATCAATGGGCCTGAAAACAGGGGGTTTAGGACTCTTAACACTATTTAAGTGAATAGTCTTGTTCTTCATGGCCTTATGTACCATGGTAATTCAGATTTAGTTGTATTTTACATGTTTTTTCAGAAGAAAAGGCAAAGAACACAGTCTGACATTTTATGAAGTAACCTTATGAAGCTCTTGAAGAACATCTTGGAAAATAAATGTGTTCTCTTAGTTTTCATAAAAGTGTCACGATAACGTGCCTTGCACTGGGGGAGTTAAGAGAGAATGGGAGGACATGGCAGATTGACATTATGAAATCATCTGCTACATATGTATACTCCCCCTTTTTAATAAAGTCCATCTAATATTGCTCTGTGCAGTTTTGGCTCTATTTCTCCACTTATGCAGTTGTAGATGAGAACAACAAAACTGAAAAAAAGATAAATAAGATTCGTATAACTGTTTCCTTATGCCCATAGAGACTAATGAAATGAAAAGTTTATACTTTTGTTTGAACAGAGACTAATGTAATTTCTTAAAGCTAAATTTGCATTTTTGCGTCTTGTTCAGTTGTGAGGTGGAAAGAAAAGAACAGAATTGATGGTTTTTAACACTATACATGTGCATGCACACAAATACACAAAACACATGCACACATACATATATAGCAAAGGTATCATTATTTCCCAATGTACCAGACATATAATCCAAGATCTCAGTCTTCCAGAAACTTATGGCAGGAATTGTTTTTTATTTATGACTATGTCATTTAAGTTAACGAAACTAGTTATGTGTCTTTAGATAAACAGATGCATAACAACATGTAACGACTTACTAAAATTAGTATGGAAAAAGCAAAACCATTAGCACACCTATTTGTAATTTACCTAATAAAAGAAAAAATACAGTGAGTCAATCCACTGCTAAATATAAAACAGCACACCTTAGTGACATGAATGGAGCTATGCTGATTTACACCAAAATAATATTTACACTAAAATATCCAAAACTAAATTCTGATTTGTGACATGTTCTAGTCATCACTCTTCCATCACTCGTTACATCATTATTTTTGAAGGTTTAATCAATTGGAGAAGGAATGTGAAAATACTGGTTATTTTTTGTTTATCAGATGACTAGTTAAAAAAAAAAGGGGGGGGAGAATAAATATTAAAAAAAAAAACCTTCTCAAAAAGAATGTTTAATTTGAGAAAACCATAAATCAGGGAAAAATAATTAGATACCTGAGTATTATTATCCAAAGATACTCCAAATATAGCTTATGAGTTCCATTTCCTTCAGCAAATAACATTTAAATAATCCACACAAAGGAGAAAACTAAAGATGTTTCACCCCAAAGTAGCTGATGCTTAACTGCTAGTACAGTTTCTTGAGACATCGAAGTCTTTGGTTAAAGTTCAGAGTTTGCCTCATTCAGTGCATGGGCAGAAATTCTAATTATAAATTTCTAGCTCATTCAAACTACTGGAATATGAGAATGATTCCTCTTCTATTCAGTGATGTACAACTTGACCATGGACAGTGGAACACCACCGACCAGATGAGAATCAGAGCACACATCATCTCATGGAAGGGTGAAGGCACTCCCTTGGAAGGTAGGCAACCTGAGATATGCCTGAGCCAAGGCATCTCATAACATTTACTTGGTAAAGGAGGACACTGCCCTCAAGTAGTTTTGTGAATTTAGCCTTTTATTTCCTTGGCTTCCATTACAATGCATAAAACCAAAACATTTCGAAACGTCAAAACAGTTCATTTTGACATTTTCAAAATGAAGCATTTCAACATTGTGTTGAAACGTTTTTGTCAGTTTTGTTTCTACTCAGAGTATTTGTCAAATAGTTTCAGCCACTCTGAAACTTCTTTGTTCAGAAATAAATGTTGCACTGATTTTTTTTCTTTTTTGTTCAGCTTTGATTTTCAAGTAGCTTAGTCACAACCCTACTTATGCCCAGTAATTTTTTTTTTCTTCTATTTCATTTCAAATGGCAATTTTAAGTAGAAGGCTTATTTTAATATGCAATGCTAAAGATTGCTTAGCTAACACCAGTTCTGTGAACGTTTAGGATACCCTATGGTGTTTAGAAGGAAATAGGATATGTAACATTCTGCTAATTGAGTAAGACAGTTTTTATTACTAAGCAGTGTCTTTCTATTTCCCGCTATAGTCAAGATATTTACATACATCCCATGCTTCAATTTACAGGCTATAAACAGCCAAGTAATTGCAATGCAATTAATAATTGCTAGTGTATTTGCATGGAAATTATTCAGCAATTAATATTTTACAGGAAAGCATAGCAGCTAAGTTTGGCCTCACGAGGCAATCTGCCTTAGGATGTATTTCCCAGACCCCAGATGCAGCAGACTTCAAAAAACAGGTGGACATTGGTATAAGATGACTAAAATCCAGAATTTTCAAAAATTAGTTTCTACAAATTTAGATGTGTGATTCACTTAGGAACCTTAGCTGTAGGTTTGTCACTAGTAGAAAAACATGCTGCAATGAAATGCTTGTATCATTCAGATCAGCTGAAATGAACAATACAGGTTTCAAAGAAGCACCATGCTCTTTTAGTCTGTGTGGTTTTGTTTGGAGAACAGAGCAGAAATGCCAGTATCATACATCGCTAGAGCAAGGAAATGGTTTTAAAATGTGTATTTTGGTTACTACAATTGTCTGTTTGAATGCATAGGAAACAGAATTATATCAAAATATATTTTACAAGCTCTACTGAGGATGCTACATACAGATAACCTGGCAGACTCCATATATACAATGCCATGGAAGCACACACAGTCAGGCTAGATAATGAGTAGCTAGCTAGAAAGACAGTTTAAGCATATCGCACACTAAAAGTTCTCCTCCTGACTCTAAGGGGAAAATTTTAACCATGCTCAAATGTGAACACAGGCTACAAGATACACAACTATTTCTTCCTTTTAAAAAATGTAAATATTATACCGCGTGCTGACTGTAGTAGGATTTTGAGTGCATAAAATTTTGAATTATAAACAGAGATAGAATTTGTGGCTGCTTAAAGACATAACCTGTGTAAAACAATGAAAATTTTAAACCAAAAAAAATATTAGTCACTGAAACCACTGCAATTTATAATGAGCCTTATTAATACTATTATTAATCCTTAGCACTGGAGTTATTTTGCTGATTCTACAATTGTCATCTTCATCACTTCCTTTGACATGTCAGAGAAAATAAAGAAAAGGGAACAGAAGTTTTTCTAATGAGTAGTCCTCATAATGGGTATGCCGTAAAGCCCAGTGAAGTCAAGGGGCAATTTTACAGTCTTCAAGGTACTAGGTATTTCAAGTCCTAAATTAAACTACCAGTAGCAATTTCCCTATGAACTACCCAATCCTGAGTACTTCACAGAGGTAAAGAAAATATATGAAATTGTGTTTATCTTGTTAGCAATTATGCATTTTATCAACTTTTTTTTTTTTTTTTTTAAATTTTTTTTAGCCTCCACGAAATCCGGCAACCTAACAAGCAAGGAAATTTTGCAAATATGAGTTGCATCTGGAAGTCACTGCAGAACACTTGAGAAAGGCCGGAGTTGCACTGCACAGAAGATTATTTTTAATTTTGCGTTTGTTGCTCAGAGCCTTGTGCTCAGAGTTACACGGATACACCCAGTCTCAGAGCCAAACATGGTGCAGTTCCTTGCATTGAATGGTAACTGTTAGTAATACGAGCAAAAGACATTGCACGGCTGGTGCTAAAGCTTTGAACAAAATTACTTCCTTTAACACACCGCCACCTTAATTATGTGCTGGGGAACATAAAGCAGGTCAGACAATTTGTACTGGGACATCATAATTCCATCAGTATAATGCTGACATTGCTAAAGATTTATGAATGGAATGTCGTAATTATTTTTTTAGTAAACATATCAAGTTTCACTAATGGGGGGGGCTGGAAGTACTAATTAGTTTTTTTTATTGTTGTTGGTGGTGGTTTTTTGCATTGTGTCCCATAAGATGTGGGGATAAGAGGGTGGAGGGGAAGGAACTGTGACAAAAACAAGCACATGCACAATTTATGTACAGCCTGTAATTCAAGCAGATGTTCCTCTATAAGGGCTGCAGGGATTAAAGCTTTTCTGCACATAATTCCATTTGCTCGCTACCTTCTGTCTGCACAAACCTTCCAGGCTGTCATGGACTTTTGCTAAGCTAAAGTTTATTTAAAAGCAGAAAAGAACAGAAGAAAAAGAATCTTAAACATTTCTGCTGTTAAGTACCAGGGTTTGGCTGCTTGACTGAGGTTTCTCAAGCTTTAACCAGCTGGGGGATTCCACTGGAAGTTCTGGTGGAATTCCTACAGTCGTGTCCAACAAGCTATGACTCTGGCACAGTTTCCTGTAGAAATCCAGTCAAAACAGCACTTGGCCATAGTAGGCACTTATATACTGTAACAGGAGAAAAATAATAATTGCATCCATGCTCAGTCTGATGACTTCATATTAAAATAACATGCTTAAAGATTTGTCAAGATAAGCAAGGAGCTCAAACAGAAACAAGAAAGAAGGAAAAGAGTTAAGTGATATAGTTATAGCCACACCACAAGTTGGGGCAGAATGTTCCAAAATTACCATTTCTAACCCTTGCCTGACAGACACGGGACTAGTCACAGTGACAAAGAGTTCTAAAACTTTCACCCAAAATTACATTCATGTGTCTAAAGAAAAAAGCTGGCCAAAACCCTTTCCTCAGACACAGTGTCATTCCACCCTGACATCGCTGCAGTAACTCAGTGTTCCCACCAAGCAATATCAAAGCACATCTTCAGGAAAAACCTTTTTCTGCACTCATTTGTAGTCCCATACTGGAATTTCTATTAAGGAAAGGGAATACTGCTTGTGGGAAGGAGGAACTGATCAAGACTTCAGGTCTCTACCGATTCCTCCTCCTCATTCTTGAAAACCAGAAAAATACACCAAGATAATCTTTCTAGAACATCGTCATGACTTCTCTCTCACATTTCCTTCTTGTGAGTAAGGAACAAAGAAACAACCGTGAAGTAACTCTCCTTGCATGCTATCAGTCACAAACCGAGCGCTTGAGATAGCATGCAGTGCTTTAGTCTCTTAAATACTGCTCCAACTCTTTCTATACAGAAGGAGGCAGAACCAAGAGGGAACAGGACTCCGTTCTCAAAGTGGAGCTCAAACTGGATTTTTACAATCCTATACGTCATGCTGTTAACTAGCTTAATATATGTTTAAAAATCAAATAGAAAAGATTAATCAAAATCTATCTCCAGTGCAGCCGGTGTAAACTGTATTTCCGTTGGATTTCACAGAGAAGCTAAATGCTGCCTTCACATCATCAGCAAATGACTTACACAGTTTTAAATACATAATTACAAGGACATCTTTAACCACATCTACAGATATTAGACTGACACAATCAAGTTCAGGAATATTTTCATTTTTATGGTCTCTCTGCTTCATGAAAAGTTTCCAGAACATGTTGCACAAACACTGCAGACTCAGCACCTCAGTACACCTCGGCATTTCTCAGAATATCTTTGAAATGAAAGAATTCAAAGTAAAGCAAACAAGTCAAGGACATGATCCTATAAATGTGACAGCTAACATACAGTGAAAGGATAGACTTCTGATATAAGATTATAGACTTCTGAACTCAGAATAAAGATTAACATTAAATCTTTATCCAGAGATGGGCTTTCAATTATCCTCATATTAGAGCACTTCCAAAGAAATCTGGATAGCATCCAGATAGCTTGGGATCGCTTATTTTCTTTGAAAAGGCTTTTAATATATTGTTGATCGTAGACACTCCCATCTTGTAGTGCTTTAAATATGTGTCAGAAATGAAATTTCTTTTTTACATGAATCAGCCAGCTGCAGCACCTGCTCTTATGTTCACTTTTCATATTTCACTAGTGATTTGAAGCTTTGTATAACAGCTTATGGGCACGTTATCTAATTGTAGTCTTCCTGCCGATGCTTTCATCTTCACTGACTATAAAATGGAGAACAGTGCGGAATCATTGTATACTTCAGTAGTATCAATATAAGCACCAAACATACAGGACAGCATTTTCCCCACATTTTCTAGCTTTTCTGTTTTTTTACCCTATTTTGTGGCCCAATGATTTAGAAGAGGTGAGGCCTATGCAGATGATGGCAGATACAGCCCTGTAAAACCAAGCCTTTGCCATCTCAAGCTGGGACACTAGAAAGGTCTGCAGGAGAGGCTTCTTTTGCAAAGTTTTGAAATGAATAGCTGTAACTTAAGAAGCTTGAGCACAGGAATGAGAAAGGCAACGCAGCTGAAAAGCCTTCCAAATTTTGCATATAAAGGATTAAAAAAAAAAAAAAAGACATTGCATACTTTGGTTCTGGACGATAATGTGAAAAAGATACCAATTCACGTTTTTTTTTTTTTTTGGTATGTCTCTAACACCAGATCCTCAAAGTTGTGTTTACTCAATGAAAGCTGCATGATCAGGGCATCGCAGTGGAACTTGTGAGAATACGACAGATATTCAAAGATCACTCGGTGGTGATCCCTGCTAGCAACACAATGCTTAGCCATATATGCTGTCACCGAAAACCCTGGAAAGCAACTGGCTTCACAGCCTCAAAGGAGAAAAACAATTCTCAGAATGATTTAAATAGGAAATAACGTAGTCTGGATCTTTTAATGTTTATCCTATTCATATTTATATTTTGTTTCTCATTTTCATATGCTTTTGCATCAGATACTGGAAAGAGTTTTTTGGTGTGAAAGTTATAAACAAAATGAGATTAACGTGAAACCATTAGCCCACACAATATCAATTTCTTAGTACTACAAGGTAGAAATTGTTTCCTTATCCACTTTGCAATCTGAAATCTGCACTGAGTCCAGTATGTCTAGACAAAGCATTAGAAAATCTCATATGAGGTTTTGTAGTATTTCCACAATTCTTACAAAATAATTTTTAAATATTTGTTTTAAAAATACCTACACCTTCACTGAAAGGAAAGGCATGGAGGAAACATACTCCTTCCTTTTTATAACAGACTAATACCTTCTTCATGCTACTTTTAAACACTTCATTGGTGAACAGCACATCACAAGAGGTTAAAACAAGATAAAAATACAACCTGACATCTTGACACGCAAGAGAGAGAACAGATGGAGAAATGCCAACATTACTGGTAATAACATGAAATTTGGAAGTGGCAGAGGAAGGAAAAGTACAGGACACAGCAGCAGCACCAAATGAAACTTTTCTTCTGTACAGCTTTAAAGACTATTACTTGCCTGGATCAAGGACTTGTGCCACCAATGGTCTTGATAAGAAACATATGGATGCATTTTACATTGGTGTGAGGATGCGATTCTGGTATTATTAGATCAGTTGACAGCATTCCCCCCAGGCAACAGGCATATTGTGAGCATAATGGTATTAATTCTACTTCATTTGCTACAGCTTAGTTGTTTCCTCAGTATCACAATTTTTGTAATGAAAAGACAGAGGTCACAAAATTTTCCAGCGTACTTAAGTTCTGCTGTAAGCCATTTGGAGGCATATTTCTAAGTCGCTCTGTTACAAGGGAGAAGTTATTCAGAAAACAACACATAATTTTACTTTATCACTGCAAGGACTTAGCTATGCACCTCAGTGCTGTAACCTCTCATCATGCAGAGTGCCAGGTACTGCCACAACACTTTGTGAATACTGGATTGCATATGAATGGAAGGGTGAATAGGAAGAAGCCACTCATGTATGGAGTGTGCTTAGGGGCTGGTTTGGCCGCAGCATTAGGTTATGTTCCAGCAATCACAGAATTGAAAAATATGGAGATTTCAACTACCTATAGTTGTCAGACAAAGAGATGTTGAGATGTCTTCAAATTCAAACTACCTTTCCCAGCTACAGTTTCTTCTTAACCAAAAGGATTTTTGCACTCATAAAAATCTATAATGTCTGCTTGTGTACAGAGTTTGCAAAGATTTATTTTAATGAGAGCAAACTCTTAAAACCCCTCTTCTTTTTTTAGATAAACATATTTGATCTTTCCAGTCATTATCATTTTAACTTGCAAAGTGACATTATGCCAAAAAGAAGGAATTCATAAATTAGTTCCAATTTAGAAAGTTTTCTTGTCATTGTATAAATGACAGATCTTTAAAAAGATGACTTAAAATGAAATGCAATAAAAAAAAATTCCACTTTTGTGGCAGGTTTTTCTTTTCTCTCTCTTCCCCTCTCTTATTTTTTTTTAAAGACTGAGAGAATAAAACAATGTGCTATCAAAAAAAAAAAAAAGAAATGAGTAGTACAAAAATTACAAATGCGCATGGACAGGAAACTCATTTAAATTCTCAGATTGTTTTAGGAAAGCTGAATTTAGTTGGGACTAAAATGTAAGCAGAAATCACTTTGCAAAGTTGAATTCACTTCTCAACAGAAACTAATAAAGCAGGATTCACATCCAGATTCTTATTTCAAAACCCATTTAAGTGGCTAGAGCTATTGATAATTTGAATGCGTATCTGCCCTGCTCGTTTCAACTAGGAATTTGCTAATCACTTAACTGAGCCAAAGCTTCACCCATGCATTTTGTTTCTATTCTCTCAAGGACTGTAAAATTTGGATGCAGAGTTGGGTTTGGTTTTCAAATACCTTTAACATTTGGGAGTGCTTAGCTTGAATTCCTCGAGCAGCGTACACTTCTGTAATGAAAAAGATGGTATGTGGAGAAGTATGAAAAGATTGTTATCACAAATGATGTCAAGGTGACAAACAGAGTGGAAGCTAATGGAAGACTTCCATCACTGAAGAAGAAAAAATAAATTTAGGGCAATGCACGAAGATTTTTCACATAGAAAAGAACTCTTAATTTTGAGACACTCAAATGAGGTACCACTCCAGGCAGTGACTACAGACAACTGCTGGGGCTTCTGGGACTGAAATGATCCTTCAGGGGATTCATTTAGCGTGACCTCAGCTCAAAGCCTTGTTTATTAGGAGTCCCACATGGCTGTTCTGGGCTCATGGATGGCAAGCGCATCAAAATACTAACCAATGCATTGAAACCGAGAAGTTTAACCACAGCTACTAACCCATAGGAAATAATTTCCTGTCATCTTCTTGTTTCCTGCTAACTATCCAAGGTTAAAAACAACCCTTTAAACCCACGATCTACCTGGCATGATAACGTGCACTTTCATGTTTAGTAAGTACACATTTGGTTCTGTAATATGGAAATTTTACCACCCTGCTTTTGTATCACTAGGTGTCTTTTCAGAAAGTTTTATAACTGCCAAGAAATATTAGCTTCAAGGTTTAGGCTAAAGAATTTTAGAAGGAAGCTACTCTTTCTTACTCATGATTTCACAATACTGCCCGATGATTCCTGCATCATCACACTGTGAATGGCAAACTAAGTCACTGTTCAGGCATTTTCGTCTCTTCTACCTTTGTAGAAGCTTCAGTTGAAAAACAAGCCCTTAGGCAGCTTAATGATAGCAATGTGCGGGTTTTTGAAAAAAGAAATTGTCACAAGCCAGTAGATAAAAATAAAATAAAATATTTGGTACACAATTTCTAGAAAGCAGGTTTATGTAAGCAATACCAGGAGCTAAGAGGACACCATTTGATGTGCAGGTCTACTGCCATAGTGCATAACATAATTAACATAATCCATCATTTCTATCTGTAAAAACAGTGAGTGCAGGACACAATTTCCTACCTTTTTTTTTGAGTGCCTCTTTCATAGCATGACAAAACTTGTTTCTTAATATCTCTTTTTGTAAGAGAAGACTGAACATACAAAAGAAAAACATTCTATTACTCCACTATGACATCTCTTTTATTAAGAAAAGCAAGGTAAATTACAGAAGTTAGGATGATTTCCTCCCTTTAAAGAAGGAAATTCCCTTGAGTATGTTGAAGCTCACATTGAATCTTTAGGATTGGATGTACTGAAGAAGAACATCAGAACTAGACAGGAATACAATGACTCTACTGGATTAGCTTCCAGTAATAATCAATTTAACCTTTGTGAACATTATCAGCTGCAGAAGTATAAAGAATTTAGAGCCTTTCATAGGTTATAACTTCATCTTCATTCTCCAAAATTAATACACTCAGCAAATGTCTACCTCTTTAAGCAGCCAACCTTATTTCAGGGTGGAATGCTGGATCTGAGTGTATCAGTACAATTTCAAGATAGTGAAACTGCAACTGATAGAAGCTTCAACATGATTAGAATGATCTGTTATCACCACATACAAACTTCTCTGTTTCTCAATTTTTCCTTGTGTAGTAGACCTCTTTTTATTACTTTAATGGCTACATTTAAGGAGGAAAGTGAAATGATTTTAGGATAATGTTTTAGTGTCTGTTTCACAATGGTTTTTATTGAGCTGTAAAACACTTGCATGCATAGAGAGAAGAAGGTGCATTTTAGAAATAAAACTATTAAGTAACATTATCTTGCCATGGATCACTCCCACTGGGACAGAGGAACCATTTGAAAAGCATAACTGAATTCAATTAAAATATGATAAATTTTGATCTCCATCTTACCCACATTTTCAGCATTGCATGCGGCGGCTCAAGTAACAATAACAAAAGCATGACTGTTTATGTTTAGAAACCTTTGTCTCTTTGAATATTGTACAATGCCTTTATATTTTTCTCCTACTACTTACAGTGGGGAATAACTTCAATATACGAGCCTCCACCTAGAAAGGTGGATGAACACATAGGCCCCTATATCTAATTATTAATATATGGTCCATCAGTAGCAATTAAAATTACAATATTATCCAGAAGATATGCCTCTATATATCATGTCACGAAAGGACTCTAGGTAATGGAATGAAATGACTACTTGTATCTGATACATAAGCACAGAAATGCGTATCCAAAATAGAATTCACAGAAATGACTTCATCATAGTTTTTCTGGGGGCCAAACCAGGAGTCTTGTATTTATCGTCTTGCTTGTAACTAGACAGAGACCTTAGAGATACACCCATTAATTATTTCAAGAAGACTGTGTACTGATTCTCGCTAAAGAAGACGGAAAATGTCTCCCTTACTTAACTGAGAGTTAAATTAGTATGTATTTCTGAAATGTAGGCCTCATATGCATTTTGTAAGTCACTGGATCCTATGAGTGATCTGCACACAGGAGATTAACAATGCCTTTTGAAGTATATTGGTTCTCCTATCACACTTGTGAACGCTGCCTAATATAGAAAAGTAATATTACAACCCAAGTACACAGTAGGGAAACATCATTTCTGCTTTACAGATGGCCAGCTGAGATATGAACAAATTAAGTGACTTTTCCAATGTCAAACAAGAAACCTGTTTCAGAATGGAGAAAATCTAGGCCTTCTGAGTTCTTGGCTGATTTCCTGAACAACCAAACTATTCCTCTCTTCTGGCATGAATAAACCTCTGGTTGCAAATTGGGATGGTGAAAGCATCAGTTCATCATGGGATGAAAAAAACTAGCAAGAGAACCATCTGACACAGTATAAAATAACCTGTAAAGCACCTTTCTTCTCCAACATTATATCCCAAAATCTCATATAAAGTTAAATAACACAGTGATTAAAAAAAAAAAAAGAGCAGAAGAAAAATTAAGTATCTTAGACAGAGAGAAAAAGATGTTTCAACTGAGGCATGAAAATAAATGTAGATAATTATCACTTATGCAATGCTTTTCATCTTCAAAATGCTGTATAAATATTACTTTAAAAATCTTCACAACATCTCATGAGGTAGGTAAACATTAAGCATAATGTAGTAAGCTATAACCTCATATGATTTAAGCCAATTTTAATACTCAAAAAAACATGAAAAAAAAGGTTGAAAGGCTAAACCAGTTCGTTTAAAGCACCTGAGCTGGCCACTACCTAAAGAGAATAACACACACTGCCATTTAAGAGGGCTGTAATTCTCACAGATGTACCTGAGCCAGCTGTAATTAATCTAGTACAGACTCAGCACAACAGGGCAGCTAAGGTTCGAGGTCGGCTATAGAGGCTATCCCAGGCTCCAGGCAAATATCCTAGGACAGTCAGCCAAGGCTGCGTTCAGTACTCCATGGCTACCAGCAGGATACGCGTTAGCTACTTAAAACCTGACCTGAGTACCTGGTAAAAAGGGCTGGCCTGTGTCTGTAGCATGCGCAGATCCAAAGCTGGGACTGGGACTGCAGGGCTGGCTCCAAAGTTTTCACCTCCAGCTCAGAGGCAGCCATGCAGGCACACACAGTGAGGTTGTTTCACACACGATGTACTGCATTGGAGATTGAGCTTTTACACCTGCAGAGCCTGCCAAAATAATGTAAAAGGGTAAAAGGGAAGGTGGTAAGTCTAATCAAAGACAATGTTTTGAGCTGAATAAAACACTTAACTGCATGGAAAATTCCATTAGGTTGATTAGATGCTTGCCTTAGGGCCCTCTTAAAACAACTGTTTAAAAAAAAAAAAAAAAAAAAGATAGCTATTGCAATGCGGCTTAAAAATATTGGAAAAGCAGGAAATGGAGCTTATTAGAGCTCAAATTAGATCCAAGATTTATGTGAAGAACATTTGGCCTCTTTAAAAGGCCTTCTTAATCCCTAGATGGTTTTTATTGTTTCTATTATTATTATTTATTTATACAGTGCCATAGGTATACATGGCACTTTACAGACAAATAAAAAAAAAACATGGGTCCTCCCCCAGAGAGTTTACAATACCTGATCTGGCAAAGAGTTAAGTACATGAGTAACTTTATTTGCAGGACTAACCTCCCTTGAACTAATGGGAGTTAACAAAATAATCAACTTACTCGCACGATTATCTTTTCCAGATCAGGCCCTCTGGTCTGAGACATTCAGTCTGAGTCATTACAGGTGTAAACCCAGTTCACAGGAGTAACAACCTGAGTCATGACAACTTCTGTTCGGCAAATCTTCCAGCAGTATTTTGTTCTAAGTTGCATGTGATGAAGATGAGCCAAAGCAACAACAGAGTGAAGCTAAATTGTTTTTCTACTGCTAAGTTAGCTTCAATTAAAGCCTTTTAGTAGTATTTGTAATATTATCTCAACCACTGCAGAAGCAGTTAGGCAGTGATTGAGAAACAGCTACAAAACATGGTTCAGGGCAAGACAGGGAAGCATGTGGTGCATGCTCCTCACTGCACGCTGCCATCAGCGAGCTGCTGCTTCAGGGATGAGCGGCCAGCTCTCTATCTGCACTCTAAAACTACTGAATATTTGAGCATTATTACAGTACGTGTATTTTAATACCCAAAGAAGCATTGTAAAGAAGTGTTGTTACTTATTTTACTTTGCAAAACAAGCACTCCTGCTACCCATTAAAATACTCAAAATACTATACGTTTTGGAGAATTGGGGTATCCTACTCGCCTTCTTAGTGTCCTGATGCCGCTATTTCTGTGAACAGAAAATTGGAGCTACCTCAAGCTACTTCTGTTTTGGAGGGCAGTAATGACTACTCCAAATGTGCAACCCTATTTGCTTGCACATAAACTTTTAATAATGTTCATTAAACTTTATTAGAATTGTACGTGCAGCCAGATCAGGGTTACGAATTAAAACCTCCATCCTGCAAACAGTTGAGAAGCTTTACTCAGTGTGAGCAAAGAAAACTATCTCTTTGTGTACTCACATTCTTAAACTGAATCTGTACCCTAAATATATATATTTTTTTCTTTTTACCTTCCTGGAATAAAGTTTAAAAAATATAGTTAAGGAAAAATTGTATGTCAGAAAAACACAAGCAACTCTGCTGACTTTTGAAGTTACACCTTTTTAAAAATTATCCTTATATGTAAAAAATTTCTGGTGCAACAGACCAGGAAAAGTCAATGAACAAATGAAGTGTGACTGTGTGCAATATTATCCAAAAGTCCTGGGCAGAAGAGACTCTGAAGTCCGTAGAAGTTTTGCAATAAACTTATCTGGCAAAAGGATTAAACCTACAAAGCCTGATACTAAAGGCCAGCGGAGCTGGTAGGAATATCCCCATTGATAAGTTTTGAGTCAGACGCAAAGTGATCAACAGTAAGTGAAAAAAGGACTGCAGGCAAAGAAGAAACCATAAAAGCCAGAAAGAGTTTTTTTAAAGAAAACAGACATAAGTATCATAAAGCCAAGGTCAAACTCCATCACCAAGACAGCTACGTGTGAAAGAGCCCTCTTTTAGGGCTAAGTGCAATATTTATGATTATTTATTTTTTATTGAAACAAAAGGTAAATTAATCCACTTATTTTTTTTAAAGCATGTTTTTATTACATTGAATAATTTCCTTTGAAAAAGAAAAAAATGTTTCCTAAAACCATTAGCAGTAAAACTACTTTTTTTTTTGGTTTATATCTGAGACTGTGTATCATTTTTCATGCATAATCTGATTCCAAATGATTCCTTGTTTACAATTTGTTTTGTGTTTTTTCTTATGTAAGCAAGAATTAATATACCCAGGCGTGGAAGAAATATGCTATATTATCTTTTATTGCATTTCTTTAGAACATGCCATATATCTTCTTTAACTCCCCAATGACATTCAAAATAGCCTGAGGAAAGCATACATAAATACACATATAAACAAGGACAAATAAGCTAATAAGAAAACTATATAAGCTATGGAGTTGCATATAGCTGCATTCAGCATATGTAATTATATGCATTCAGCATATGTAATATGCAATGGAAATCATAGTCTGACTCCAGATTTTCCAATAAAGATCAAAAAGTATTGAATGTTTGCCTAGCCTGATGATAAGCTAAATCAGAATACAGACACACAGTCACAGTTTGCTCTCCTACAACAACTAGATGACAAAACCCCACATCTTCTATCTCGATTTCTCAGTGTGGCAAGACCCCATCACAATTAGTGCACACTTTTCTAAATGCTAGCACCCTCCAGTGTGCACACCCAGTAACATACACCCCATCTCTTGCTGTTCACTGAGCTTCCTACCGCAAGGGCTGGAGCCCTCAAACAGGAATGGGGATTAGACATGAAGTAAGAGAGGTTTTGATGCAAACAAAAACAAACAACAATGACAAACTAGAACTGCATGATTTCAAATTGTGGTGTTCAAGGAATGATGGAAGAATATAAAGATCTGCCAATTCTGATAGTCAGAATAATTCAGAGGAGTAATTACTGTGAAAATTTGGAAATTTACCTCCAGATCCACCCTTGCTAACCCCATCATGTTCCTTGGCCTCACTCTAATTTCTTCCTCCATCTGTTTCTCTTACACATTTCCAACCAGCTTTACATGACTGAAGGTCCCAGACCACCTTGTCTCCAGACAACCTACCTGATTCTTTTTCCTTTTGACTTCGTACTACATTTCACCCTGATGAGTCACAGGGCCTCATGCCTTTCATCATGTGTAGGCAGGTATCTCCCCGGAATTCTTTATTGCTACTTGTGAGGCAAAAAGGGCAAAATGCTTTTCTTTACTTGGTACAAAAATGTATCCATTACGGTAGATAAATTTGGAGTATGATAGACTCCAAAGGTTATATCCCATGTAATCAATTTAGGTTAATTCCTGTGCTTCTTATTGCAATACAATTTTGACATTGTTCATTTGGATTTTAAATATATGAAATGACAAAAAAAGGTCTTAATGTTCAGAATGCTAAGAGGCTATCTCCCATTGAGTAGTCAATAATCCAGGGGGTTCTGTTTCCATTTCTATTTTGTCATCCTTAGCCTTTTCTTTCTCTACAGATAACTTGCTTTTTAAATTATTTTTACTATCTGTTTTTGAAGTTATTTCAGTGTTTCCCCAAAATACTATAGAATGTATTTTCCAACCTTAGTAACAGATATTTTAGTATAAAATTAAAAAAATTGTATCAATTAAAACCACATTTGAATATCTTTTTTTTTTTTTTTTAAGTTCTAGGTTGTTGTATAGGTTCTTATGATAGTCAATACATCCAGAACAAACTAAATGAACACAGAATCTTACTGAGTTACAAAAGCTTCCAATGAATTTTTGGCTTTACATGCAACAAAACTGAGCTCTACGCATCTCTTGGGACTTGACCTATTTAATGAATGAACCTAGGCAAAACAGTGGTTTCAAAACTATATACGTGCTTTCAGCTACAAACTCAAGAGAGGTGGTTATGAAACATTTGCAGTTATCAGTGACTTCTGCCTACGCGTAACAATTTATTTTTGGGTCATTTTAAGAAATTAAATTGGATATGGTGTATCTTTCCAAACTGTAATTCTGCAAAAGCAGTTCTCAAATTCAAATATAGCAAAGATGAAATAGATAAAATATCTCTGAAGGAATTATCTATGGTAGTAACTCAGCTGTAAAGTTTGACCTTATGAAAAAAGTAATGTGATGACTGTTGGAAACTAGACTGTTGGAGGTCTATGGTATTTCAGGGCCTGCCACAGTGTTCCTCTGAATGCTTTTCAGAGATATAAAAGCTCTCTAACCTGTCTTGCAACTAAAATTAAAATTTATTCCTACTAATCTATTCACAGCATCAGATTCTAAGGGCAGCTGTGACTTAACAAAATGCAGGCCACATTCATCTCTGTGGAAGAGATCCGAATATCTCCTTCCACTGAGAATTTCTCTTTTAGTCTAAGGTGTAACAATAAATCAAATATTTCCTTGTAAATTTGTTTATAAATAAAAATAACATAGTTATTATCTAATTATCTGATTTTAATCATGACAGATTTTGCGGGTAATGTTTTCTAAAGAGCTAAAAAGCCTCATCATCAAGTAAATACTGCAGATCTTCAAAGGTATGTATGTGCCCAAATTCTAATAATTCTAATTTACTGGGAAGTAGCCACCTAATGTCTTTAATGATGCAGATCAAAATTTTGTTTGATTTTTACTGATAGATTGGTTTTGATACACAGAGTCTTCAGTAGGATAGCTGCTTTTGAATTCTGTAACTTTGGTATATCATGAACTTGATCCAGAACAATCTAAAACCCACACAATGATGCATTTTTTGGCCAAATTTTATGGTCACCTCTGGATGTGGAGGTTAATCTGAGGGATATACATGCACCTCTGAAGGCAAATCATCTACATATAATTCAATAAAATCACAGAAAAATATAGTTTTCTATGTTTTTTTTCTATTCTCTCCCTGCTAATTCACGTCCTGACATAACCTTTCAGAAGACTGAGCTGGATTCCTTCTTTTACAATACAATGAAAACTGTTTGAATTATCATATTTTAATATATTTTCAAATGGAAAACTGTTTTACTTTCAAGTCTGGAATTGAGATGTTTCCAGAATATTGAAACATCAATCTTCTTTTTTCATGAGTAAGGTCAATATAATTTTATTCCGTTTTTAGCATTTTGGGATAATTCAGGTTAGAAGGGGACTCAGGAGACTTCTAGTCCAACCTCCTGCCCAAAGCTGGGTCAGCTGCAGTCTCTGAAGACTGGTCAGGGTTTTATCCAGTTGGATCTTGAAAATCTCCAAGGATGGAGCCTATATAACGTCTCTGTGCCCCTGCTTTACTGGCCTCGGGCGGGAAATTTTCTCATCATCTCCAGCCTGAACCTCCCTTGTTTCAACTTGCTTTCTGCCTCCCACCCTCACACCACTGTGAAGAGCCTGGTTCCGTCTCCTCACTAAGCCCCCTGCAGGTACTGGGGGCTGCTGTCAGGTCCCCGTGAAACCCTCCCTTCTCCAGGCTGGATGAGCCCCAATCCCTGAGTCTCTCTGCAGAGCAAGTGCCCTAGCACTGACCTTCGTGGTGGCCCTCCACTGAACTCAATCCAGTTTGCCAATGTCTTTCTTGTTTTCTTTCATATTTTCTTATAAACAACAGTAGCTATCACAAAGTGATGGACTAAATACAATCCCAGAAACCAATATTGTCTTCTGATTCAAAATGTGTTTTTTACAGGGCCATGATATTACTGGTACATTCTGTTCTTATGTCCATTGCTGGCATACTATATTCCCAAGCTTATTCATTCTTACCTTTGATTATTATAGTGTCTTCCTTTTCTAGGAATTTAATGACTTATTTGTTCATGAGTCCCTTGAGGAAAAAAAAAAAGTTGACATAGTAACATTTTTGTATTTCAAAGTAGTGGGAATAATGGAGGGAGGGTACTTATTAAAATATGTTCACTGACTTGAACTGCATATATTGGACATACTTACAAAAGAAAATACTTCCCATTCTTGTTTTCCCAGAAATAAAGCTTTCATATATTCACTTGTGTTTTCAGTTCCAAATCACAGGCATGTTCAACTGGAAATTGCACCTATTTTCAATTATGGGACCCTTCTATACTCCTGAATGTTCTTTTCCAGTGGTTTAACTTAACTGCAGCACAGAGAGACTGGATGAGAGCAGTGAGAGAGGGATGACATCACATCTGTCTGAATTAACAAGGTGATAAAAAAGTACAGTAAGCCCAGCTGAATGGGTCAACAACTAAGTAGAACTATTTTTCCCATAGCAGCTTAACGTAAATCATGAGAACTTCAGTCTTTAGAAGTCTCCTTTAAAACAAGACTAATTAATTTCACATTCTTGTTTTTTTGAACATGTTAATACCTTTTATAGGTCCTTAACCTGAACAGTTTTTTGACTTTTTAAGTTTTAATATGTCATGTGTCTTTAATAACTGCTAGGGTTGTTTCTTCCACATTATTTTTCTCCTATTCACACCATACATACTTGTACATATTTACGTTTACTACAAATGTTGTGCCTACTGTGCCTGTTAAAATATTATTAACAAACGTCTACATTAAAGATGTTCTACTGCTTTTTTTATTATTTATTTTACCTACGAATACTTTCATTAATTGACCACCCAGCAACAGTTTTAACCAACTCTTTTGTTTTCAACCAATGGAGAAACGCTCATAATGAATTAATGATAATCTTTCATTTTAACATATATAATGAAGACATTTTTGTTGGTATGCATTATGTTTAGAGCTGAAAAGCAAGAGCCTGGAAATAAAACTCCCATCCTTGACTTTACCACCAACTTCCTTTCTGATCTTGACCCTATCATACAAAACTCAAGCTAACACCTTTGTTTTCAAGGTTTCCTAATATTTGATTCTGCTATGCTGTATGAAGGACTGAAGTTGCTCTTTAGTATTCAGGGACCAACATTGCATTCAGTGCTGCAATGTTACAATGGCAGCTTGGCTTGCCTCCTGCCACCCCAGAAGAACTGGAAAATAAATTTATGCACACAATGCGAAAGAGCCACTGAAGCTGGCTAAGAAACCTGTTTTCTGGGGGTCGGGCTAAGGTTATAGCTGTACAAGATCCTTAAAAGAACTGCAATGACTCTGGAGTGCAGGTCTCAGCTGACTGTCCATTGGCCTCACTTAGTCCAATACCACTCTGATTTTTGGCAAAACTTAGGTTCGGTCTCTTCATTTAAACCTCATTAACAATCCCAGAGATATGACTCTTAGAGAAGCATCACTGAAAAAACATGCACAAGGAAGAAAAGGTGAGGAAAGGTGAAAAGCTTTTGACAGATGAGCTTCACGATCAGCCATATGCAGGTAATAATGGACAGTTTTAAGACTTACGTGACCCAGACTGACAAAAATTAGTAACTGAACCTCCCTGCTATCTCCATGAGAGGAATTTTTAAGAAACCCCGCATTTGAGAAGATTTATGCTACAGAGTTGAACATTCTGAAACCAGACTGAAAATCTTGGCCAAGTCCTCATTTCCAGTACTAAGAAAAAACTGAGGAACTGGACCCCCTGTCTAAAACTATTCCCTCTGCTGCTTTCATCTTCATTTATTTTCCCTGCAGAGGCTTGGGCTTCAGCTCTACACTTTAGATAAATCATATCAAGAACAGATGAGGAAATATATAATACAACATTCTCACAACTTCTTTTTGAAGAGAACCAACTAACCAGCCAAGCTTGATGTGAAAACTCAGAATATCTCCTGACTGGACATTCAGCGTGCCCTGCTGAGGTTGGAAAATCAGAGCCTAGATTTATGTTTACCTTTATTGATTGATATTTAGTAATTTTTCCATTGTAAAAACGGATGCAAGACTGCTGAGTCCTTACCTTTCAATACAGTTGTTGCTAAGTACAGAAAACTGCACCAGATCCCTGGCTGATATAACATGGGCATAGTATTCATATCTCCAGAGGAAACATACAAACTGAAATTAGAAAGTAATTTGTTCACAATATTTGTCATGGTTCAAAACTAATCCTTACCAACAAAATGAGTAAAAAATAAATAAATAAATAAATAAATAAAAAATAAATAAATAAATAAAAAAAAAACTAATCCCATTCACTGCCATTCCTTCCAGTCTCTGATCCTATTCCTTAGGATTGCAGTGGATTGTAGCCATTAGGAAAAAACTCCATTATTTATTCAACTATCATGGTGTGGCAATACCACTTGGTACATCTTTTAATGGTGACAAGGAATCATAGAATCACTAAGGTTGGAAAAAACCTCAAGATCATCTGTTCCAACCATCCCCCTACCATGAAAGTCACCCACTAAACCATGTCCCTAAGCGCTAGGCCCAAACTTTCCTTAAACACCCTCAGGGACGGTGCTGCCACCACATCCCTCGGCAACCCATTCCAATGCCTGACTACTCTTTCTGACAAGAAATTTCTCCTAATTGCCAAACTAAACCTCCCCTGGTGCAACTTGAGGCTATTCCCTCTAGTCCTATCACTAGTTACTTGTGAGAAGAGGCTGACCCCCAGCTCCCCACAGCTTCCTTTCAGATAGTTGTGGACAGCAATAAGGCTCTCCCCTGAGTCTCCTCTTCTCCAGACTAAACAACCCCAGCTCCCTCAGCGGCTCCTCACAGGACTTGTGTTCCAGGCCCTTCACCAGCTTCGTAGACCTTCTCTGGACACACTCCAGGGCCTCAATGTCCTTCGTGTAGTGAGGGGCCCAAAACTGAACACAGTATTCGAGGTGCAGCCTCACCAGAGCTGAGTACAGGGGGACAATCACCTCCCTGGTCCTGCTGGCTACACTATTCCTGTTAAAGCCAGGATGCCGTCAGCCTTCTTGGCCACCTGGGCACACTGCCAGCTCATGTTCAGATGAACATCAAGGAACACCCCCAGTTCCTTTTCCTCTGCACAGCTTTTGAGCCACTCTGCCCCAAGCCTTTAGCGCTGCATGGGGTTGTTGTGGCCAAAGTGCAGGACTCAGCACTTAGCTATGTTGAACCTCATCCCATTCACCTCTGCCCATCAACCCATCCTGTCCAGGTGCCTCTGCAGGGCTTTCCTACCCCCCAGCAGTTTGACACTTCCCGCCAACTTGGTGTCGTCTGCAAACCTACTGAGGGTGCACTCAATTCCCTCATCCAAATCATTAATTAAGATATTAAAGAGGATGGGCCCCAACACCAATCCCTGGGGACTGGTTGCCAGCTGGATTTCACTTCGTTCACCACCACTCTCTGGGCCTGGCCATCCAGACAGTTTTTAAGCCAGCAAAGAGTACACCTGTCCAAGCCACGGGCTGCCAGTTTCACCAGGAGAATACTGTGGGAGACTGTGTCAAAAGCCTTGCTGAAGTCTAGGTAGACTACGTCAACAGCCTTTCCCTCATCCACCAGGCAGGTCACCTGGTCATAGAAGGAGATGAGGCTGGTTAGGCAGGATTTGCCTTTCATGAACCCATGCTGACTGGGCCTCATCCCCCGGTTGTCCCGCATATGTTGCGTGATTGCATTCAAGGTGATCTGTTCCATCACCTTTCCTGGCACCAAGATCAGGCTGACTGGCCTGTAGTTCCCCGGGTCCTCCTTATGACCCTTCTTATAGATGGGCATCACATTAGCAAGTCTCCAGTCATCTGGGCCTCTCTGGATGACCAACTGATGAAACTGAAGGATATTTTCTGGATTAGTCGATCAAGTCCTCCAACTGAATTTTCTATAGCTAATATTCACAGTTTCACATCCAAGAATGTGGAGAATAGGGAGTCTTATAGCAACATTTTAATGCCTGTTGGTACATAATTACTGACACAGCATTTTCCCAACCAGCCACTAAGAAAGTAGGAGCAGATTTTTCATGATTTTTCATTTCTAACAGGCAATTGAGTACGATGAAGTAAAACACTTTTTCCAAGTGCCACAGATTAAACTGAATTAAGATCAGAGGTTCTTAAATTTCTTACCTCCTTTAACTCAGATTGGTAAACTTCTTTTTCTGAAACCACACAGAGCAGTCCATGTATTGCGTGCTGCTTATAGAGCTGTTGCTCTTTGGTAGCACCATTACTTCTATGCAAAATGGAAGAATTTAAATGCATAGTTTTCACCATTGCTGTCCATATATTACTACTTTAAGTCCTTAGTTTTATTCAATATTAGATATCTGAAGATAACATTCATAAAAGTAGTGATACCATGTAAAATTACCCCACTTCAACATGAGACCTATTCTAGTAAAAGATATTAAAAGACTCCTAATACCTCCATTTTGTTAAGGAGCCCTCTCAGTTCTTCACTTAAGGGTGTTTTAGTGCGCAAATAACACTAAAGAATAAGTATTCTTTAATACAAATCCTTCTCTGTTTTGTTGGTCCCATTAATGCCCCATTCAGTGTTTCCAGAAGTGATTGCTCAGTGAGCTTACTATGACAGGGAAAGAGAGGGCACATCGTGTTCTTGTGGCACTCGGGTGGCAGTCAGCATGTTGGTCCACACACTGATCGCTTCCAGAGCTAAAACCACCTGTTTCAAAGAATCCTTCCAGGAAGCAAACATATGCTAGATGGACCTGTGGCCAT
Organism: Anser cygnoides; assembly: GCF_040182565.1. Lineage (NCBI taxonomy): Eukaryota > Metazoa > Chordata > Aves > Anseriformes > Anatidae > Anser > Anser cygnoides. The sequence continues at coordinate 17,410,562 of NC_089884.1, read as the reverse complement.
TCACTTCTAAAAAATAAGAATAGACAGGGACTTGTAAAATTTTTTTTTTATTATTATTTTTTGTAACAGAGTGGTTGCTGTTGCCCAGACTGCTCCTGTGTAATTTAGAAGATAATGTAGCCAAATGAGAAAGATATTTGCATTCTGCAAATGACTGGCAATAGTCTAAACAAGAGAGATGACTATGTAATTTCTCATTTCTCCTTCACCAGAAACAACTATGTTTATATTTACCAAAAAGCTCCTACATGGGCATTCATTCCCAAGTGAAGCTGGTCTATCAAATGTATCAAATGTTTTAGTTTCCCTAAAAAATCAGTTAGTTTATGATGGACTATTTCTCTAACTTTTTCTGTAATTTCCTCAGGCCAAGAACAATGCGGAAGGCTGATAGCTGTAAGATATTATGTATATAAAGAACCTGAAGAAGTGTCAGTATTTGTTTGCTGCAAGAGAGCTGAAATTGGAGCTTGTAAACTCAGTCTGGTGATACGTACAGTCTGAGGATTAAGGAAACATAAATCTCACTTTGCAAAACTATGAGGTTTTCTCCTGAACTTTGTTCTGGTGTGCACAAGCTAAGTTAGACATTTAAGATGGCTGCTTTAAAATAGAATATATCATTACTTAGGATAATGGTGATATTAATGTGATGAGAAAATATTCATAATTTGAATACAGGACTAAGATGTGAAGGAAGAGATATGACAGACAAAATGGAACTCAGGTCTATTTCTAATATACAAAAAAACTACGATCTTCCTATCAATATGGTGATTAAGCTTTATCAGCCATTCAACAATTGCTGCCCTTGTCTATTTTTTGCATTGTCAAAAATGGAAGCTGCCTTTCAAATACAGAAAATATAAAAATCACCATAACTAAAGGAAACTCTCAAGTTAATTTCCGTGAAGTTAAAAAAAAAATATTAAAAAAAAAAAGGGGGGGGAAGGAAGGAAGAAAGGAAGGAAGGAGTTTAAAGCCTAGATGTTTAGACAGCCCTGCAAGCCCCCTTGTGACCTTACTCTGATATTTAACAAAACATTAATCTTCTTGCCAGCAATTATAAAGAATACAGTGATGTAGCTGGGGCTCAGTGAGTGAGTAATAGTAATTCCATTGTTCTCTTTTATTTATGCCTTGGCTGTACCAGGCAGATGAGGTAAGTTGGGGCTTTTTATATGTTATTATTCTGAACTGGCAATACATAAAGGCTGATTACACAAATATCTGTCTGTTTCTGAAGCACTGTTTCACACCTCCTTCCAGCTCATGATCAAAGCGTTTCAACATTTTATTATGAAATCATGAATCCCCCCTTAGTTTGCATATGAATTATAGTCTTTTTTTTTAAACACTGGTGTACAACAGTGACAGTGCCTTTTGAACCAAGGAACAAAACAAGGTGTTACACATTACTTCTTGAAGGCAATGACTTGCTGAATAATTCTGTTTGTTGGAGCACAGTCCAACCTCCCAATTGAATACAAAAGCCTTGAGACCAAAGAATTTTCTTCTGTGAACAGGCCAGCGATTTAGTTTCACTTGTAAAAAAAAAAAAAAAAAAGCTGAGAAAACATTGCCATGCAGGCACTTCAAATCTAAAAGAACTCTTCTCTGTTTTTCAGAAATTTTTCTGCTTTCTCTGAAATTCACTAATACTAAAAACTGAAAGTAATACAATTATTCAGTTAATAACATCCCCCTGTACAAACATTGCATTCTGGAAGGTTCTCAGCGGGTTCCATGTTTGTTCCCTAAAGCACCCTGGGAGAACAACCAAGAGGGAGGCATAGCATAGCCCAACAGGCCAAAAGCAGGCCAACTGCACCTTCTTCTTGGGAGAACTGTTCCTGTATCTTATTTTTAAGAGTCACACAATAAATTTTAAGGACTAATTTCAAGGATCTATTTCATAATGAAACTCATGATGCTCAATCTTTCTGCTTCAGGCAGAGCATGTGTTAAGTCAACCATACTGTATTTTGACTCTCTAAGAAGCCTGTACTTGAAAGTCTCAGAACTGTGAATCAGAGATGAGGTTTCTGCTGACTTTCACAAGAACATCCAACTGTTGATGCTTCTGCTAAGACGCATTCTCCTGTAGGACATGTATCAAATGCCAGCGGTTACTCTTTTACACTGTCTTGAGCATTTGCCTTATTTTCCTCCTCAGATGTGGCCCACCCTTATAAAATATATTTATTTTTCAAGTTTTCTTTACAGAATACAAATATGAACTGGGAACCACCTCACGAATAGAAAGGACATTTCATTAGGTGGTGCTACCAGTGATTTCCAACTATTCATTTTGTTGAGTCATATCAGTTGTGCCATTGGAGTCAAAACAGGATTTAGTACATAATTCTTGAGATCTTATTTGTAATACCATCTTCTCCCTCAGTTCACTTCTCTATATTGGCCGAGACAGATTAAGCTCATCTCTATAAACCTGATAATGTCACCAAAGCAAAATTTAAGGTGGGAGGGTAAAGTGGATTTGCTTCCATGTTTCATCACCTGCCTAAAGACTGAAGGATTTAAATTCCGATCGCAGCACTGCTGTATGACTACGCAGTGAAAGAGCATAGAGACAAGGCAACGGCCTAGCTAAATGTGCCTGGTTTGTTAAAAGATCTTTTCCAGATCAATAGACAGCTAAAATAATTAAAATTTATACAGGATTTGTTTTCTGAACAGCTGAAGGCCCTGCTTGCTACAGGGAACCCCATTTCCCTCCTGGCGTAAACTGGTGGAGGTTGTCCAGAAGCAGATTCAACACGGCAGCAGCTCCTGTCATCTGCCTGTGGTATCAGTGGGACTGCAGCTAGCCCATGTGCTGGGGCTGTGAAAACTCAGATATCTTTTGTCATATGATATATATATTTACCTATTTTTTTTTCACCAGACAGTTCAGTATTTTTGAAACATTTTTTAAGACTTTTTAAAGTATTTTTGAGACTTTTTTTTAAGACCACTTCAAAATTTTCTCTGTGAAAAAACTTTGAATATGCATCTTTGACCTTAAAATCATTTCTTCAGTACAGCCTGAAACTAGGGTGGGTTTAGATTCTGCCCACTAATATAATAACATTTTCTACTCTAGAGTATTTTAAAACAGAAGAGCATTACATTGTGTGAGATTAACAATTGTCATTATCATTATATTTTTTATCATTGAAATTAATTATATATAAAACCTCTTAACATTACTCTTACTTCTGACACAGACTTAATAGAAGTATCAGACCAAAAACAGGAGACGTTCCCCATCTTAATGTCCAACTTCAAGAACAATCCACCTGGTTCTATTCACAGGCAGGTTGCATTTCTGAGTACCTTGCAAAAATGGACGGTCTCCATGCATGAGACGCAAACTCAGAAAGGCAAGAATTCACACTTGAGGCTTAAGGCCTGTTCATAACTTGCTGCATTGTTGCAGCACACATGAGATATATGACACCCAGCAGCTTTGAAGCTCTTGTTCTGCTCCTGCACAACAGGGGCAAGTTAAGGATTGCATTGTAACCATAACCCCTCCATTCTGTACCCTGTGTAAGCTTTCAGGAAGATACTTAATGTTATCGGAGTATGATGTTCAAGAAACAAAATAATATTTGAGTAAAGTAGTCTACTCTCTCTCATACTAAGATACATTAAAACTGCTTCAATATATCATGTAAATATATAAATATTTAATTCAGGAACTTATTACATGAGATTACACCACTCCTCTGAGCTATGAATTCACATGGTACTGGAAACCATACGAGATAGGAAAATACACTTGTAGCCAATTCTGCAAGAAAGACATTTGATTTGAGAAAATATAATTCTGCAGGACAGGTACTTATATAACCAATATAATTCATTTCTACTTCTAGAACAAATTTTATGGAACAAAATTTATCAAAGCTAATCTTTCATAATTTGTCCTTTTTTTTTTTTTTTTTTTTTACATTTTAATCATAATAATTATTTTGAATTCTGATGAATCCTAGACTTTATAGGTAAACATTGCATTAGCTGTACTTAACTGGACCAGAATGACAACTACTTTTAGAACCAATTCTGTATCGCTCACAGGGAAGCCATCACCATGGAGTATTCAAATAATACAGAATCCATGCAGAACAATACCATAACTAGATATATTTATCAGAGCAAGCTTCATTGGAAACGCTTAGAAATCCTCACTATTTATCTCTATTCCACTTAACAAGACTGAAGAATAGAAAGTATGTCAGCAAACTTTCTGTAAAATATGTAAAATTATTTTCAATATTATCCGTGCAGAGTTATGCTACAAGTTGCATAAAAATTTGGAGTACATCTTGAGGCACTTGGAATGAAAAAGGCTACCTAAGAATAAAATGGTATTGTACTATGCTGATGCAATTAATGTACTAAACAATTTATCATGCTGCTGGCCCATGTAGCCTTGTATTCTCTGCCTAGAAATATCTGATGCTTTTGCAGGTTAACTAGAGATAAGACTGTTCACAGTTGTAGAGTTCTGGGTCAAGATGACATTTAAGTCTCCCAAAACTGGAACATGTGGCATATTTTAGTTAAGTATTGTTGACTTGAGGACGTCTTTAAGAATAAAAAAAGAGCCAGAAGCTAGCTTAACTAGCAGAAATCATGTAGCCTAAATTATCTTTATTTCAGGTTTCTGAATCATAAGAGACAAGCCACTGTAATGAGCTCTTTTTACCTAGAAACCAAATTGCAAGTGTCTATGGTTTAAGAAAAAGACTCAACAAACAGAAGGTGGAACAACATGTTCTTATGGGAGTAAAACAACATTCAGCTTCCTTAGGGTAGGCCCTCGCTGCTCTGTGAGGGCCCTGGCTGCAGTAAAGTTTGCTGAACTTCTGAAGAAAGCAGTTCTGCTTCTCCTTTGAACAGTCCTGCTGCCAGAACCCTGAAGGGGAATTAGGAGAGAGCTGGTCACCCTTCTGAATTAGGAAAGTGGTTGGGGAGAAATAAAGGAGGACAACGTAAACACTGGCCTACTAGCACACACATATCGTTCAGTTTTCTCAGAAACTTTGCTCTTTTGTTTCCTCTTCTCTCTCCAGCTGCACGGTTACTGATCTGCTCAAGTGGATGAGGAGAAAATTTCATTTTTTGGCTGTAGCTTGGCATTCTACACTTGAGACTTCTGTTGCATGAGGTAAGCTTAGCTTGCCTTACACTTGTTGCTGCCATATGGAACCTGCTATAGCCTTTGACTGGTTTCTTCTTTCTTTCATATTCTGATTCTACTATTTCGAAAAGCTGTGCTTACTGTTGCAGAAGTAAGTCTAGGGTCAGCTTCAAATCTATTTTTGTAACAGTCTCCCTGATAATCTTGCTGCATCTCCTCTTTCTAAATTGCAGGCCGAGCAGAATTGAGTAGCTCATGATTTTCTACTTTTTTCCCCTCAAATTTTTCTCATTACTCTGATGTTTGTTACTTTTTTTTTTTTTTAATGAATTCATTCATGTGTTTTACACTGATGCTCAATTTACAGACCTTTTGCAATACCACCTAAAAATATGACCCTGACTATGGTTACAGAAGCATTTAATGATTTTTGTAACTTTAAAGCAAGCCCTTGTAGTAAGGCCTATATGTGGTGTCAAACAGGATTAAGTATAAAATCAAGAGTTCCAAAGCACTCTCTTGGCAGCCTGCTCCAGAGGCACATAGAAGATAAAATACATACACATGCTCAACAAAATTTTTCAGTATAAATTTGAGTTTCTGCCCTTGGACACGCTTCAAGGTCCTGGACTGTCATCCACAGAACCCACAATTAAGGTACTCTTTCCCCTACACCCCTGTGGTTTGAACATTGTCTTCTACTGAAGATACTCTACGTTGGCCTAACCAGCTTTTGTGGTTGTCTCATACATCTTAAATTAACAAGCAAGTTATATTGTGTTAACAAAGCACTTAAAACTGATTCCTACATCAATGGTGGTAGAAAGCATTGTACTAAACAGATTGACCTAGGCCCTGTTTATGAAACTCTGGGTTAGGCCAAGATCTACAAAGGTGCAGAGGTGACAAATTCCTGTCCAATTCAGGAAGATGTTGGTATTTACTTCTTAATGTCTGCATCTCAGAAATATTTACACAAAGGAAATGAGGTGGAAGTTGGGGTTTCCGTGCCACTTCATGCCATCTTACGTACAGAAATAACTCAGCAAGCATACAGAAAAAGGTAACTGACTGGAACAAGCAGCAACAGACTGCCCTGGGAAGCAGTTGAGTCACCATCCTGGAAGGTATTCAAAAAATGTATAGATGTAGAGCTTAGGGACATGGTTTAATGGTAAACTTGGCAGTGCTAGGTTAGAGGTTGGACCAGATGATCTTAGAGGTCTTTTCAAACATGAATATGATTCTGTGATTCTAGGTATGCAGCTCCTAAATCAGCTACATGTTGCACTGCTGAGCAGATTTTTTTTTTAAATACTTGGAGAAGTTAGACTCTGAACACATACAGAAAATGGCCATGGGATTAAGCCATATAGGATTTTTGAAGATATCCTTTGTCTCTGTAGCATCTGTTCTCATTATGAACTCATTTTCTTATCTATACTTGCATCCATTTGTTAAATCTGATTATTTGACAAATATTTCCATGGATAGCCGAAGTCTGAAAGTAATACTTTCAGTATGGTTAATTCATTAAGAGAGTAAAATAATACATTTGTGCTATTTTAGTGTTTCTGCTTCCAATGTCATTTTACATTAATTTGTAAATTGTGTTAATATTTATCTATATAATCTCAGCATCTTTAACAAATTAACAGTAAGGAGTATCAGTGAAAACAAGTTATATCCACTTGAAAAAAAATAAGATGCTATTTATATCTGGTACACATTCTTCCCAGTCATGATGGGACTGATGTGAGACCATCACTTCAGGCAGATATTCCTTTCTTAGACATTTCCTTGCTCTTTATTGCCAAAGCCTATTGTTAACTCTTCATAAAAGGTCTTCCTAGAGACTCTGCTATGTTGCAGGGGGTCCCTAGAATTTCTCTTTATTCATGCTGAGATCATATCTACTGATTTTGTAGCTTTTCTCCTCCAGGTTCTGTGCTGCAGTCTCTTCCTTTTTGAAGTTTCTATTTTCATAGATGACCATTACTTTCTTATATTTAATTCTTCCTAAGTGCTGTAATTTCCCAAATGTTTTTAATTCCATAAGCTGTTTCCTGTGATCTTCTCCAGACTACTTCTCAGCATGGTTTTCAGTTTTCTCCGAGGCTATATTTTTTTTTATCCACCTCTTCCTCCTCTCTCTTCCCTCAGTACAACAGCACTGGCCTCCTTCAGCCATAGCTCATTTGTCTGTTTAGCATCTGTTTGTCATTCATACCCCTTGATGTTATAACACTCATCTTTTTCATATTCTCATCTATAGCCCACTGTGAATACTTGCACAATGCTTTAGAGTCACCATAGAACATTTATTTCCATTTCTCCTAATAGGATATTTGCCTCCTTATCTTCAATAGTATCCTTCTTCCTCAGGAAGTTTTAACATTGTCATCACTATTTTAAATTTACTATTTCCTGCAGCTGATCTTTAATTAGAAAGATGTAATGGGACAATGTATTTGTAAAAGCCCAACTTGTCCAGCCTACAGATATAAGAATCCACTCCTAAATGCAGAGGTTGTTAGATGCCTACATGTAAGCCCTCCATGACTCTCATTACATATAAGAGAAACTCCTGAAAATGTCTTGGTTTGTCCAAATACTCAGAACTCATGAATGCCAAAAGTAAATGGGTATAACTTCATAGGAAAAAAAATACAATTAAAATGAAAAAGCATTAACATTGTAGAATTAACTTTGGGTAGAAAAAATTGCTCAAATGGGTATGTTGTGGGTGTACTCTTCTCAGTTTTACCTCCTCTGTATCTCTATGAATCTATCAACAAATGCAGGCTAGTAGGATTTTTGCGCGATGTCTTATCCTGAAGCTAAATGAGTTTCATCTGTTGCACTGAAATTATTATAATTAGTATTTATTTTTGACAAAACTTGAAGGCCAGAATCATATATCAAGGCCCAGTACTGACAGATAAAATACAGCCACTTTATATATGAGTGTGTGTAAATATATATATATTTATAAAATATATATGCATATAAAATATATGTATGTATATATATGTATATACACATAGGAAATAAGTATAAGAAAATAAGAAAGCTTACAAACTACCCATCTGAGAGATAAGGTGAACATAAAACAGATGAGGAAAGCCCGAGGTAACAGTGAGATGATAATGGCTGGTGTAATAAGCAATGATACTGCACCTCAACTGCTTGGCTATGATTAAACTAATTTAATAACTGCTACCATGCTAAGAAAAGGAATTGATAGCACAATGGTAATTTATTGTCTCCTCTCATCTGTAATTTACTCAGCACCAAAGTATTTATTAGAAACATATTTATTGTGTGCTCAGTTTTGGACATGCCATATGTTCTTCTAGTTATGATGTAATAATTTGTGTTTGGATTTTTTTTTAGTGCTGTATAAAAAGACTAAAGCTGAAACTGGAAAAAGTCACTAGATATCAGTGCTGAATGTGAGATCAATTTCATAGGAAGAAATTCATGCCTCTAATGAGAAGTTTGCTCTAATGAAATGAAGGAGATCAAAGCTGATAGAAAGCAAAGCTATGTAATGAAACAGTGATTTAAGAAGCCTGGGACATTCGTTTTATTTTCATTCTAAGATAGGTTACTTGCCTTACTGTTTGGTATTGTTTATTCTGGTGTCTGTACATGGATTTGATTATATTAATTAGATTATTGGCCAAATTCTAAACTGTTGTAAATCAGAATTGCTCTTCTGACTCCAGTGAATGACAGTGACTTATACCAGCTGATGATCTAGCCCTCAATGCCTTACAAATACAGGATAAAGGCTCTACAAAGCTTCTAAAAAGTTTGCTTGTTTGTGAAAATGTTCCAATTAATTGCAGTTTTGCAAATGGATAGAATTTCTTGCTGTAAATACTTTAATTAGTATTATAAAATGAATTGAAATTTAATTAAAGATGAAAAAAAGCACAGTGGAAATTTTAAAAGGATAAAACCAGCAAGAAACACTCCCAGATTTGAATGGCATTTTAACAGTAATCTGAACCAACATCTGAAATGTGTTATATAATTTTAAACATATACTGAAAATTATTTTCTTTCAGCTTAGAGCAAGTGCAGACTCGATAGTTGTTCCAGAGTTTTTAGTTATTTTTCCCTCAACCTCTAGACGTAAACAAACAAGAATGCTAATTGAAAATGTTTCTTCAGGCAAGAATCTTGTCAAAGTAGTTAAACAGGGTTAGACTCAACCAGCAGAAGGTAAGACAACCTCTGGAGAAAGCATTCATACTGAAAACACATTGTATTTATTCAAATTATGATTCTCCAACAGAGTTTTAAATCAATGCCTTAGTAAATTAGTGAAAAATATTAGTTTGGTTCTTAATAAGACAATCGGAAGTGCATTCACCTCTTTTAATGTGTATAACAAACATGATACTTTTTCAAAAAACATCTATGCTCCTAAGTAGCTGGCCAGGTTTAATTGGAGATTGGTGCCTCCTGAATTCCTTAAATTATCCTTGTTTCTCAGAGTGTTGCCAATGGCACTGTGTGTGGTTTCTCCACTACAACAACTGCTGTTTTGCTACTGTTTATGAAATGTTCAGTACAAAATGGAAAAGGTAAACCTGATTTCTAAAAAGATGTCAGACTAACTTGTATGCAGGCAGGCACAGTTAACACGATAACAATTTGGTTGTTACGTTCTTTGAAGAAGAATGTGAATGCAACAGGTTTTACCTGGGTACATCTAAATAGTTGGAAAATCAAAGCATTTCTCAAGTTCTGAATCTGGCTGCACATACTTTGAGAGTTCCCACTAGAATGTGACCCAGACATATGAGCAGAGAGATGTAGACAATGACACCTGTTAGACTTCAAGCTAGAAAGCATTTATGTAAGTGAATGATCCAAAACTACAAGTAGTGGTGCTTCTTGAATGCAAGAAAGCTCCACTGCAGAAGGAACACCATATACTGCCAAAGCACTGTATATGCAAGTTCAAATTAACTTGCATTCTGCTGTAATTTATGCAGTTATTTTTAAGATGACAGGCCCTTATGTTTTTTTCCAAGAACAGAGGTATAACTTAGGCTTTGGGGAACTGATCCATTTTACACATTTCCTGATCGCTTTCCTGATCTGCCCTGGTGTTACTGGAAAACTGATTCAAACATGAAAGCTCAGTTTCTGTAGAAAAGAAAATCAATTTAACGTAGATGACTGTTGCACAAACACACATATGCCATGTTACGCACAATTGGTGATGCTTATCAGTATCATTTAGAAGCAACCAAATAATCTCCTTCTAGTGGACCAAATTTCACATGGGTATATTTACACAGCATTCATAATGCTCTTAGAACAGCCTGTGTTCTGTACAGTGTTTCAAATAGGAGTGCTAAAATAGTGCATTTCTTCTCATTGAACAAAGATTTTATGTTTCTGGCAAAGGTTTTGGAAGATAATGTACTTTTTAGCCAAAAAACCCGTTCAGAAAATAACCGTACTCCGACTTTGATGTACAAATGTAACAACAGACTTCTTTATGAAGGGATATGATCCATCTTATTTTTAAACATTATATTCTTTTTTATATAATGTCAAAGATGCTTATCTTAGTGAAAGAGTTCTCCATGGATTATATTTTTCTTCTTCTCTTTCTAGATTACCCTCAAGATGAATGAACTTTATCTTTTCAGGAAGTTAAATTTTTTTATTTAAAATGTGAAATCTTGCTGAGTCCTAGGGTTAAGTGCATGGTTTCAAAGCTGATACTCTTTGAACATATGGCTCTCTTATTTCTAGCTATATTTAACATTCTTTTATCTTGAAACATTTTGCTCAATTTCTCAGAAATGCCATTTGTTTAAAAAACCTTTTTGAGAATCAAGTCTCCAGCAGGACTATCTCTTTCCTATATTTATATACAGGACGCAATCCTGGCAACAATTTGACTCCAGCAGGTTGGAGAAATTCCACCTGGACTATGTGTCCCACAATCAAACTGGCGCTGTATTCCACAAGATGATTCACTATCAGATGGCAATTGAGAGTATGTTGCATTTCTCTTTACATCAAAGGCAAACAGTTATGAAAAAGTTTTATCTCAGGGGGGTGGGCCTACATTAATCCACTCTATTATTTGCCTTGCTCTCAGAGAGTTTTACACTGCAATTTTTTTAAAAGCATGCAAGGTTGGAATGGGAGTCCTACTGAATCTGGCAATAGTACGCTTCATTCTAGGCTATACAGATTTCATTAACAGTTTGTTTTTTTTTTTAACTACTACTCCCAGACATATGCCTATTAAATATTTCAGTTGAGGGATCAGGACCTATAAAATACAAAATCTAAATCAATTCATAGGAAGTTTCTCAGGATTTTACAGACAATCAGATGAGAAATGCTAAAACATGGTTTTGGGAACCACACTACTTCCAACATAGAATCAGAGAATCATTCAGACTGGGAAAAAAAAAAACCCTCTAAGATCATCTAGTCCAACCTTTAACCTAGTACTGAAGTCCACCATTAAACCATGCTTCTAAGTTCTAAACCTACATATTTCTTGAAGACCTCCAGGGATGGTGACTTAACCACTTCCATGGGCAGCTTATTCCAATGCCACTCAACTCTTTCAGAAAAGAAACTTCTCCTAATCATTAGGAAGGAACTGATCCTGAACAAACACAACACATTTTGAAAGCTACAATGCTGAAAGCACGTACAAACTTGACTTTAAGTATGACTACTAATATTTCCATCAATTAAAGTTTTCAGTTAAGCAGTCTGGATTAGATCCAGAGTGTTTACCCCCAAGAAAGAAACAAACAAACAAAAAACCACAGTACCTCTTGTTTTAAATCATATTTGAATAGTGTTGATATTAAATAACAAAATAAGTCTATTTGAGCTACTAAAATTACAAGAGAGAAATAACTCTTGAAGATACTTACAAGTAGATTGCTGTTTAAGAAGCAGAACTGAACACCATCTACTTCTTATCAACGCAGTCTCCAACCTGCACAAGAAAAGAAGAGAAACATTTAAGGTTTCAATCAACAAGTAGGCTCTCAGTCTGGGCTCATCAGATCCATGGATGCGGCAGCATTCCCCCCAATGCAGATGCCAGGTGAATGTTCTTAGACACCTCCTGACAACTCTGTATCAGTTTTCTCAACTTCTCCTATTACACTTTTGTAATTTTTACAATTACTTAGAATTACTGTAGAAACAGTATAAATATTGTAAATGGAAATATTATAGAAATATTTTTGGAACAGATTCCAAAATTGCTTCTACATAGGAGGTGATAATACTAAAAGTTGGTATTCTAACATAGGGTCAGCCCTCTAATCTAGACCAACCAGCATAATCTGGATACAAGAAACTATTTTCAGACAAATAAATAAATAAATAAATAAATAAAATAAAATAAAGTAACTAGGAGGATTGCATGAACTTTTCTGTTTTTAATGAAATTATATTTACTAGTGAAAGACATTTTCCTCAAATGATTCTAAACATTGCTCTGCAAAACATAGATTTGTCATGAGAAAAAGATAGCTAAAACAAATGTATCTGTCTAAGTGTATTGCATAGTCCCTTACTTCCTGGAATGTTCTACTGAATTTAACAGAAATACTTTGCCAGAGATGTACTACTGAACACAAGTAATTGTGATACTCTGCCTACTATATATTTGTCATCATCATGTAAAATCAGTGATCTTAGGGACAATGTATTCTACTCCAGGGTCTTTACAGAATATATAAACTATGGAAAATAGCATAAAACCTTACAATAGCTACAGATAAACAAGTAAGATTGACTTTGCAAAACCATTAGGTCTATTACATTTACGTACCTTAAAACTGATTTTTTTTTTTAAATTACAAATAAAAGCCTAATGAAAGCTACAATGGCATAAAAATAATGGCAATAGACTGTTGTAGCGACAGTTGAAAAGGGATATAATTTATCTGTGAGATGTACATCTGTGCTGCTAATACTTTTATTAAATAGTAAACCTATACTTCAGAGATTCCCAGTCCTGAAAAACTTTGGAATTTGCATTAAGAACAGTTGGCTAGTGTTAGACTTTAACATTTATCAATTACATCTCCTATGCAATATATATGCTACCAGAATTATTTAAAGTAGTGCTGATATTAAAAATGAGTATTGATTAAAAGAAAAACAAACAAACAAACAAACAAACAAAAAACCTCCCAAGAACAGTAAGCATTTAGATCAGACCGAAACCTGAAATAAAGGAATGAGCAGTACCGCTAACTTGGAGTACCTTGTCATAAGAGAGGAACACATACAGTAGCAAAAGCTATTTTAATTGCATACGGGGACTTCGCCTGGATTATTCACATGACAGACCACTACCAAGTCCCCTGTTGGGAGTAAAGAAGGGGTTTTGCTTGGCTTCTTGCCACTTTTCTCAGCAACAAGAAACAAGTCACTAGTCGCAAAACAAGAGTCCCCTGCAGCAAGCCAGCCCTCCCTGGAGAAGGTTCTGGCTGCAGTTCCAGGGAGCTCCAGCTCCCCGCGGCTGGGGGCTGCCAGCGCTTCTTTTGGCCGCTGCTAAACAGGGCTCCATGGTCACCCTGCTGCTCTGGGTCAGCTTCCATTTAAAAGCTACTGCATAGCAAAGAGAGGCCCTTTAAGACTCCAAGCCATGAAATATTCTCCTGATTATGGATTAGTCCTGTTTCCTGTTTCAGAATCATACAAGATTTCATTGCCTCTGGCAAGACCAATACAGACAAGCCTATTGCATCACGAAGGCACAGAGTAACCAATGGTTAACTGGCTGAATGCAGGACAAAAACCACTGGGGCCTAAGCGAGGGTTGTTTTAAAGAACCTGGATGACTTCCTTAAGAGCCTACAAGGCTTAGAGTTCCTGTGAGAAATGAGTTGCATAGCTCTCGTAAGCACTCAACCAGCATATTTTGAACATTTGACTAGTGATACTCCCCCAGATGTCAGCAAAGATTCATCATAAAATCAGGAGATCTTGTCAGTCTGGTGAAGAGGGAAAAAGAAACAATCACAGCTACCCAGTACCTCTGTTTTAATAACAAGTGGAGGAACAAACTATAGAAGAGACATTTTCCAGTAGGCATTTTTCTATATGTTTTTATGTATCTTTAAAGATAAGGGAAGGAGTTAAACAATTCAGTGTCACTTGTCATCATGATACTACCATATGGACTTAGCCTCCCTCCACCTCTTGAATTCCTCAATTGATCAAACTATTGCTCAAAATGACACTATCAGTTTCTCCAAGACTCACACTGATGTCGAGCTAATGCCTAATAAGGAGGGTTCACTGAGGCATAATTCCACATTTTGTATACTTGCACTAGAACCTGTTCTATTTTCCACTGCAAATCTGGATTTTTTCCTGCCTGGAATAGAGAATCTTATCTCTGGCTTGGTACTGTATACAAATATCCTTCCATTCTTTTTTTTTTTTTTTTAAATAAGTTTTCCAAGTAATTTCAGCACAGCCATATTTGCTTTTCTTATAGCACCGATCTATTGGTTGTAGATCTTTTAACATATATAGGAGTTTTTCAGCAGGTTTGTATTTAGCAATATTATCTTGACAGAAGATAAATAAATAAAACAGACGACAATTATTATACAATCTTTTGGTACATTATGAATAACACATCAAGACCATTATAAAATTCTCAGGCTTGTAATTTACTTGTTTGTATAGTAGCATAGTAATCTAGCATTGTATAGTGATCTAGCATTTTTTTCTGCATTTTTATCACCACCACCCAATGAGAAAACAGCGAGAACTGAGCTGCATATTAATTCCAATGCAACTGTATCTAAAATGTTCACAAATAGCTGATTCACTCTTTTTCCAAAGAAAAGTGCCTTGAAAATGTAATACATGTTTGTGTAAGAAAAATGTTAACTAGTTAGCGTGGCAAACAGTATTTGATATTTGTGATCCTAACTAGATCATCATTGCATTGGCTTCAAATAGGAAAAGCTATTACATGCAATATAATGGAGAAGAAGAGAAAGATAATGGAAAAGCTGTAGGCCTGATTTGCCTGCTGTAACTAATAACATATACAACAAGATAAGTAAATGTTAACTCCTTTAAATAACCTTGAATCCAGCATCGTATTTTATGCCTTTGTTTCAAAGTGTCAAGAACAATTTAAATATCACTAATAAAATAAAAATAAAATGTAAGTATAAAAACAGACATCCTAGGAGCTAAGTATTTTAAATGGAAAGAAGGATGAGGAATCAAAGAAAAGGCCCCCCCACTTGCACAAACACTGTTACCTCTGCATGGTTAAACTGCTCTTCAAAAAGGAATAGCCCACAACTTCAGGGTAAGTGTTCTTTGAAAGTCAGTCAGTTCCAGGTCTTATGCATAAAAGTTCATGTAATGTATCCTACGTACATATGTCTTATTGTTTTTGTAATAATATGTCATGACTCCAAAACAACAGCATGCCCAATTGTATAATTTAAGAGACCTTAAGTATTTATCATTTCTTAGGGTTATTTTTGGAGAACATCCTTAAAGTTTTGTTGTCAGTGTCTCTGATTTTTCCTTTAAATGGTGCCCAATCCCGAGGCAACCTTAATAAAGTCAATTACATTATACAGGTGGAAAGGACAAAAATGTGGTCTCTGGATTTCAAATAGGGGTAGCATTGGTCACACCATTAAGCCTGACACAAGAACCTTTTAATTTAAATGTAATCTCCAAAAGACCAAATTACCAGCAACATGTTCTCATTAATTCCTGTAAGGGATGCTCAAGCTTTGACCCCTTATTGTTCTCCTTATCGAGAAGTGGCTGAGTCACAGTATTAATAAGCCATCACTCATTTAAGTGGTCATTCACTGCTGGGCGGGGAAAAGATAGGCTCATCCTTTTGAAGTGGGACTGGGCAAGCAAGGCAGCTGTAATAGGCTGTGATTATTTTCACTATGAATGCTCCCCCGGCTTTCAAAAATTAAAAGGAGCGCTCATTTTCCTGCTTGAGTATTTCTCACACTGGCAAAAAATGAACACTTTGAAATGTAAATGATTTAATCTTTGCAAACCCCTGCTTCAGAGGGAGGTACAGCTTCATTTACAAAATGAAGACATTTTAGGAAATGATTATCATTGTAAAATTGAGGCCAGCAGGGAGTCTGAGTTCAAACTCTTAGAATATCAGCAGTGTAACAAGTTTGATCTTCCTTACTGCATTGCTTGCATTTGCTTCTCTGGGTTCCAGCAGAGAGCCATTGTCAGGAAGAACTTGTTCCCACTCATTTCCCTTGGTTAAATAAAACAGTTATGCTTGTTATTTAGAGTTAGTCAGTCCAATAAAATTCAGAGCAAGTTTAAAAATAAAAAGGAAGTTCAAACTTATTTTGATTAAAGTATACTCTATGTGCATATTCAACTTAGAACAGTGAAAGGTTCCCAGCACTAAAGTTTTTTTTTTTTTAATGCATAGTTCAGGCAATAGAATTGGGTACTGCAACTATACTGTCCTACCAATGTCCAGGAAGGAGACCACCCATAACGGTGAGAGAATATTTCATTTAAAATTTGAACATTGGGTCCTTAATCTCTCTTCTGTGACTTCCAAATAGAATGACAATTATTGTTGGTGGCAGTAAAAGGTATTATGGTGTCAGACAGGCTCATTATGAACTGATGGAGATGATAAATTTGTGTCACAAAGACCAGATGATACCAGCTGCCATATAACCACTGACATGAACTAGAGTGACCAGTATGGACAGCTTCCCTGCACTGATGGGCATTTCTGCTGAAAACTGTAGAAATCTATCAAAAACTAGGATCAGGTCTGAGAAGTAAATAATTACAGTATATTCCTTGGAATCTAGAGACACAAGTTCATCACCTTTTAATCAGTGTTATATACTAATTTCAGTGGAGTTACTTATCTGTCTGCTATTCCTGAAGAGCCACATGTATCCTACCCTGATACACTGCAAAGTATGGCATAAAATGAAACTGCCAAAATACCAGTTTCCTTATAAAAATCCTTGCTACGCTCTTGAAGTCACACTAAAAAATCCTTCAGTAGCACGGATGAAAATCTAAAGTAACTCCATGCAAGAAATACATCTGTGTCCCTACAGTGTGAGAGAAAGATACTTAATTAGCTGGCATTATGTATCTGTCCAGTATTTTCTAAAAGGACAGATAAGAATGAGGGGCTGCTTGCATTCAAGTAACGGAGTTCAGCTTGAATGAGATCTGACAGCTGGGTGGCAAAACTTGTAGGATGCTTGCCCAATCCAAACTTTTAGAGGTTTATCTTTAACCATGAACAGCAAAATATTGGTAGTAGTTTTTTATGTTCCACAAAAAGATAAGAAAATGTTTCTATAAAGAACCACAGCTTTTCAAAATGTCAAAATGCAGAAAAATACATTCAAATATTTCAAGAAGGATATAAGAGAAAGCGTAAACAACATCCAATATATAGTCAGGCTCATTGCTTACTGGTTTTTCTGGGTTTAAGCAGGTGTTTTGTTTGTGTGCACTGAAGTGTGAGGCAGCTGCTCTCTCCGAGGTATGAAGGACTCCATTATGAGCACCACTCAGCTCCCCTCCCAAGGCAAGTTTGCAAGCCGGGCGGTTGCTGCAGTAGAGAAAAGCTCCAAACCCTTCCCTTTGGGCAGGACTTCTTTTTCTTAGTGGAACTGTATATACCTGGCAAGTCCTGCAGATGCAACATGAGGGAGTGGGACCAGAAACAAATGGGAGAAAAGGTCATGCAGAGGAAATGGAGGTTTTAATGCACGTGGTCAAGTGCATCACAGTAACTGCGATATAAAGTTCCTACCTGGAGACTTTATACAAGTTCTGAATGATGCTGACTTGAAAGACAGCTCTTTAGTAGAGGATTGACCTTTTACTGTAATTATGAGTCCTTTAGCTATTTAAGGTATCTTAGAAATTTAAGATTTTATGTTTATAACAGAAGGCAGACTTTGAGAAGCTCTAGAGCTGGATGAACATCAAAGAAGATTAAGTGTGTTTTGAAGAGCTGATACTGTAGTGGATAACCAAAAGCTATTCCAGACTGTGAACTCCCTGGGGCAAAGGCTACTTGTTCACTCGCACCAAAACACCAACAGTGTTCTCCTGCATGTTGGATAGTATATAAGATGCCATTCAGCCTTTCTGCACCTCATACCCTGCAGAAGAGGGCCAGAGCACAGGAGGGAGAAGGATTGAACGCAGTGAAGCTTTGCTGAGCCAGTGAGGAAATCCAGGAAATTCACAAAGATTCTGAGATCTGAACTAAGCAGACTGTGACTTTAACCCCAAGAGACTTTATATTATTATGATTATTACTAACTCTATCTAAGCAAGACTTAATATTGTAGCTTTTTTTTTTTTTTCCAGTTTAGAAAGCAAATAACACGTGACATTTCTCATACTATAGAAGAGTGAAGTATGGATCAAAACTATGAGTAGGAACACTGTGTGTGCCATTAAACACGGGATGATAGGTAACAACAGCATTTGGATTATGCTTCTTTAGCTCCACATTTTGAGCTGATAATGCAGTATTTTACACAACGTTTTCAGAGGAGTTGAAATCAATTCTGTATAACAACTAAAAGTCATGAAGTAGGGAGGTTAGCTACTCGCTTAGCCCTCTTTAGGAATGATGTGTTTTGTAGTACAAATACCGTGCTTTGTCATTAACTCATTATCTTCGAAATTCCCACAAACCGCTTCCAAGTCATTTTCTTAATATTCTTTTCAGTGACAGATATTTTACACATTAAATCTATTTTTCATGTTAGCCTAATGAAGAAGAAGGCTGATACTATCCACTGGGAGAACATATATTCTAGTTTTCATTCATGCTTTATAGTATTGTCACAGTTGAGCACAAAGGAATAATCTGATTGTTTCTCATAAAGCAAGAACAAATCATGATTGAAGGATTTCTTCTATTTAAAGCTATGCTTTGCAAAGCCTATTGAACTTGTTAAAAGAGTCACCTCTGATGCGTACACTAACTACACAAAGGTGCTGCACAGTTGCCATTCAAGAGCTAATTTAGTACCAAATGGTCAATATTGCTGAGTTGCAGATTACAAATATCATGAGATATTAATTTATTTATATTTAAATCACCCTAAAAGATTAAGTGAACTTTCAGTGACTCCATTTACAATTAAAACGCATATAAATTTGAATTCCTGTTTTATGATTCGGTACAGCTGGGATTTGAAAGAATCACCGCCAGGATGATGCAAGGCATTTGCTTTTGACAAAATAATGCAAAATTTGTGTAAGCGGGTGAAAGAACATTAGATTATTTCACCTCGCAGGTCATCTGGAAAATACAATATGTATTCTGACTATGAGTAAAGAAAGTGAAAGGCAAAAAACAGGTGCTGGGTGATTCAGCCTGTGGAGGGACGTCGGGGTCGGGGACGATGGCTGCGCAGAGGCTGCATCCCCTTTGCTATTTCTCTGTGGTCAGGCTGGAAAACTAGCAGGGGCGGCTCTCATGGGTTTGACCTCTGGGCAAAGATAACTCTTTCATACCCCCTGTTCCACTTTTCCACTTTGTATCCAAGTCCTCTGCTATAAAATGTAAAACCAGCACATAGAACATACTGCTTTGGAGGTCTGCCACTTGCATTCAGGCAACCATTTGTACTTTTGCAGGCGTAATCAATCTCCTGTTGCTATCAGCAGGGGAGTGGAGCTTTGCTGCTTTATGGCTTAAAAGTAGTTTTGTGCAAATTCTGCTTCCCTCCCCCCTCCCTTTAGCTCCTCTACTCACAGGATTTCCAGGGACATGGGCTAGGGCTGAGAAAAGAAGCTTGTTTGATTTAAGCACAGAGGGGTTTTTTGTGTGTGTGTTTATATTTTCTCTGCATCTATTAAGGGGTGAGGGGGAGAGACTTCATTTATATGTTAATATTAGCCGGCACCCTGACTAAACTGACAGAACTATTTCATGGGAAGCTGACAAATTTTGTCAGCTAGGCTATCTTTCCACATCTCAATAGTGGCAATAATCTTGATTAGCAAAACAATTGGGGGCCAAAGAAGTCCTGCTGCTCCAAAGACCCTCTTCTCGGGTTACAGTTTGCTAATGTGATGAATCCAGAGAGCCCTTCAAGCTTGAAAAAATTCCCCAAAGCAGCTGAATTTAGGCAAATGAAGGGAACCATTTTGGAGGCTGGATAAAAGGGGTTAATTTGATCAACCATGTCTCCATAGTCTTATAACAATCATTTACTTAACAAGCATATAGAGAGTCATTCCATGGAAACTGGTGGAGTTAACAGAGGAAGTTTGCATAGAATATCTGTTTATCCCAGATGTGTGGGAATTTTAGCCAAAAAACAACAGCACATAATTGCTGCCTGTGGTATTGATTCTTACACAGAAACAACAGCAGAACTAAAGAGCTCCAAACATGTGATGAAGGTCCTGTCTATGAAGCAGTATGAGCTGCTTCCATTTTTATTAGCCTGTTGCATCGCTAATTGAATTATTAGAAATTCAAGGAAAGGAAATAACCTAAAAAGCTTTGTGCAGTCCTATTTTCAGTGTAACTTATGGCATCTATGTCTGTTTGCAAACATAAGTTATTTTTTAGTATTTTTGAGGGATATTGATTCATCTTCCTACACTGATGCATTATTACATAAAAAGCAGATTCTGAATTATATTTATGCAGCTCAAGCCTGGGGCATTTCTTCTAGTGGAATTCTGCTGCTTTTGCATTGAACAAACAAAACAAAACACGTACTAGAGTTGTAAGTGAATGGGAAGTTACTTGGTCCAGGTCAGTGTAGAGTACAAAATTCCAATATAACCCCACCATCTGGGTTTTGTGTCCTATCCCATACCTATTTATGCATGTAACTAATTTATAAATCTGGCATAACTTGATCTAAAATAGCTATTATTCATGAGATAGATTCTTTGTAACCATTTGATTGCCAGTGCAATTTGCAGACTTGTATTGAACAGAGGTTTACAATAAAAACTTCAAAACATACTCTTCTCACACAGTTCCCCCTATTTTTGAGGTAACTTTCTTATTGTGTTACGGAAACACAAATTAACATCTACATAATATTTTTAACACTAATGGATTTGACCTAGTGCATACATTGGTGTACATTAGCTTAAGTATATGTTTTGCAAGACACCAAGTACAGGATTCTGAAAAAAACACTGAACTGGTCTGGCTTCAATGGGTTTCAAAGCTAAAACTTCCTTCTACATTCTGCAACTATGAAAGCACTGTCTTTTATGTTTCTTGTTCTTTTCTGCCTCTGTGGTGGTATGCATATCATTTGGTAAGAATCCACCTTTTAAAGATGCCACTTTTGATCATGAGGATTTTGATACATTCGTCATACCACCTTTACGTTTAAACATTTTCTTTATAACTGAAAATCTATCATGAAAGTTTCTAACTTAGTTAACAGTAATATGAACAGGAAAATATTTCTTCATTGTGACTCAAATTTGCAATAGTCTGTGAACAAGAACATGTTTTTTAAATGTATTACTTGCACACTTAAAGAAAATACAAGAGCAAAAAGATTTACCCAAAGAGATTTGGTCAATATTTGGCACATTCTTTCACTGCAGTAGCATGTGGTTGAAGAAGGAGCATAAAAATCTCTGCTTATAAAGAACCTACATTTCCACTAGCATAGATTAATGTTCACATATTCAGTTTGTAAGATGGGTATCTGAACTGTAGCATCAGAAGTTTCTCTGTTCCCTTGAAATCCGTGGAGTGCCTTTAAAGATTAAATAATACAGATTACTCAGAAAAAACTCTCTTTTATGGCAGTTGAAATTTTTCTGAGTAAAAAAGTTTCCCAATAATGTGGTATACTTGCAACCAAATGAAGCAGAATTATAAGAGCTTGCTCTCTCTGCCACCTTCCCAAGAGTTTTTGAATCACAGCCTCTGTTTTTCATCAGTCTGTGCTTCCAGATGTATATAACTAGATTCTTTTTTTTTTTTTTTTTTAAGAAGCTGAGGTGCTCCGTTTTATACCACCTGTTGCATGGTACCATAGTGGAAAAGGAATGGAAAACACATTATAGGACTAATATCAAACTGTTATATGCTCATTAAGAAGCATATATTTTTGATTATATAGATCGGTACACAAATATCCATCCTATTACTCTACTATTCAATACTGCTTTGAACAATTGCACAGGCTAGAGCCATAGTAGAGGCACAGATGCTACGCAGCTTTGTATCATGAGGCTGAGAAGGAACTGGTTCTCATTCTCAATCTACCTCTGATGAACAAGAAATTTTTTTACTTTCATTTCACCCCTCAGAACAGTAGACAACACCTAAATCTGAAGGTTTAACCCAAACACGTGGGTTAAACCCATCCATTCCTTGTGGCATGACACTTGATTTTAATTTTTTCAAACAACAACTAGGCTTTCAATCTTTCAAAAAACTTGAGTGGGCCAAAACTCTGATCTTAATTATGTATAGCTTAGAGTCTACTAAGACTCTAGCAATAGAGAGACTGCTCATTGCTTAGAGTCTTGTAGACTCACTGAGTTCAGACAGTGACTGACCATAGTTCATATCAAACCACAATTAAGCAACAATCCATAATCTCTGCTTAATGCGCTGCTATTGAGAGAGACTAACAAAATGCCATTTAAAGTTTTGTTAAGGTAGGATATTCAAGGCTTCTCTCTGTAAAAACACAGAACTAGCGTAGGTACCAGTACTGCCCGTGTGCTAATATTGTCCCCTTCTGATATGTTTCCAAAAAGCTTGTAAGTGAAGAAGAAACTCTGAAGAAGAAAACACTGCCATAAATGCTTTCCACAATTTTAAAGGAGATAATAGCTTTGGTCTGCTTCCAAATATCGTCAGCAGGATGAACACAGAGGACAACATTTAGTTATAGATTAATAATCCAAAGTACAGATAGTTCTCAACAAATTAGAAAAACATAAAACCACAATATTTAAGCAAACCAAAGGCCAAAGATCACTCTAACTTCTCAGAGCTATGTTATTTCTTAAGTGGTGACACAAACCATGCATATGTCATTAAGCTCCATGATGTCAACACCAAGGTGAATCAGCCTGAATCATACTTGCCACAAAGAGTTATGAAATGTAAAAGTCAAGTAAAGCAAATGCTTTTTTAAATGAACAGCGGTTAAATCACTGAATCGGAAAGTTCAGAAAAAATTCAGAAAGTTTCAGAAGTTCTCAGCTAAACTCCTCTAAATTGGAGAATAATGTGCCAAGTTCCTCTCTCAGGAAAGTAAATCAGCTATAGCAGTCTGTTATTCTCATGCTGCTGTAGTGTGGTAACAACATTGGAATCAACTTGAATTCTGTAATCTTTTGCTTGTAAGACTTTACCTAAGATAAGCAACTGTTAATTTATCTAAATGAAGAAAACAAAAAGGAGAAGCACTTCTAAGAGGAAAACTGGAACACATTTCTGTGAAGAGAGAACTTGTGAGCTACCATACAAACTACAAATCACCTGACAGTCTGAATTTGCACCGTCTTTCAACTGCTCATCCTGTAACTCATGCACCATTACCACTGAAGAATTACTCTGAGCAAATTAAATGCAGCACAGGCTGGAACACTATGCAAATCCCATTCCCTCTCTTCAGTAAAGAATTAAAGATAAATATGTCTTTCTGTATACAGAGGTGAATTTTGCATTAATTCTCAGACATGAATTCTGTTACATCACTATTCTAGGGCACTTACAATCTTCTGTCAAAGATTTCTAACACCAGAACAGGCACCCACTGAACATCACTGTAAAAAAACCTATTTTGTCAGAAAAGGTTGCTAGATATCAAATAGTGAATGCCCAGGCTATCAGATTAACTCTTATCTACCCCACACAATCTTTAGACAGCACATGACCTCTAAAAATAGACCATACAGCAATGCAGATCTCGGGTCACTGGAACATGAAAGCCTTCCTGTTATATCAAAAAAGATTACTTATAAATAGTTCTTCCTGCAAATTTAGTTTTTTCCCCCACCCCAAGATGGACCTTTCCAAAATAGTTCTTACTTTGTGATCAGAAAAAAAAAATATCTTGTTATGATTGATAGACATACATCATAGAGCTGAATCATACTGTTCTCTGGAAGTTTACACAGCTACTTTCATTACTGTTGTGGTTTATTTCATATCTTTCCTCAGATATGTTACCTAATAATATTTTATTTAGGTGAAGTGTCACAGAAATGGCTATAACCCCAAGTGAAATCTCTGAACTTGCACAATTTTGCATCTTCTTTAACAAGAGCAACTTGGTCATATTTCCAGCTGTGTTTCTTTATGAATACATTTATTTTTGCTTTATAAATAAATGGAAATCTTGAAAAAAAAAACACTCACATGGCTACATTTTGAGTTCAGCTGCATAAATCTACATTTTAAAATAAAACATCACAGAGAATGAAAGAGTATTTTTCAGACACTAAATTTATACAACTTCTACCTGAAGACTGCCTTAACAGACTGAGGTTTTGTAACACTTAAATCATAATTGAAACTTTCCATGTCCAGTTTGGACATAAAACTGTTGGGTCCAATGCCCCATGTTAATGCTAATTTTATATTGAGTTAAATTTTTAATACTTTGTAACACACAACAGTTTTCTTTTAGTTTATAAACAAATTATTTTTTCAAATTCTCAATGAAATATGAGTGTTTGGTCTTCAAGGTGAATCAGTCATTAACTATATACAAAACATGATTAAATCAAGGACACATCAGCACATATTGTAAAAATAAAAGCTTGCACGAATCTTTTATTTTATATTAACTTCATTATGTTTTTATGTGAATTCTGAGAAGTTGGTTATCCCAGCTTACTTAGTAGTGTTTGAAATGACTGGTTAATCACTATTTTGAGCTTTATTTTCCCTTAAAGTTAATATTTCCTCAAGAAAAAAAAAAAAGTATCACGTGATTATTTTCCATGTAAGTTGATAGCTTTACACGTGTTAATAGTTAAACTACTTTACAAGTGGCATTAAAATAGAGAAGAGTCCAGACAAACTCTATTGATTATGTTGTGTCTTTGAATTATTCTGACACATGATATGGACCAGTTTATAATAGGAAGAAAACACATTCAGAGGAGCATATGTTGCTTATATGGAACAGCACATGATACAGCAGAGAAACTCAAAGATACCACATTAGTTATCTTTAAGATCTGAGGATGACCTGCTGGCCTGCCTAGCTTCTACTTGCAATTTAGAGCAGGTGCTGTTTACTTTCTTTTAGCAAATTGACCAATCCATTGAAACAATAAGTATGCTGAAACTGCCCCTGAGAGGTGAAATGGGGTTGTACTTTTCAGTTATCATGTTTTTATTAATAATTGTTTTAGGGAAAAAACTGAAAAGGAACTAATTGGGCAAGTATTGAAGTAATAAATTGTATTCCCAACATAGACATTTGTGCCTATCTTCTTCATACATATTTTTAAACCACTTTAAATTTAATAACCTCAAGTTGTTGGACATGGGTGGTTACTCTCCCACCAGGGCAAATATAAGGTCTGGTAAAGGCAAGTGCAGCTCTGCGAGGAGTTACCTCATCTCTCAAAGAAAGCACCAGCTTAAATCTGAAAGCATTAACAGAGAAACTAACTGATGGAAGCCTGCCTCTCAGGAATATGCCGAGATAACGACCTTGCCATTTGGATAGGAGGGTTTTTCTGTTTCTTTATTCTCTGAAGGAGACATATTAAAAGTTTGGAAGACATGCAGAACAGCATATAGCATAATCATAATACCTGTGTCTCTGTGAGTCCATACCCTTTCAGGAATCATTGATAGTCACGTTAATAATTAAATAGTTCTCTGTTTTTTTTTTTCTCCCAAGAATATATATGTCATATGCACAATCCGTACAATAGGAAGTATTCACCTGCTATTGATAGGCCATGCAGGCAAGAAAAACTGTTTTGCTGACAACTCTGACAGGTATTGCATCTGTAAGATCTGCTGAGGCTGCGTGAGATGCTTTAAAGCTCAGGCAAAACAAACCATTTAGCCTTAGGAAGCATACACGACACCTAGCACCACAGACTCCTGCTTCAGGAATCTGTATTCTGTGTTTGGAGTGAAATGGAAAAAGATGTGAGAAATGGTGAAAAAAAAAAAAAAGAATAAATAAAAATAAACTTCAAAAGGATAGCTACTAAAAGCCAGTGTAATTAGATAACGGCTCACTGCTTTATGGTACGTTTCAGCACACCAAGTTTCATACAGATGGTTACTCTGCAAGGCTACATCCAGTACTCACAACATTTTCATCAGTAAGGTAACTCCTAGATTCAAAAGGCCAGTTAGACTATTCAGTCTTGTAAGCTAGAGTGTATGCTTTGAGGAAATATCAAGGATAATCATATGGGAAACAGGACCATGGAAAATCCAAATCATGAAAGAGATCTGCAACTACATAATTTTGGTCCCAGATAAAAAAAAAAAAAAAAGGTAAGACAACTATGAAAGAAACTTATTTTTCAAGGGTCCTGAAGTATTCACCTAAAGAAACACATGAAAGAAATGGAAATAATCAAAACAAAACCAAAATCTCAGAAGATAGTGCCAATTTGTGTCATGAGATTCACATTCATGTTGTTCACATTTTTTCTGAAGATCTGATATAAGTCCTAGAGGGCTGCTATAGTATCTTTTCCCACATCTTATCCCCTGAACCTCCATCCGTTAATAATTAGCTACGTAATCCACATGTCATGTGATATAGTCATCAAAAAGTGATGTACCTGCACATAACACATACAAAACAATATGAGAAGATACTTTTAAAAAGAAGAGAGAACCTTAAACATTAATAAGTAGCAAATCTGTGAAATCAAAGCATTTTCCTCCTTTTTTTATAATAGCCTTTCATTCTTTTTATGATTTGTCTTTGAAAGCTCTTAAGCTCTTTCTGTGGATGACAGTTGATATTGTTCTTCCATCCTGCTGCAGACAGCATAAGGGAGGGAGGGAAAAAAAAAACCCTATTGTACAGCTTTTCGTCTCTGAAACATGATTTTTATAATTAATATATACAACTGAGAAGAGAAAGGTACGTTATAATGAAGTGCAATTAAGAGGTGTTTGTTCCTGTCCCACACATAAGATGACTATAATTTACTTGGCTGTTTAGAAGTCAACCATTATCATTACATTTCACACATCTTTTCTACTTTTTTGCACTTCTGATTTTGTTTATTTTCAATTAAAACTCCAAATAAACATGCACACAGAAAATCTGATATTCACGTAACATCATCTTTTAATTATACCAGGCAGCGATCATTAAACCAAGTGCTTATGCAAACCTATTTGGATTTAATTTCATAGGCATGAATGGATCTGTCCATTTTGTATTAGATTTAAATTCACGTAAAAGAGAACACAATGTGCATTTACCTAGATTGTATTGCACGTAACTACTGATGTACTAGTGGAGTAATTTAAATATATATTTTTGGGACTGTTGTTTCTTTTCAAATTCCCTATATTCAGATCACAACACAATTTTTCTATTTTAAAATTTGCAGAAATATTATTTGCATTATTGTAGTGACAATCACCTCTGATTTCGTATTTACCAAAGTAACCCCTGCCTTTATAACCTAAGGTGAAGGTATCAAAGGGACAAACCACCAAGGAGATAGATTCTGACTATGATGTTTTTGGTTTTTTTTTACATTAAACACAACTGTACATTAAACACAACTGCACTGCAATGGCTGCTTAACACTGGCTCTCTGATTGCCCTAATTAAAGCCCACTGAAATGTATGGAAAGATTACCATTGAGCACAGTGTGCTTTTGCACAGAGGCAATTTAGCTCAGTAGGAAGTAGATGTTACCTTATCTCCAAATAAGATGAAGTTTCTCTTTTAGGTAGTTCTGCTGCTGAATGTAATATTTACCATAAAATTACTTTTTTTTTTTTTTTCCCAATTTTTGCTCATCATTATTATTTCTGTGAAATTTTTGATAGACATTATTTTCATCCTCTATGTGCACTTGTGCCAATTAAGCTAAATAACACAATTGTTCACACAAAGATAAACTGAAAGATTTTTAACTGGAGTAAATATTTTCTTTCTATTGCTTTTGAATGTTTTTCTTTCTACAGAATACTTCCTGAGAAAAATGGTTCATTTTCAGACAAACTAATTCCAATCTATGTAAAACATCATTGTGGCTTGTTCTGCTGTTTCTTTTTTAGAGTTACA
Organism: Anser cygnoides; assembly: GCF_040182565.1. Classification (NCBI taxonomy): domain Eukaryota; kingdom Metazoa; phylum Chordata; class Aves; order Anseriformes; family Anatidae; genus Anser; species Anser cygnoides. Next base: position 17,382,097 of record NC_089884.1, on the reverse strand, counting down.
TGGATGTAGTTCTAAAAAGATCTAAGATAAGTTTAATTAAATTTTCCATACTGGAAAAATACATATTGTCCTTTTACTCAAAAGAGGTTACTGAATTTACTCTTTTAGGTTACCGACTTACCTTCTTGTCTGTGCTCCCTCCCTCTCTTTATATAGTGTTCCAACAAGTAATTTGCCTTACTTATTGAAAGAGTTGATATAAATTATAAGATTAGCTTCTATACCTTAAAGTCTTTATAAAACTTTATCGGCACTATCATTCACACAGGCTCTATATCAAGTACTATGACTTCTATTTAATATTTTTTTCTGACTTTTAATGCTTCTTGTTCACTTATTAATTTAACTGGATGGAAAAGACGTTTCTACTAGCCTGAAATATTTCTAGAAACTGTGATGGAATCAGCTTAATTTTATCTACTATTGATATACTATTATGCATTGTTTCCCCTTTATCTTCTGTTTTTTTATGAGGATAAGTCATAAAAACTTGTATTGCAAAAAGCCAACAATTCAACCAACTCTTTTCCAGCAGTTAAAAAAACTTCAGTTCGCCAAAGCACGAATTTTACCCCAGCTGATCTTTGGTAAGAGGTATTACAGTGACCATACAGATTTCTCACTTGCATGACGAAAGACAGACTTGGTGGTATTTGTACTTTATTCATTGATTAGATGCAAGGAGCCAGCCAGAACCACATCTTTCAACAGCTATAGAATATTAAAACTCATGATTTAAATATGAGCGTATAGCTCTATTTAAAAAAATAAAAAACTATTCTTACTGATTTTATCCTTTGAGCTGCATGAAAGTAGTAAAAATAAGGAAAAAACACAAACCACTCAGTCTCCTTTCTAGACTTCCCAAAACACACATTAACCCTTCCTTTCATTGTATGTATTTCTCATTTTATTGTACTGTCTATAAAGCATCCAGAAGTTGTTGAAAGGAAAAAACTGAAACTGTGTGGGATAAACAGCAGCTGCCTGGTGAAGCTACGTGCAGCCTGTAAAAAAAATCTTCAATTACTAGCCTTACTGAGTTCAAAGGGATTATTTCTGTGAATAAATGTTCTAGTGTTCTAGCATGGACACAATCCTGATCTAAATGGAGCACTGAAAGGGGCTTTGCTCCTCCTCTTTTTTGCTCTTTTTGGAAAATTTGTTTTTGAACGTTTACGTGCTGCCTACTGAATTATTTTCCTACTTCTCACCAAGTCATACTCACTTTTATAATGATATAGAGCAGACCTCTATTATGTTATTAATCAGTCTTATAATGTCTCACCATTTCTACTATAATGACAGAAAACACTCACTGAAAACTCAGTGCCCTGCAATGATAAATTGTTTAAATCATATACCTCCAGTGAAATTCATAGCTCGAAGCATTCCACCATTATAAATTGGATTGTTCCAAACAAGAGATTTCACAACGCATTTTCACTCCTCTTTCCAAGATAGTCTTTAAATTCAGGCGCAACCCACAGTTCAAGTTTGCTTTTGCTTAGAAAGGCTCTAAATACTCCCTGTAGCACAGCAGGAGGCTCCTTTAAAGCACTTGAGATTGGTGGGTGGATTGAGATGGCATGAGACCACAATTATACCCCGCTTCAATGATATGTCTGGAGCTGTAGTAACGCCAGACAAAGAAGTTGAAGTGTATGGAAGCTGATATGTCTTCAAGACAGACCTAAAAATACCTATCGGATATGCAGGTTTGAAGCTATTACCAAGAGCACTTCACAGTTTTCCTGCTGTGAGACAAAGATGCCCCTGACTCGTTTACAACAGGCTGCCTGGGGTGCCTGGTTATCAGTGAGGCACAAAGCTTCACTTCTCCAGGTAATGCAAGCCTCTAGTCCTCTTTTTACATGTAGGTAACTACAGAAGGGCTTCTTTTAAGTTTTCCTCAAGCAGAGCTCCCTCACGCTCTTTCTGATCATTGTACTCTGCCCCCTCCATACTCCAACAATGTTTCTGAAGTGCAAGGAGGGAAATTTATGAATTTCCAATAGCAGATCTGAAACGCCTGAAGAGGACGTGGAAGCAGGCACCAAGTGCAACAGGTCCTGATCCATTCAGCACACCCATCGTGTAAACTCAAAGCAGCGAAGCTCTGCAGGTTCTGTCCAGCTAGGACAAGGCCTTCATGGAAAGGCATGAGCCACCTGGGAAGAGAAGGTAGCACTTGTGGGCCATGAGAGGAATTTACCTGTACACCTTGGGAGTCATTCAGACTCCTCTGAAACACTGTTAAGATCAGCTCAACAAGACAAGACAAGTAGCAACTTTATTTGATATGTGCTTCACTCACTTCTGATTTTGGCAAGAGTAGGTACAAAATTAATATTTATGTATACAGCAACTGAGTCAAAACAGCAATCTGAACAATTACTGAGTGACCAAAACTGCTTCTTACTTCCATTTTTCCTACTAGAACCTGTCAAACACAAAACAAAAACAGGTGAGAAAGGTTTCCTGAGAAATCCCTCTTTACCAGGCCCAAGCCAAACAATTCACCCTTTCCCCTTACCGAGCGGAACTCTTGGTTTGCTGACCCACCAGGGCCTCAGGGCTCAGGCCTGGAAATAGAAATGAAAGCCTATTTGACTTCCCCATCTGTCTGGAGCAAAATTTAAAACATGATGAAATCCAGAAATAGCAAAGCAGACTGTATTGTACTGTTATGTAAACATGGTGTCCTATCCCAGAGACCTGGAGCTAATATGGATTAGTGAATTGATCAATATGGAATTATTCTAATATTTTTAAGGGAAAGCTGTCTAGCAGAAAAAAAGTCTGCTAGTCTTTTAAGCTCAATCTTACATGCAACAGTTTTGATGAAATTATCAAACTAGTCTATACATTCATATTTTAATTTACTACAAATAAATATTATCAGCTTAGATGGGGACTTGATTTTCACAAATTCACAAAAGGTACGAGAGTTTTCTGAACAACTCCTGGCATTCAGAGATAATGCTGTGAGTAAACTGTTATTTGATTCCTAAACCTTGATGACAAAATTTCAATTTCATCTTTGTATTGAGGATCAATATAGATCTAGTACTAGAACAAAAAGCCTAACAGCCTGGTATTATTTTCTGAAACTTGTCCCAGAGCTGTCTTTAGCCTGAAGCCAGGCAGTACCACCGAGGTTAATACATACAGTGTGATTCAACTCACACATACCTCGTTTTTAAAGCAGGCTCCCAACTCCTTCTTGCTGCAACTGTATGTCTCTGGTGTCCAATAAGATAATCTCTGGGGCCACCGTTCACATGGGCACAACTTGCTTTTGCAGTGGTTCAGCCTGGAAGATGCTTTCTGCTGACAAATCCTCACATCAAACTTCCTCTCTTCCTGCATTAATAACACCTACAACGCCTGAACACCATTCAGGTTTCAAAAGCTTAGACTCTCAAAATAAGCTTCACAAATTTCCTGTGAGGTAAGTACCAATTTATTATCTCTCTGTAAAGAGGAAGAAAATGTTTACATTGTGGAAAAGTTGGACGCAACGTTTTTCTTTGAAATCCATTGCCCAGACCTGTGACTTAGGTATTCGTGGTTTAGAAAATTTGTAACTTAAGTATTTTTACCATCTGATTATTTACACTGCAAGCTTTTCATTAGGAACACATCACTCATCATTCACTCCCATTTGCCCTGAAAATTAGGTACTTTCTATTTATTTTTAAAAGCTTTATTGCTGAGATTCATTTAACATTTTCTCGTGAACTGTACACCAAAAATCCTAAGCTTGAAATGTTTCATTTTTTTTGTTCAAGGCTCTGCAAGCACAGAAATACACTCATCCAAGCAAATGATGAAGTTTTCCATTTCAATGAAAGAGTATCACTTGGATATATTTTGAGCAATAACATTTTCACAACTGGGTTTTGGCACTATGTGCTACTAAGAATATTCCTATAAATGGTTTTGTTCATCAATATAGTTTCCAATGGTGCTTTTCAGAAGACGTACCATATTTTTTTTGTGCATTAATTGAGGTACTGGGAATATGAAATTATGGGATAATTGGCTTGACTGAAAGAAATATATTCTGATCAACCTCGGCGAGACTAGTATTTCTTGAAGGCAAAAAAACCACACTACTGAAAACTTTTAACCCTCCAGAATTTGATCGTAATGATGGGAACAGAGTAACTCTGCTGAAGATGGATTTCCACAGTGAAATCCTATTTTCCAATGGCTCGTTAGGATGCAGATAGAAGAAACTTAATTCTTTGCAAATCCTTTTATTAGCAACAAGACAAACATTAAGAAATACTCAGAATAAGACAGATACAGACACCAGAAAAATACAACTATAGATGTTGGTGTCAACTTTGACAGCTACACTGCTGACTGGCATGTGCATGTTGACAGCTGAAGATGAGGGGCTAAAGTAGGAGGAGAAAAATATTCCAATTCAATTTAATTGATGCAAATGACTAAGACATAAGTAAACTATAACATGAGCTGTGAAATAGGAACACCAGATGCATGCAAATTTGTAGTATTTTGTGAATTTTTATAATAAATATATACTAGTAAGTGAACAGAGTTATTCTCCTTACCTGGAAATGTATTTTTAAAATAATTCTAATGAAAAATATTGTATTGATAGTAACTGAAATGAAGGAAAGACATGAAATTGGTAGAGATACTCCATCCAGAGGGTTCATACACTGAAACAGAAATAGTTGATTACACACTGCAGCAATTCAGTGTATGTAGACAGCTGAAAACCTTAGCCTAGAAATTAATTAGGAAATTTACTCTAGGATAGCTATTCTGCTATACTTCATAGGGCAACATGTATTTCCTAGATTTATCCCTCTGCTCCCCATTAGCCCTTATTTCTAAACATGTTTTCTAACTCTATTTTGCAAACAGGAAAGCAAGAGAGATATTTCTTTTTTTCCCAATGCAAATTAGTTTCACTTATTTTGTTTTGCCCTATGCTGCTTGATACACTCTTCTGGCAAGACAAGTGCTTGGGGATCTTGCAGAAGTTTGGCAAAAATATGAGAGTTTCTGGAAGATTTTTCTGAAAGCACTGCCAAAGTTGTTCAGCACTTATCGCATTTGTGATGATAAATGGGTATATCATTTCAGGATGGATTTACAACGAAGCCTATTCAAAACACCTTATTTATACAGAATGATCACCAAAGTAAATAAAGATCAAGCTTCCCAAAACATTAGTTTTCTTCCACCTTCCATTCATGTTACAACGTCAAACAAACAAATTTTGGATTCTTTTATCTGCAGATGTCCAGCTTTTTTTTTTTTTTTAATTAAATTCCAGAAACAAAGTTCAGAACATGTCAATTTTTTTGGACAGCCTAGGTTAAAAAAAGTTTCTTCTCAAGCAAACTTAAAAACAAACAAACAAATTTAAAAACACCACAAAATGTTTCTTTGGCACAAATTTAAATGTTTTCTTTGGGACATTTTAGTTGCTTGTTAAAAATACTGCAGCTTGGAAATAAAGAGCTAGATGAAGTGAGGGAGAGAGGCACTCTCACAAAGTCCAAGAACCCCTAGAGAATCTGGAGAGGCTGGAGATGAAAGTCCAAAGCCTGTATTCTAAATGAGGCAAACAGGATGTCTAAAGCCACAATGTCTCCTCGACATTTCCTTCAGTTCTTCCAAAATGCTTTTCCTGGTACCACAGCACCAGCCATTCACTTCACTACGGCACAGAAGGGCAGTGTTACATTGGGTTCTTGTATATTACATCACACCCAGGAGTCTCATCACAATTTTTGAATATGACAAAGGAATACACTCATCATTTTGATATTTCACTGTTTTTTTTTTTTTTTTTTTTTTTTTTGTTTTTTTTTTTTCACTTGAATATATTCTCTGGATTCAACTTGAATTCATTGGTACTTTTACACGTAAAAATCACAGTCAACCAGATATTCTGTTACCTACAGGATCCTGAGTAAAACCTTTCAGATTGTGTATTATAAAGATCATTATAGAAGAACAAAAATAATATTTGAAATAAAGGGATAAAGGTAAAGGGATTTTTCTGTCAGACACAGAATCACCGTCGAGCCTGCTCTTCATACAGGGTTCTCTAAAGCATGGGACCCACAGGTAAACCACCTGCATGTGCATCTTTGGACGGAGAACACCTGGGAATGCGCACTTCACTTTACAGCACAGGCTTTACCTCTAGCCTCTCTTCATCATCCTGAGCTGCCCTAACACAGCTGAGAGACATTGATGGAGACAGGGCTGCTGATGGCAACTGCTGGTGGCTCCCTTCTCTTCAGGACCCTGCAGCTGGAGGTGTGAGCAGGCTGGCTGGGCGTTCCCTGATGCTCTCTTTCCAAAGTGCTCTCCCATGACAAACCTGGACCATATACCTTTGTCCATATACATAACTGGGGGAAGGAGGGACTCCAAATTAGGGCCCTCTGACCTCTGTGAAAACTGGCCTAGACCATAGCCTGCTCTTGAGGAAGTAAACAGTCATGATAAAGTAAACCGTTAGCCAGACTGAACAGTCCCAGCTCAGCAAGAGCTCCCTTACCTATGGGTGGTTTAAGTGATCCCTAAGCCTTGCAAGATGCTTCTGGAATAACAGCCCTGCAGCCTGCTCTGCACTTCTTTAATGAGACTTAGAGGACTTTGAGCTGAAAGCTGTTAATGTAAAGAGCTGGACCCCACTTTAGTACAATCTAATCACCCAAAGTCTGTGAATATGGAAATTTAGGCTTATTATTACTTACATTTTCAAAATACTTGCCACACACACACACACAATAATTCAGGTAAATCGTTAGGTAATTCAGGTATCGTTAGTCAGAGGGAAGCCTGTTTCATGGGTGCTCCTATTTTGAAGGTTCACTACGAACCTTTCATGAATGAAACACTATTTCAGACCTCAAATCTGTGCACAATTTACTATGAAATGTTGATTCATAATTCTTCTCAAGCTTTTAATGCAGGAATTATACGTATATTTTAAGATAACGATACAGGCCACTTCATAAACACTGTCTTTGATGCAAAAGATCAGACAACTCTTACTGGCTTTTATTAGCAGAGGAGGAAAGTGAGGCTTGGCGTCAGCAGACAGACTATTGCATGTATAATATCTGTGACTTAAGTTTACTCTGAGTTGGCTCCTTTGTAAATTCCCCAAGCTCTATGAAATCCAGAGTAGGGGCTGATAAAAACACTGAAAAATAAAAAGGCATCCAAGAAAGCATTTTATAAATGCAGCATATTTTATAAAAAGCAATTTCAAATCTGCTCCAGGTAGACACATAAAATCTTATGAATAAGTTCAAAGCATGGTTAGAAAACTTTTATGCATGCCTTTAAAATAAAAAAGAATGCATATGCATGTTTTGGAGAATCTTTGATATAGGTATGTGTATGCATACAACAGAGTTTGAATTAAATCATTTCGTCTGTATGAATATGTAAACGTCACTTTTTGCTAATAAATAACTTTTATTTTTGCTCTGACAAACAGATGCTCCAGCAGCAGAATACACACACTAATTCAGCACGCTCTGCTAGACTCACAGTGTGGTTTGTTTTCTGGGAAGCTCCATATGTAATGAGGCAACCCAGGGCACCAACCCGGCAGCAAACCTGGTGGAATAACCCCTGACAAACTGCCGACGGAGGGTGGGAGCGAGGCTGGATTCATTGGACCTCCCAGAACACCATATATTGAATGTAAGGGTCGTTGAATCTCAAAGAAAAGTAGTGAAAGTGTTGATGTGGGTCTGTTCTCCTCAGCTTGACCTCACCAGTGAAAAATGTATACCTCTAAAGGTACACGAGGATTAATCAAAATCACAAGATGTTGGTAACATCAAGTATCTTTTTTTTTTTTTAACATGATTTATACTCTTAAATTATTTCAATACGACTTATGAACTTGAAATAGGTTATTATTAGTTGATTTAAAAAATACATCCTGCTCATCAGCTATCAAAAATGGACCAAAAATGGACCATAAGTCTTTTAAATTCTTTCCTTAATGGGAATGGGGTGTGGGGGGGTGTTAACATGCTAACACACTCTTCCACAGAGAGAGAATCAGCTTTTGCTTATTCCTATAGATTATTATTATTTCTAACTGTGGTTATTACAAACTCTTACTTTTTGGCTTAACCAGTCTAATAGCTACACAACAGTATTTCCAGCATCCATTTAAGGCATGCTGTTAAGGTTTTCCAAGCCATTTCATAAATTTACTAACTTTGTGTAACATTGGAGTACCACAATTGAGCTAGGGGACAGAGAAAGTGCTGTTCGAAGGCCAGTCCACAAATTACAGCCACGCGTGGCATACCTGTTAACAGAACAGCTACCGTTCATCTAAATGAGCATAGTTCTAATAGCTATGAATGCATTATCAGGTTGAACTGTAGTACCTGGATTTTACCTTTAAAACCTGCAGATATGGAAATTAATCCCATACAGAAAACATGCAAGCTTTATATGTAATCACCTTTGGAATTACTTAGCACAACTCATATTATATGGTTTAACGGAAACAGCCCAGCCATAGATAAATGGACCCTTTAAACATTCCATGCACGAGACTTGAATGTTTAATAATGGGAATGGACTTCTGGTAAAGGTACATAACTGAAAAGGAAGAGAATGGTGTTTTCTCTGCTTTGTCCTATAGTATGTGTATGATGTTGTATAAATCTGTCCACAATTCAAGCCATAAATTTGTGAGCCTTTTTCTGGAAAGAAGCAGTGACTTGAGCACTTCGTACTACTTAGTTCGATAGCTCTGTTACAGTTACAGCTTCGGGATTCACACGGCAAATTGGATTTAGGTTAAAAAATTCTGAGGCAAAGTTGAATATTTTATAGTCACCATAGGTTAAACTACCGTATTCGCTAAAATATTCACCTTTAGGTACGATTTTAACCCAAATCTTTTCCTTCCTCTGGGTTTATCACCTACCTACATAAAGCCTGGAACAGGACGAAGAACCAAGAGTAACACAACCTAGCAAAACCGCCCCCTAAAACAGTCAAATTATCCCTTAAATCCACTTTATTGCAAAATTAAAATACTTTCCTAACAAAAATGCATAATATAAGCCTGAATTTATATACGATAATTTCTAAGAGGAAAAAGAAAAAAAATAAAAAAGATGTTCTATGAAAGAAAAACTAATAACATTTTTGGCTGGGATTGAATTGCTGACCTATTGAAATTGGATTTCACTAGTCCAGAAAATGGAGCAAAAGTGAGGAATAATCCCCATTCTTCAGCTATTTCATTTACTGTGACTTGTGACCACAAACCACACTTCAAAATCTGCATTCTGAAAGGCATAAAGGAATACTCTGAGTGAAATAATTCCTGACAGTAACACAGAGAGCATTTAAAGAGATAGATGAGCAGATAAAGTGAGGTACGACAGGACAATGTAATTTAATCAATCACAATTGCAACATGGCACCCTCTGAAACAATGTTGGTGCATGGGAACCTCCCATAAACAAGGCAAGCAGGAAGAAGGGGAATCATTCATCAGTGCTTCTGACCTCCAGAGAGAAGTAAAAATATCAGAGGCTGGGAAGTAGCTGTTTAACATCCCTTTATTTACCCACTTCATTTAGTAAATGTATTAAATTGAACTGCAGATGTTCTGCTGTCAGCACAGCAAGCTAGCTGCCGAGTCTTAGTGGGCTGTTTCCTGATGGAAACATTTTATGTACTGTAAATAAACAAACACCATTTTGTTAATTAGTAAATGAATTATTTTTCAAAAATGCTCCATTAGGCTCTTTATGGCTAAGCTACTGTAGTTCCTATTTTTAATAAATAGAGACCTCGCAATAGCAGAGGGAATCTGTTCAAGCTCTTTCAAATTGTAGCTCTTGAACGACTAATTATCACTATTGGAACCATGTTTTAAGTTATTATACATCTCCTGCAGTACTTCTAGAATCATAATCACAGAAACTAGACAGAAAAGAAAGCCAGACTGAAAGGAAAAACAAACAAACAAACAAACAAATACCATCCTTAAGAAGGAACACCAAGTTTATATTTCATTAAAAAAAATCACAAAAAAGCTCTTTTATCATTGATAGAGATGTTCAGAATATCACATGGGCAGAGTACATAGGAATAAAAATTAATACATAATAAATTTCAAGATGTACATTCTCATCAACCATACATGTATTCTCATAAGAGATCACAGTGCAAGACTCAGGAAAAAAAACAAAACAAACAAACAAGAAACATTCATAACTGAAAGAAATGAAAACATACAGAAAATCAAAACCAAAGTCCACCTCATACCTGGTAGTGATGCATTTCATTGCATCACTGTGCTCATTTGTTCCAACTTAGCTCAGTAAAGTTTTAATAGACAGATGGCTAATTTTATAATTTCAACCCAATTTCTTACTGGACCAACTCCAAGGATCCAGTGTTAGTGTAATGCCATGGATAAAGGTCAACACAATAACAGAAGAACATATGCTAATGTCAGCATTTCACATAGTCTTCTTTAACTGAATATACAGTGCTAAGCTGAAGGATTTGCACTGGCTCAACACTAACACCATATGGGTGGCCTGTTGAAAAGTAATGATGGCCTAAACATAGAATCTTAATCAGGTACTGATGGCCAATGAATCAAATAGCACCACACAAGTAATCACTAAGTGATTAAAAAAAATTACAGAAGATGTATTGCTGAAATTACTCTGCTAACAAGAGAAGTGATTTTGTCTTAGCTAAAGCCTGTCACATCATTACCTCTTAATCTCAACCCCAGTCTTTTTTTCTCCTCATGCAAATCTGTCTCAAATAAAAGGAACTCATTTTTGTGTTATAAACATTCATGTGTGTAATGAAAATGTACTTGCAATTTGATAACTCTCCATTATTTATTGCTAAGAATTTATGAAAGGTGTACATGAAGGGTTTTAATCCTTCCAGTAACTGATAGCATGCAATAGAAAAGCTCTTTGCAGTTTTCACAGAGTAGTCTTGCTTCACTTCTTTTCAACAATTTTGTTTGAATTCAAGGTACTAATTGGTTTTCTTAGGTGAGCAAGGCTTGGCTCTGTAGTATTCACTTAACTATATTACACAGGACTGCTGCATTTCAGGTTAAAATCATCCCTGCTATGCAGCCTCTACCACTTTACAGAGCTCTGCACTATGTAGAGCTAGTAGGACATTTATATACTTTTTATTTTCTTTAGGAAGAGATTCACATCTGCTTAGGAGAGCCTTGAATATAATCAGCTGTTATCAAGGCCATAGGATGGATGAGTAGACAAGATCAATTTCTCAAAACCAAACCAAACCAAACAATTAATTGAAGAGTTGCAGCCAGTTTATTAACAGACTACACAAGTACCTGAGGCATTATAGCATCCTGTCTGTAGCCCAGTTTCAAAGATGAATTTCACTTTCTCAGCCCATCTTCAGTTCCGTGAGGAAGGTCACCGGGAGCAGTTTCATGTCACAGCTAAAGCAATCTAAGAAATCTAATCTCAAAAGTGGCACTCTTCCCTTCCCATCTGGTCATCCAGGTATTTTCATTTTTTCCTTCTCCATTTGGTTCAATGGGGGAGATCTGTTAGAATATAGATAAATTTCCACTGCAGATGGAGAAAAACGGAGTAGTTTTACATTGGATCAGCCAGAAGACACCTTCATTTCAAAATGAAGTGGAGGGCAGGAGGGAAGATGTGTGCAGAACTGCCTCCTTCAATGGTACTTCACTCACAGACTAGCATAGATGGTTCATGAAACAAGACACTGAAGTCTGTGGGCCGAGGTGAGACTAGTTCGAAGTTTTAAGCATATAGGTGTTTGGTATGTATACTACTGAACTACATGCATTTAACTGGGAGGTATGCAGGGTGGCAGGGGAAAGGAAGTGGGAACAGAATGCTTTTTCTTCAAAAAATGCTTTTACCATTTACAACGAAGCAGTTATGTTTAAAACAAAGTGTTTCAAATAATTGACCTTGATACTCTTAGTTCTATGGCCATGAATGTAATGCTTCGTAATATGAACGCCAGATATTTCTGTAAATCAAGGTTTTGCATTAAAATTGTATATTTCTGTTCATAGGACACTATGGTTACACGAAGGAACACTTTGCAATGCAGCCAGGCTACCCTTGCAAAAGGAGGAAAGAGATTTCAGAAGTGTTTCAAATCCTCTTTTAGGAAAACTTGATCAATTCTAAACTAAAGTGGTCTCAGTGAGGAACTCTGCTCCCTAAATTTCACTTCCTGAAAATGACTACCAGCCCTTTCAGGCATGCCCACAGGAATTTATTCAAAACAAAATGAGTAAGTGGAACAAAGCCTAGGATTCTGTGTATGGAAACCAGATTTCAATTATGCCAGGAAAATAACCTCTAAACTCAAATTTTGTAAATAAACGTTTGTATTGTACTACTGTGAAGGGCTTATTTAAATATCCATAAAGCATGGTATTTCATTTTTACTCAACGTGTAATGAAAGCAGATTCCCTTATAGAGATTTTTTTTTTTTTAATTTATATTTAAAATTAATCTAGCAAAATGAGAGACTTCCATTCTCAAGAGTAAAACTACTAAATACAGCCTAGGACCAACGAAAATAAAAACCTGTTTGCAAGAGATAAAAGTGGCTTACAACAGAAAAAAAAACCTCAAGGTAACTCAAAGATTATTCTGAACTAGTCAAGGAATTAAATCCTTACAAACATTTTAATATTAAAATCTGAATAACTACAGTCTTTATTTTTGCTGGTAATATGAAATGTTCTCACTAAATTTAAATATTGTGAAAAAACATTCAGACTAAAAACAAAACACGGCTTAAAGAAATGTCAGACGTACAAAATTACTGTGAAAGAGGAAAAAGAAGAAAGAAAACCCCCCAGAAATTAGGCCAGTTTTTAGGCTACAAGCCAACTGTTTGCTCTACTTTGCTTTATTTATTAGTTCTTAAGGTATTTAAAACTTGAGCATTAAAACTGGAGAATGATTTGCAAATGAATGCAGTTGCAGTTGTGAAAATATAACTCACAGCTGAATGTGGGTTATTCAGACAAATGGCTGCTTTGTTAGAGGAGGGGAAGTGAAGTTCTGTGTTAATTTATTACAAACTGCAGCATTTCAACCCTGATGTCCAGGCAACAATGTTTTTTATTTCGAGTAATTTATAAGTACTTCCCATAGCACTTAACAGTGATGTCTTTGGCTGTTTCACCATGGTACCAGAGTGTATATGTATTTACTGTGGGAATTTGTTTTTAATAAAACTGTTGTAAGGCATTTTTATTCCTTCTCTTTGTTACATTAAAAACATCCACTGCATAAGTAATGTATTTTATTCCTACTTGAAAGGCAGCAGATTATGGCCAGCACAGTATTTGGTTGTGTAAAATAATGACAGGCTAAGTGATTTCTCAACCAAAGCAAGTTATTTCACTTGCCATGATATTTTTTTTTTTTTTTTTTTTAAAGTACTGGTGACAGCACATGGCTTCTCTAAGGTCCCTGTGCTGGTGTAATCATGTTGGTTCCCAGATTAGACCTGGTCAACTTGAAAACGAAAAACATCAGGGGGGAAAGAAATGCAGCGTCTGACTAATCAAAAGAAACTAAGAGATTTCAGGGGGGAAGGCTTTTTTTTTTTTTTTTTATTTTATTAAATACTTTCAAATATTTAACATAAGGTCATACAAATTCACTTGGGGTTGATTTGGTTTTAGGATTGCCAGCTCAAAAAACAGAACTCAAATGAAAAGCTGAAGGCAGTGCACGGACTAATACATATGTACGTACATACACATACACACTAGGTGTATATACATACGTACATGCACTTATAAACCAACCCAATGCTCCCCACCACCAAGGGTATCTAATCTTGGAGATTTTTTCCTACAAAAGGTGCGTTAATACAAGTCAGAAATTAACTATTATGACCATTTGCTTTGAAGAAGTGATGGGAAGTTCAAAATAAAAAGATTACTGAAGTGAAAGACTCAGTTTTTCTGCTAGCAGAGTCATGCCTGGAATTTTCTTCCCCAGATTCTAACATTCAGCCTTTGTCAGCTACTTTATTTACTTCATACCCATCTCAAGCCACTTTGACATTATTTACGGGAAACGTTCTTGAACACTTCTTGCATAAGAATTGTGCGGAAAAGTTCCCATCTTTGTTGAAAAAAAATACTGTTTAGTCTGTTTACTTCATGCATTTGCTTAACCTTTTTCAAAGCCAAGAGAGGAAAAATCTAGAAAAAAATCCATAAAAATTCTTTTAAGGTATAATTCAGAGAAATGCAAAACTTTACCTTCAGGATGAAAGTACATATTTTGCAAGTCTTTAGAGCCATTGCCATTAAGCTATGGAGCTCCCTGAAAGCGTTCAGAGAAAGGCTCAAGAAAAAACTTGAGCCTTTCTTCTTTTACTTAATCATAGTGATTTTCAGTAAAAACTGATGAAGAGATTTTGTCTTGCTCAGCATCTTATTTTACTTCAAAATCCTTTTTTTTTTTTTTTGTATTCAAAACAAAGTCAAATACATTTTTGTTATTTTATTTCTCATTTATTTTAATATATTGTGTAGGACCAGATCCTAAACCCTGATCGTAGCTTTTCATAATAAAGTGGCAAGACTGATTCTCCCATTCCCACTCTGAATGCCCATGCCCATGAACAGCACTGGGAAGTGGTGAGGGACAGAAAACTGCAGAGCCAAACTTGCTTTCCCTTTATGCGACTGTCATGACCCAGCGTGCATGGACCTCCACAGGACAAACAAAATCCATGGGGAGAAGTCCAAACCAGCAGACAGCATATGTGTCAACACTCACAAGGCTGGTTCCTGACATAATACCTCCTTAAATAAATGACTTAACAAAACTCTCAATTTTATACAGAAAACAATGGGCATAAAATCTTGTAGAATAGTCAGCATAGTGAGATCTACTGTGCAGTGCAGAGTGTGACTAACAGAGACATCTGCACAGACTGCAAGGAAACAAAGTATAAATAAAATTGCTTGACTGAAAAAGAAAGACTTGAAAGCAAGAACTTTATATGGAGAAAGCCACTGTGATTTCCTACTTTATCTTAATATGCGAGCTTGTTAAAAATGGAGAAGTTAAATTATATCACTGACTCTCCTCCTATTGGGACAGGATTTTTCCCCTTCCCTAGTCTGAATACAACCTTGCTGAAAAAGGCAGTTTTATCTGCTTACAATCGATTAGCGTGCATGCTGGGCATTTTAACTTAAATAAGCTAACTCAAATGTCTGACAGACCTGGCAAAAGATATGGCCATCAGCACACTCCCACAGATGTTCCACTGTAAAATGGACCAGAAACTAGAAGGTCTGTGAAGGAAGATTTGTAATTACAGAGGAGGGGAAGGAGGGAAAAAAAAAAAAAAAAGTAAAATATCAGCTTGTGATTATTACTGTATGTTCCAACCCCTCTAGATGAAACTGAAGAGAATGGAAGTCCCCTTACAATCCATTGTTTCCAAAGAAATTTTCTGAACACTGAAGGAGATCACAAAGGAAATGCCCCAACAAACTACAGAAGATGTTAAAATCATACGATTTTCAGGAACACCTAAGTGTGTTTACAAATTCCATGCATATCCACTGGATTTCTTCAAAACAGAAAGCCATTGTGATGCAACACAGAAATTACTGGAGACCCAAGAAGCAGCATGTGGATGACAGCAGCAGCACAAAAGGAGCACACCACCTTAACAGCAGGCTTGGTAGGGAAAAAGGCATCTGCATCATAAATAATTAAGACCTTGAATTATGCTGCATTTAATGAGAAACAAAACTAATATGTTCTTTCATTTACCATGAAAAAACTTGTGACAAAGTACAACACCCAGCCTACTCAACAGCTCGGTAGTCAGAAGTATTCATCAAAATTTTAGAAACTTTGGAATTTGAAACTTTGGAAGCAAGATTTCCTACATCACGAAGGTGTGCCTACCCACTGATGTGAGACTGTTTTAAAAATATATGGAGAACATTCCAGAAAATCTTCAGCTATCTGAAATGATACAGGGCACATTTCTCTCTCTCTCTCTCAAACTTCTCCACTAGTGATAAAGTTCCTATGGCAAATTCTTCCTGACGGTGTCTAAGTAATGAACTTTAATACATATTTTAGTAGCATAGATACAGAGCAAGTTTAAAAGTCAGATTCTGGTGGGAATGGATGGTGTTTAAAGAACTGTCCATCCATTGCCACACCTTCACCTCACACCTTTGAGGAACCATTTTCTGAGTCTTCAAAAAGCCGAAGGAAATATTGGAGCAGTATTTTTAACACATTCCCAGAGTTGACACTTATTAAGCCTGTGCATGTCTTGTATGTTTTTCAGGAGTGAGTAAATGAGACAGGTAAAACTAGTAAAGAGAGAAAAATCCCATTTCAAAATATGTTTTTAGCAGGTAAACTCAAGTGAAGTTACATGTTATACTACACTTAGATTGCTTCAAGACAATCTACACATGCATACAAAAATTATCCAAAAATATTCTGAAGCATGCAAAGACACAGAATGTGGGGGTTATGCATAGCACTAAAGCTGTCTCAGCATATTTCAGCTGTCTTGCATGCAGGTATCATTATACTGTTTTTAACTACCACTAGTATCTTTCCCTACTTGTTGCTCAATACCATTTCTATTGCTACTAAAGCGTCATGGAGAAGGGTCCAGGAACTATGAAATAGGTTGTAACATCAGAAAATCTTGATCTGCCTGTTGGTATCTCCTCTGTTCAACTACGTGACACCCAGAGGATTTCCAGATGTTTCTCTTTTCTTTTCTTTTCTTTTCTTTTCTTTTTTCTTTTCTCTTTCTCTTTCTCTTTTCCTTCTTCTTCTTCTTCTTTTCCTTTTCCTTTTTTTTTTCTTCAATCTGCAGATCCTCAGTTAATTCTCTCTAGAGAGTACCAAAAACACATGCTGTGAGAGAAACACAGTGTCACAACTCTCAACTGCTATGAGCAGCGCACCACTCGATACATAGCCAACACAGCTCAAAGATATTTTGTCATCCATACTTAAGTGAAGAAGCAAATCCGCAAAGCCTCTTAGAAGATCAGGTTGCCTGAAGTATTAATAGTATGTTTTACAGTCAGGAACATGAAACAATTTGGTGTGCAAGTGTTCTCTGAGGTACTGGGCAAGTAACCATGTCCACTATTACTCCCCTGATCTAGGCTGTAATTTCAGAATGAAGAAAAATGAAGTTTACCTCCCAGAACAGAAAGACCAAAACTGAGTTACTCAGCTTTGGTATTACAGATTGTATTGGTGAGGGAAACTTGAATACTGCCAAGAACACATCCATTTCAATTCTGCAAACTCTTCCAGTGCAAGATTCTTATTGGCATTATTAGGAACTGTTGTACTGAGATAGATACATTTAAATAAATAAATAATATGGTCTATTGATTTGTTGAAGTTGAAAGAAATCACATAGCAGAAAAGGCTTGCACCAGAACTGCAGAAGCACAGTCCTATTTAGACTGTGGACAAGTGCAATCCTTGAAACCAAGGCCTAAGAAAACACAAATTTACAAGGCAGTGCTTCTCTTCCTTCAGGACTCGAGGTTAAGAACTTCAAGACTAGAATCATGAGAAGTTGGGTTTGTAACTCTCCCATCACAGAAATAGGATACTAGAAGTATGCAATTTTTAAGGAACTTGGACTTCTCCATTTGGAATGTGCATTTAAATCGCTGAGATTAAAGGAGCCCCCTCAGAGACTCCGTGAACAAAACTGCAGGAACCCTACTGGAAGACAAATAGAGCTCATTCTTGTTCTAATAGGCATGCTCACAATAACAGGGCACTGCATTAAAATTGTTACAGATAAATGACACTATGCTTATTTTGAATGAATCAGGATGAAGAACTGAATTTCTAAATCCTAGCTCTCCAAATCCAGGCCAAAGCTTCTATGAGAACACACACCTCTACAGCCATAACATTCTAGGCGTGCAAGAAAAAGCATAAATATGCGTACTTCAGTCTATATTTGCTGTGAGGATGACAGTGCAACAAGCACAAAGAGGGGGAGGAATGATGGCAATGGGATGGAAAGTCTCCTTTTTCAGCCCTCTGATGGCTTCCCCTTGACATACTCACCGATACTGTTAAAAGTCTGGAAATACAAGAACCGTGCATTTCTAACAGTATCTCCAAGACAATTGTAACTGTATCTCCAAAACTGATTGTAAACCTCTCCATTCTCCCTTGTTTTACAGTCAGGCTAAATTCAGTAAGCCAAAAGAATTATGAGCCTTCTGCATCTGTAGCCCACTCACTGAGACAGACGGGCACTGAAGTTATGCTCTTTTTCCTACTTATGTTGCAGACTAAAACCATTCCATTTTACACAACAACTTACTTTCTTCCTACTTATCCTGAGAATATCATAACAGTAGGTTGACACTTCAGAGACATGAAAAACACAACTGTGCTGAGGAACTAAGGCAAATGACAAAACCCATGCAATTCTCCCCCCCCTTGCCCCAGCAGCCATTTTAACATTTATCTGGAAACTACATCTTAAAAGTGGCATCTTGTAGGCATCAAGGTGCTCCCCATCAGCTTGATCAGCGACACGCAAGCTCTGTCTTGACTTGTGGGCTTTCACCTACTTGGTTTCCAACGCCGCCACGCCAGGTGCAGCGTTAGGAGACCTGCGGTTCGCATGCTCCTGAGAACCAATTACATGCACTGGAAACTTTCTGCTCCACTCTGTGTTGTGCATCAGTTGCTTTAAAACCATTTAGAAGCCAGCAAATGTACATACACAGGTTTCTGTGGTCAGGACATCTGCACTTTCTCAACTGTTTCTAAGCAGAAAAAAAATGCCTATTAGTATAAAATTTGAAGAAAAATTGCCCACAGGAGGAATGGGCATTAGCCATGCTTCACTTCCCTCCTTTTTGTTGACATATGAAGCACTTTTTTTTTCTCTCCTTTTCTTTCCAATTCACAGTGGGTTTAAAGAGGTGAATCAGTGCACAGAGCAAAAGAGAGAAAGAGAGGGGAAAAGAGAAAAAAACCCACAACCCTCTTTTTCCAGGGTGGGTATGAAATATGAAGGCCCAACAATTGTCTGAGCTCAGTGCATTGGAATAACATTGGTTAAATTATGGATAGTTTTGAATAGTGTCACTTTTTTTTTTTTCTCTGCAGATGGTTGTTCACACAAGGAGTCTGGCCTGCATAATTGTATCACTAATAAGCAGTAAGGCAATTAGTTGTGTAAGTGTGCTATAATCATTCTAACAGAAGAGATGACGAAGAGACAAAAAAAAGGAGGGGGGACAAAAAATGTCTTTTCTCAATTCATCAACTGACAGCCATAATTAGATATATATAATTGAAAATTCCACAGTAGGGGGGCCAGCTTATACAAATGAATTTTCTTTGCTTCTCTTATGCATTTTTTTCTTTTTGCCTGAACATTCCCCCCAAGAAAAAGGCAGAAAATTTGTCATTCCAGGGGAGCGTATACTGTATGAACCACAGGCTGCTCATTCAGAGCAATGATGTCAGAATAACATCTTTTCCCCCCCACTAAGAAATAGACGGCTTTGAACTGAGCCTTTATTAGTTGTTTTCAGCCAGTAGCAAAATAAAAAGAAAAAAAAAAGGCAAAAAACCAAGACAACCTTGGATGATCTATATCAGTTTGCAGAACATGAAATGTAAAACTGTGAGAGGAGAGGTCACCTTTTTTTTTTTTTTCCATTGACATGAAGACGGCTTGTTTTTGGTGCTGGGGGAAGAGTTCTGAGTTATAATAGAGCATTACATCATCAAGTATTATGGGAAGAAGGGGATTTCTTTTGAGCGAAGCCTGATTATCAAAGGCTATAATTAAATTTGGGCTAAAAATGCCCAAGTGCTTATGAGTTTGTGGAAACTATGCACAGAACAGCTTTCCACTGAATTAATCAGCTTGCAAGTTTTCATTATTCTGGAGCTTCTCTTTTTAAACTGTAAGCTCACAATCACAGCCTTTTTTTTTTTTTTTTTTTTTTTTTTTATCAGCAAACTCTCCTAAAAATTTAATTGGACAAACCTTAACTGATTTTTTTTTCCCCTTAAAGAGAGAGAATGTTGAGGCTGGAGCTTGTTAATTAAGTTCTTTAAATGCCCCCAGCTGTGCAATAAATTTTTCAAAGCTACACAACTGCATATTTATTTCAACATTTGCTCCCTTGTTTTTCAGTTAAAATATTTTTGAAAAAAGAAAGAATAAACAACAATAACTGAAGATTTCAAAGGAAAATTCCTATACATAAGAACGATCCTGGCTGATGAAAATTGAAAGAACAGAAAATTGCAGCTGATTAGAATTTAACTGCATGTTACAAGATTGTTTTCAAGGACTGCAATTAATTAATTTCTTTTAAAATAACTTTTTTTTTTTTTTTTTTTTTTTAAAGCACAGCCTCTGTGACAGATTTGTAGTAAGGTAAAGTACCCTGTGTAGTTGTTCCACAACAAAATCTAATACCATAGGAAAGTTTACTGAAATATTACACAGAAGCTTCCACAAATTCAAGGACCATATGCTTGACAAGATAAGTCAACATAGTTCTATTATCTCAAAAAATATCAGTGGCCAGGGTTCAGATCTGAAGGCGTCATAATAACAGTATGAAGAAGACATGAAGACATGCATTTTAAGATCAGGTCACCTAAACATATATAAATATTTTTTATAATTAATTAACTAGACATATGTCTCATTTCTCATGTTAGATGTACCAGAATATTCAACATCAAATTCTCCTCCATAAATATATATATATATTTAATTATATATAAATATAATGATTAAATATATACCTTGCAGGGAAAATTTATTGCCAGTAACTGTTAAGAGTATCATGACCAGTATCAGTAACAAATTTTTGGTACTTTTGGACAGCTCAGAAACCTTTTAAGTGAAGAAATAGCGTAATATAAATAGCATAATATGATCAGAGACATTAAAAAATAGTATCTTGTCTGTCAGGTAGCAAACCACTAACGGTCTGACAGCAGATTGTCACGTCATCTCTAATGAAAGGAGTTGGCCCTGGAGAACCAGAGTTCTGAGCTGGTTGCCACTGACCATTGCAGAGGGAAGGGAGCACTACAGCTGATCTATTAACTTGTTAAGGGTGATTAAGTTCTGCTTATGGGCTCTAGTTTGTATGCAGTTCATGAACAGTTATTACGCCTTCTCTAGGCTTGGCTGCAACACCCTAATAAAAAAAATGCTGTCTAAACTGATCTATTTTAAACACAGTCCCAGGAGATCTAGTGATGATAGTCCACCCTTCTGGGTGCAGGATGGTTCCTTGCTCCTTTTATACCCAGGGAGAAAAAAAAGTATTTTTATACGAGTGAAAACTCTGCCTATGGTTATCTGTCTCAGGGAGCACGCAAATGGGTACACTGATCCGAACTCACATGTCCTCCCAGCTCAAAGATCTTGGTTAATCAAGACAGAGTGAGCTTTTGTCTTCCTCTCTTTGGCTTGTAGTCAAGGCCCAATCTAGACCAAATAGGTACTCAAGAGTTAACAGCTTTCATTCCGATATGCCAGAAGCCAAATAACACATTCCCACCATAGAGCAATGGGTTGCACAAAATACCCGGAATGAAACTGCTGACCATTTGATACCCCAATCAGTCCTGTGTAGCTCTGCTTATGAATATTATTGAGATATAATAATTTATAGCTCAATAATTTAAACTGCTCCAAATTTTATGGCTGGTTCCAATGCACTCTTACGGATGCTAGTGACCGTGTGAATAGACCTACCATTGTAAGGCTGTTTCCTGAGTCACGGTATCAGTCACATTCCAGAAAAGAAACAAATCCTCAGTTCAAATCCTTACTTATTTATTCATTATTTGAAGCTGTTCCTTCAGCCTCAATATGGCTTATAGGAAGATATCATTTTTCATTAGCAACAATACAATCAGATGTGCACAAAGGAATGAGACTTATTTTGGAAATGCCTTTTTGAAAAACGAAAAATAACTACTGCATTTTTCCTTTTGTTGCAGCAGCTGTCTCAGGTGTTCTCTCTCTTACAGATAATATAACTGATCAGATATTCTGAAAATATATACTTAAGAAGTTAAATGAATACGCATTCTACTGTATTATTTTTCTTAAAGAATTAAAGGTTTTATTTTATCTTAAAAGATTCTTGGCTGCATTTCTATGGTACACAATGACACATTTGGTTCTTTGTGTTTCTAACTGAGTAATGACATAGTTCCTTCTAAACCATGAAAAATGTTGCATTTGACCAAACACGAAAGGATGAACTTCTGGGAAATGCTATTTACTGGATCTTGAATTAGACCCAGAACACTCAGACAAATCCTTTCTCTCCTGCAGCCCCCTGCCAAACCTGGCTATAGCTGCAGTGCCACTGCATTGTTTCCTCCTTATTCATTGGGTACAGTAGTATCAACACAAACTGTACTCAACTGCTGAAAGCTTGATTCTCAAACATATGGATATGTTGAAAATTAAATTGCAGGGTTTATTTGAATTTATAGACAGCTCGGTGAATGTATTTTTGAGATACAGTCTCCGTCAAGGAGATAGATGTCACCTGCCATGAAGAACATGATTGTATAATGTTAAAATGCCACATTCTCTTTGTAGGTAATTCTATTCAATCGCTTCTTGCAAAGATTTGGGTAATGAACAGTTGAACATCTGTGGGTTTTGTTTTTCTTTTTTTTCCCCTTTCCCCTTTTCTCAGAATCTTGCTTTGGATTTATATTTTGTTATTGAATATAAAAGTGTCCAGATTATTTTCTCAAGCCCCCTTTTGCATTATATTACTTTGATGTTTCTACCCTTTTATTAAGATTCCTAATATTCTAAACAAGAAAAGTGTTACAGGACAGAGCAAGAAAGATTCATGTGGAATTATTGAAAAGTGTGAGGCAAATTATTCTTTAGTATCAGTTAACACTGTGGGAACAGTTCAACAACCTTTCCATTAAAGAGCTGCATTACCTTGTTAGTTTTGATTTAAAGATTTTTATTTTTTACTTTTTCCTTTTACTCATCTGGACAACAGTAATTGCCATCCCATTGTACAATTTATATCAAAATCATCTTCCTCAGATCTAACTTACTTTGTACAGAATGCCAGCTGCTCCAAAACGCTAGATTATACCATGAACAAATATAAGTAAAGAGCAGTAAGCAATTTAGTGCAAAAAACCTTTTCCCTGCTCTGGAAAATTTTCTACTGCTTTTTTGATCTGATTATTTAAATTTTTAAAACACTTACAAATTTATGCCATTTGCACACAGTCTGTAATCTTCAACTAACTATTATTTACTAGCTGGGATTTTATTTACTCAGATCAACAACTCACAGATAGAAGACTTAACTAAATTCTACTCATCTCTGCCATGAACTAAAAATGTATCAAACTGAAAATACAACCAACGCAATCTTACTCATACCACAAGCAAAAACAAATAAATATACAAGAGATTAAGTTCACCCAAAACAAATACCAAGATGTCTGATGCCCCCATCTTCTTTCAAAAGGCACTCAAGTAAGATAAAAAAAAAAGTGAGAATAATTAAAAAGTATAGTCAAACTAGAGTCTAAGATTACTCTACTTGGTGTAGATCTCCAGATGGAAAGAGGAAACTGTTTGCAATACATTCCCAGCAGACTATTTCCTTCATGATTTTTTTCTTTGCAGGAAGGTCTAATAGAAGAAATCAAGGTTTTTTGAGAAGATCAGAGATAAAACAGCCCAAATCGTTGCCAGAGAAGACTGGAGTAAAAATGTGCTTATGAAGCTAGAGATTTGACTGTGTGAGCATATCTGAAGGCAAAACTATGTGTATAGGAACCCTGAAAATGGATTTTTAAAAATTATTATAAATATGTTTTTAAAGAGTGGAGCATCATCTCCCTGTCGTATTTCCTCAAGGGATTAATTATGTTTTGCCTAATAAATTGTGAAGGCTCATTCTGTTTCCAAATCATTTTTCTAAATCTCTGACAGTAAGTAGAGCATAGTATCACTGAAACACACCTCTTCTTTAAAAACAGAACATCTGTAACAATCTATGATTTAAAAAGCTGAACTAAACAAACCAAACCTTTACAGGTGACAGTTACACCACATAGTGGAAGAGTAAGCACACAATTACCACAACCACATTATTTTTTTTCTGCCAGTAGCTTTGGAGAAAGGAGGAGCATGAATTTTCTTTCTCAGTGATCGTGAACTGCTACACTGGCTGCCATAAAGGGTACTTTTGGGTTTAGCTTCATCTAAATAAGCTGCCTACTACTTCCATCTCCTTCTGGTTTATTCACAAAGGAGAGATCTTTGCCATGGAGAGAAGATTTGGACCTTGCTTATCACAACAATGAAGAGGAAGAAATGAAGGTGTAGCTGTATTTTTGAGATGCAATTAAAAAGCAATTTCTGTCTTAAACTACACTAAAATATACTTTAGAGATGTCAAGTATTCAGTTTTGAGTACTAAATAGTTGTGCAGTACCAAACTGCCCTTGTAACCTTAAATTGACTCTCTTGTTATAAGCATTCATTTCATAAGCACATACTATTTTTCTTCCAAAGGATTAGACTGAGGTAGTACAGGCAAGAGTCATGGCTCTTGCCCAGGTTCTGAATGCCTGATTTGGCAATGTAATGTTCCTTCTATATGAGTGTTCAGGTTGAAACTATTAAAAGTAGACAAAGCATTTCCCCTCTTCTCATGATTTACAGGCTCTGAAATTACTGTCAATCTCTAACAACACTCCTAGCTTTTGGATGGTGACAGAGCTGCAAACCAATGGCAAAATGCTGAAGTGGTAAGTCTCTTACAAAGCTGGTATAATAAATATGCAAATGAACCTCTTTCTTACCTCTGCCACCCTCCTCTCATTCCTCAAACCTTTTCCAGAAATGAACAAAACCCAAAACAGTAGCAGGAGGAGACAAGCCAACTATCAGAAGTGCAAGTAGGAATCAACTAAAATATGGAGAACAAACTTGTATAGTAGACAGTTTAAGACAGGAAGTGCATAAAAAAAATAATCCTGATTGAAACACTTCACACACAAAGATTTCCAAGATTATGGTAAGGTGATTCTGGATCCAAAACAAAACATAACAATATCTCAAATTTATCATTTTTGGTACACTAATGTGCTAGCTGTGCTGACATCCACCAAAAGCAAGAAACTGTACTGAAGCAGGAGGTCAGGCAGAGCCACCTCCAGAATGGCGAAAAATGGGCCAGGGAAATGTGATACAAGTAGGCACATCAGGGAACCTTCCACCCTACTGGTTATTTTTTACTAGCAAATCTCCTGAAAAGCACTGTGCTGTATCAAAGGCCTTGATGTTTTTAAAACAAAGAATTTATGGGCACTACAAGTGTAACCTACCTTCCTTTGTTCACTGAAATACATCATCATTTTGTGCCTTGTGGTAGCAAAAGTAATTTAGAGGATCCTGACAGAAATAATATATATATCATTAAATCTGTCCATTAATATACTTGTGGTATTATAAACACAGCGGTTTGTGGATGACAGAAACTAAAACCAACTCATTTGTTTGTGTCAGTATTAAAATGTAATAATTTTCTTTTCAGATTCAAGCCAAGTGAAGGGAGCTTTCTGCACAGAAAGTTCTCTCTAAAAACAAGGCAAAAGAAACCCAGAGATTAAAAAATGTAACCTTTGAACATCATTTCCAATTTGCTTCAGCTCTTACATGTATTGAGAGCACTGGCCTCAGCTCAGATCGAAGCTCAGGTTGCTCACAAACGAACAATACCCATTCTCATAAATAACGTTCCTATTTGCAAGCGAGTTATAAATTGTAATACCAATGCTTTTTGGAGCTTGGTCTGACATAATCAGACAAGGAAAATATTAACTTCTATTTGTTAAAAAGAAGACTTAGCTGATTCTAGTTCACTTAGACAGAAGTGAACACTGAGCCATACAGAATCCATATAAACAATTCTCCAGTCCTCTGACCTGGAAAGCTTAATATTGTACAAAGGCCATATTAGTACCCATCTATCTATACCTCAAACACTAGTGTTTAGTTACATATAGAAGGACAAGCATAAAGTTGCAGGAAAAAAAAAAAAAAAAGAACTTTAGCTACTAGACTGCTGACACAATTTTGCCAAGTGGGTGTGAATGAAACATCTCAAAAAAAAATTAAGGAACATCTCAAAATTTATGCACCTCTGCAGGACTTTAC
Source organism: Anser cygnoides (assembly GCF_040182565.1). NCBI lineage: Eukaryota > Metazoa > Chordata > Aves > Anseriformes > Anatidae > Anser > Anser cygnoides. The sequence continues at coordinate 17,355,753 of NC_089884.1, read as the reverse complement.
CTTGAAGATGACTAGCATCACCCAAATGGTTGATTACAGTAGGACATCCTATACAAAGCTACTACTGGTCTCCTGAGATGTAATACTGAAAGGCTATTTTTACTATGCAGATATTTTTAGTCTATCTTAACATATAATATCTAGAATACATAGCAACTGTAGCAGCAAAAACCTGTCAGGAAAGAAATCAAACTATATCATTCTAATATTAGTATCGTCATACCTGGAAAAAGACTTCCACTGCATTCACATAGAAATCACTGGTAAAGTTTGTGTACTTCTAAAGACTTTCAGACTATAAATATATATATATACACATACACACTAAATCACAAATGTAGTAAGCCCAGCAATGTATTCTCCCTAAGAACTCCACAGAAAGCAATAATATACCATGCCTGACAACATCATTTAATTTCACAATGGCTATACATCTATTGCCTTTAATGTGGGAGCAGCCTTCCCCATTCTCCCATCTCCTTTATTTTATATCTTAAGGAATGGGATAGTCATAAATATCCCACGGGAAATTCCTAGTGTCTAAAAAATTGACTAGATACCTTCTTTGTATAGAGTTCTTATTTGTGAGCATTTGTCATCTAACAGAAGAACAGGTTACAGATCAAGAAGAAAAAGCATCAGTATTGTCTACGAAAGTGTGAAAATGGTAACTGTAGTGCCTGAGACCTCTTATTTATTTAATGAAAGATCAATAAGCAAGCTTACTTGTTTGATTGCCACAGTTCTATCTATGAAAAGGCATAGCTGCAGCTGAACTAATTACCATCTTTTAAACCAAACAACCACCACCAACAAAAAGCAGAATACAACTGTTTGATTTTGTATAATTCAGGAAAAAAAAAATGCATATTCTAATACAGTAAAAATACAACCTGGTCTTTTTTAAATATTCTAATGGTGGCACTGAACACTTGAATAATCAGTTCTGAAAATGAACCATCTTTTTATTATGCTTTACTTCTCAGTTACTTTTCTCCTCACAAAGCTATATAAACCCAAATGATGTAAAAATAAATAATAAATGTGAACCAACCTCTAAAAATATTCAAGAACCTCAGGGTCAGATTTTCCAAATCATTCAACATTCAAAATACTGATATCTCCAGGTATTTTCAGTAAATAACAAGAAAAAGGAAAACAGAACTATTTTCCAGATCAACATTCTTGCCTAGGTTTGGATCTCCTACCAGGCATATTTTGTCTTCTGAAAAGCAATGAAGTTCATGAGCAGCTGAGAATCATTTGAAATACTTAAGCGTTTCAAATCATCTTATACCTGAAGCAGAGTGCACGAATGAACTCAAAATGAAGCAAGATGATTGACTTGGCCAACTGGTACTTCTATTTTGACTTACTGAGGGTTGCTTACCTATAAATCAAAGAGTAGCTATCAGTCAAGTGCACAGGTAAGCCTGTGCTTGGCTCCCGACACAATGCTAAGACACCCGTTGTGTCCCTAACCCAGTATTTTGAACATCGGTCCCTGTTATGGTACTTTATTTAATTTGTTCAGTTTATTTCATTTGCTTCAGTTACCAGCTTGTTTTCCAGTGTCAAATATTGAATATTACAAATTTTATCTAATTTTCAATATGAGACCAAAATCTAGACATCAGAAATATCATGTCAGAGGTGAAGTGCCCATGCCAGCAAATCTTTGAGAACAGGTGTACAGTTATCTTCTAATTAAATTCATTACAAGTAGTATCATCTAAAAGGAAGAGAAGTGAGTACTAATGCAGGTGTTACGCCTTTACCAAGACTACTGGCAAAGCACAGTGATAACCGAGCCAAACCATTCAACACGTCAGGATTTGTGCTAAGATCTACTGAGCTTTTCTTGTTTCTGCACATTCTCCAGCACAGAAATTTGCATGGCTGAAGAGATGAATTCAAGCAGTAAGGAATCCCCCAGAAAATTCAGTAATTATTTGTTCAACAGGCACTTTTCTCCCTAAAACCACATTTTACTATTTAAATATATATTTTTTTTGTTTTAGAATTCAAAGAGAAGCCCATTGCTAAAAAAGTTGGTAGTGTTCTCATTTATGCTAGTGAAGTAACAAATCCCAAATTTCTGCTGAGGCACCACATGCAGTTTAGCAGTGGCAATGGAACTTGAAAGTAGTGGTCAGCAGCAACAGTTCTGGAATACAGATACCAAAATAAGCAAGCTGATGTAACCTGGCACAGGCTAGCTGAAAACTGCCCAAGATCTTGTTTCCCTGAAACAGTGTCACTAGCGGGGATCTGACTAGAGGATGACACTAGTCACAAACAGTGTTGGTCAAAGTATCCCAAATGCTGCTTCGAAGAGCGCCATAGAAGCAGAATTGTATCATGCTTCCCATTTCTATTGTTCGTGCATGAATGCATGTACTGAGCAGCAAGGATGCTTCCTGGATTGCAGGAGCCAGGCCATGTTCTTTTTTGCCTGATTCAAAGCAGAGATTTTCATCAGGTCACCTTACCTCAACAAGCATGGAAGAGACGTGAACACAGACCTCCTACATTCTCAGGCAATTCCTAAATTATTCTACATCAAAAAGTGTTAAGATATTTTCTTTATTTATCCTGTGCTTCATGAATACTTTGTCGAAACATATGTAATTTAACAGAAGGACATCCGCTACTTTGACATTCTAGCAAGATTGTTTTTTCTAGGTGTAATCATAAGTCTTAATCACATTTATATTCCAATATGTTTAGAGGAAACAAAGGTGTTTGAGAGTTATCATGGTAATCTACAATGAACATAAAGTAAACTTTTAGAAGTTTATCTTCTTAATTAATTCTCCTTCTGTAACACCTGTACACCACTCAATTACTTACATTCAAATCTGGCTTTTTGTAAGTAAATCAAAGGAAAACACTAAGAAACTGAATTAAAAATATCTTTGGAACAACACAGAACATTGCACCTAGTCTGCTGTTTTTTGAATTCGTCACCCTCTGGTAGTACTAAATTATTTGCTGTAGTATGATAAACTGCAGACAAAGTTTCCTTACTTGTGTGGTACTGAAAACTGTCTGAAATACTCTTCTAGTTCTAATATTGATTATTTTTTATTTAGTCTTACATTTAGGAAGTTAAAACCAACAAGAAGATTAAAAACAGAAACTCATTTGGATTAGCTGGATTCTCAGACTTTTGCCCAGGTGCTCATGAAAGCCCTACCTGAACAACAATAGCCTCTAGCAAGTATATGAAAAACTCCCAAATACATTTACAGTAATCCTAATTAATATCTTGAAACTGGTATGCTCAGTAAATACAGATTAGCTTTAGCTGTCGAGCGTTAGCAAGATTTCAATTCACAAATACTGCCTTGCAAATACCTGGTTTTCCAAATTAAAAAACAAATTCATTTCTTATTTTCACACCATTGACTCTTCCCACAATAGAGCAAGATCTCCCGGCAAGTGAGAAGTCTGTGTAACCCTATTTCTGTGCTCCTACTTCTACATCCATCTTCTTCCCCTGCCTCTATTTCTAGGGATCAGCTATCAAAAGAAGCAACTCAGCAAAAATTTAGATCAGGCAAAAGAGAAGAGGCAGAATGGATGTGCACGGGGCTGAGCCAGCACTTGAGGGCCAGTCAACTTTGCTCTGAAGAAACTTACCTCACTTCACATATCCTCTAACAACAGAGCTGTAAAAGACTTGATTACACAACACCCATATCTCGAATTATTGTATTGTATGGCTTATTACTGCAGGCCTCCCAGAGAAGTCAGCTTTCCATAATCAGAGTGGTCTATCTGGAAACCTGACTCCCATTTCTATTAGCTTATAAACAAAGGATTGATGTTACTTAGGAATGAATAACTGTATAGTGAGCAGTTTCTCTTTTTTGAACTCAGATTAGGTTTCAAACTGTATTCTTTACTATGCTTATATAAATATGTGTATACACATATGCGTACACACATGTGATCCATAATATTTATAGTCACACCAAGAAAGGTTGACCTTTAAACTGACTTCTGCAGTTATTTTGCCATTTTATCAAAAGAATGTGACTGAAATTCTGTTCTCAATGCAACGTAACATACTCCAGCACAGTCTTGATATGAGGCATCTTGATCTTTTCACTGTGTCTCGTTTAGGAAGTAAAAAATCTTTTTCTCTATCCTCCCCACCCCCCCGCCAAAGGGAGATTTTTTTCCCCTTGCGATCAATTTCATGCCATTTTCTCTAAACAGAGATATAAAATTGTTAAATATTTTAAGCATACTATGTCTTCGTAACTCAATCTTTTGGATTTGCTTGGTGTCTCAAAGTGTTCTGAGTTCAAACAGCAGACGGAAACTGCAGCGCTGGTCAGTCCCCTCTTAAATCTTCTTATGGATTTCATTTGCTGTGTGGCCTGAGAGAGGTCAAAAGGTTTTGGCACAGAAGTAGAATTTGAGAAATAATCACCTTATAGACCTACTAAATCAATCATAATTAATGCACTTGCCTAGTTCTGTCAGAGAATTGCTGCTAGAGGGCAAAATAAAGAGGCCCCTTCTAATACAATTTGAAAAGAGATCAGATCTGTCATTTCATCTAATAATTGAGCCAAATGAGAAAGGAGAAGGGTCAGAGTTCGTTCAGTGACCTTATGTAAACCCAATAATACATAATTCATTTTCATTTTATGGAATTTATAAGATGCTGTAAACTGTCAGAATACAGACCCATCTGCTTTAGCTTCCACCAAAATCCTCCTGCTCATCATGCAACATACACTGAGCTGCCAAAACTTTTACATGGTATATTCTGGCAGAATAATCCAAAAGCCTTCAACAGGGACTGGTATTTAATTCATTCTTCCAAGCGTGTGAAGTTAATAACTGAATAAATCACTTGCAGCTCTTTCTGAATGATATAAAACCTGTAATTTATTTACTGAGTGTTACAAATACAGTTAAAACATGTTTTCATGCAAAATGGTTTCTTTTCTTTTTTATTATTGTTATAGAAGATTTATTATTTTTTTTTGAGCATAGGATATAAATACAGATGCCCTCAGAACGGAATACCTCATTCCATCCCATGTCTCAGTCAGCCATATTCAGAAAGCATTTCAGTTATTAATTAAAAACTGAATGTAATCTGAGGACATATTTAGTAAATATGTCTGAAGAAGCCAGGTTGTTTTGCTTATTTTTTCTCACACCTTTTTTTTTTTTTTTTAATTTAATGCTTAATTCTAGTTGACAATATCAAAAGCATTACCTTTCCAGCATGCCTTTCCTTTTTTCCCTTTTTAGTTTCTCTGCTGAGCTACGTTCTTTAATCAATCAATCATGCTGCCACTACCAAGTCAGAGCTCTATCTGAGTAATAAAGGTGAATTGATGGTTTATGAGTTATTCCTCATTGCTTTGTCTCCTTTAACGTCAATACAACCAACATGTAGCAAAGCATCCGGGCATTCCTGACAGAATTTCCTAAGGCAAGGCTAGGCTTCTGGGGAGAAGACTTTTATTACTGAACCAGTCAACACTTAATTGGGGAGAAAAAGCAGCAGGGAAGTTTGGTCTAATTCTTAAGCTGGAAACAGAAGCAGCAAACTTTGAAAGAAAATAAAAGCCAAGAGTAAGTAGATATCTAAGTAGATATGTTAATCATAACACAATATGTTACTGTACAACACAAAACTTGGCTTAGCGATGTCCTTGAATCAGCATGGTCACGACAACAGTAAGATTAAAAAAAAAAATTTACAACACTTCTGACACTAGGTTTATTTAGAGACTTTTTTTTTAATGCTGTTTTTACACCATTTGTGAAATACCCAGGACTGCAGATAGGATTCAATGCTAAATAACTGGGCCAAGATATTGTTACTGTAGACTGTATTCTCCATTACAAATCCTGCTGAACAGAAGCTTTATGGAAATACAGTACAGTTTGCCTGGTGGTTCAGTAGCTGGACACCCTTAAGCTTCAAACAACCCACATCGACATGCTTTGTACAGGTTGCAAGCTACCGTGAAGGACAAAAGATGATTCTACTTGACATAATGTGTTTCTATGCTAATTATTACCTAGACCCAGCAGAAGGTTGGGTTGGAAAGCACTAGGCAGAACTCATGCCACGTTCAGGACAATCATACAGTGCCCTGACAGGTTCCCAGCTTATTCAGCCAGTGTAATTTAGAAGGGTCTTAAATTATGACAGTCTGTTTTGGTATCTGGCCAGTCAGCGTAAGGGGAGCACAAATTTGTCTCCATTCTTTCCTCTTCTCAGCTCTACCAGGCTAAAGACTGAGCCTTTTTGCCTCTATAATACAACTTCACAGAGATCACTTTACTTTAACAATTAATAAAAATAAAATTCCATACCAAAACTAACCATAACATATGGTGTCAGGTTTCTAGTTAAATGGGCAATACATGAATCAGTGACTTAACAGCGGTACTGGTAGCCCTTCAGAAAGGGCTTTGCAAAGGAATGTATTCTCTAATATTTGTGGAGAAGGAAAACAAAGGCACAGAAGTAACAGGTTATTTTCCACAAAACACTGGAATTGAAACCAAAACTTGTGTTCTTTATATTGTACCTTATCAGTAATATTCCCCTTGAAAATTTGACCTAATATAACAAGCCATAGATGATACATTACTTGCTATTTAATGGTAAAAGTACAATTTATATACATAAAAACTGCAAGAAATATGTACGTCACTCTCAAGTTACCCCTTATCTATTTACCCTTTTTTAGTTTGAAATGACAACACCCTTGTATTTGTCATATTGTTTAAATCTGACCTCTGATCCTCAGGGTCATTGCACTCCCTGAGGTCATCTGTCCATCTGATTAACACATTCCATAATTTTGGAGCTGGCCAGTTTAGTGGCCTATCCCATTAATCATGGCAGGGGCACTAGAAGCAGCATGAAAAAAAAACCACTAAGGTTATCAAATCTGCACAGGAGATTAGGAAGTTAGATAAGCCCACGAAGTTTAACAAACAAAAAGTACATGGACAAACCAAAAGGCATTCAAGGCCTGAAACCTGACACAAGCAAAGCAACATGAGAAAAACAAACACATCAGCAACTTTTCCTCCCGCTCCTTTCTCTCATACCAGATTTTGCGGAGCTCTGATATTTCCTCTTGTAGGTAATATGCCTTCTAGGTCCCAGGACAGTGTGAAATAATTAGCACTTTCAACACTTTGCAAATGTACAGTACGATACGGAGCTAAGGTATTACAAGTCAGAATAGCAGGGTCACGGGCCCAGGATGTCACCTACAGAATGGCACCAAGATGCCAGGAGCACAGCGGAGCCAGCAAGGAAATGCTCATGACTGTTGAAACAGCTGGCGAGTTTGTTGAGAAGGGGAAAAAAAAATATGCATTTCCCATGATGGGCCTTTTTTGTATCGTCTGCTATGCAGTAAAATAAAAATAATCATCTAGGCAAAAAATAAATTAGAAACAGCCCTATGTAATGGGACATTATGCTGAGAATAGATAATGCTTTGGTTCTTATCATTTAGGAAAGTTGCTGTAACATTTCCAACTCTTCGCCTGCCTTTTCTCCATGTACTTTTTAGATGGCAAGAAAAGGGACCTGCTTACTGTTTGCTCTCAGTTGCTAACAACATGAGATTTTCCTTGATTTCTTGAATAAGCAGTGACTGAGTTTGAAAAGAGACTTTGGCAACAGTCTCACACGGTTGGTCTTTGCGTTTATTCATCTGGTATCTAAATGAAATTCCCATCTGAATGACAGCTCCTAGCACAGCCAGGTTCAATCTTTGAATTTGTTTAATTTTTTATTTATTTTTTTAATTAAGCACTCATTTTATTGAAATGTAATCATTTCTCATCAGGAATTCTATTACCAATCAAAATAATTTTTTTTTTTAATTTCCCATTAAATGAATTTTCAAAAATGCCTGTTTTTATAATCAATTATATCCTGATGTTCTCTTTCAGAAAGCACTAATCGGTACTTTCATTTTATATACTTATCATTACTTTTCTGATATATATCTTAGTAGTTATTAGTAGTATTATGTTATTATTATAATGTTAATATTATAATATTATAGAATCCTGTTATTGGCACATTATATCTGGATATGTCATTTGACATGCATTAAAATATATTATGTAATATTAGAAATTCATAATACTAATGCTAGTGATATTTACAGTATAACAATAAAGAGATTACAATTTGTTAGCTGAATCTATTTTGAAAATGTAGCACCAATTGAACTAACAACATTTTTATATCAAAAGCTCCTTTTTGTCTGTCACAGTGAAATGATTTCTCATCTTCATGTACATTATGCACTGTAACTTTGGCTTGTTTTGAAATTTAAAACCCAATATAGTAACAAGAAAAGTTTTCATAGTCTAAGGAACCATTATCCAAATAAAATATCTAGATTTTGTCTTATTCATTTCAAGGGTATAAAATTAATATATTTTCTGAAGAAAGTTTGTGGAAACAGCTTTTGCTAGCAGGAAATTATAGTTTTGAGATTTCACTAGCTTTAGTTACTACGACGACGGAAATAAGTATGGGATGCATTTTCCAAACAAAACATCTCTATTTCCATGGAAAAGTATTGTTTTTGTTACCTCACTGATCTTTGAATTTTACAAAATTTTAAAACATTATAATTTTATAAAATGCGGTTTAATTTCTTGTAAAAAGCTTTTTGAAAGTGACATTTTATAGAAATCGAATTAGAAGCGTAACTTACCACTACTAGTTCAATAAGTGCTCTCAAAATTAATAGAAAGTAAAAATAACCATGAAAAAGTAAAGTAATTTCTGCAAAACTGCTTGTCCAACTAACACCCAGGACAAGATCTCTTGCTCACAACATTCTGCCAAGTCCAGTCATACACCGTTATTATAATTTTCAAAGAATAAAAAGCAGTCAAGATGTGCAGCAATGAAATTGCTTGCCCACAGCTGTATAAGAATCAACAAGACTGTTTTTAGCACTGGCTTCTTCAAGGAAAAGATGCTGCACCCAAGTTAACAGCATCAGCAGTTATCTGACAGACCTAACACAGTCCTTTCCCCGTGCTGTAAATCTGCCCTAAGTGAGCAAGCGACAGGCAGGACAGCAAGGTCCCAGAGTAATGTTTTCAACCGAAAGACAGCTAACAGATTTAAAAGAAAAAGAAAAAAGCCCAGACTTCCAACACTTCAAAACCCAAAGCCAGAACTGTGGTTACTCATCTTTTTGTTGCTATTTAGCAAATGTGCAAGTCTCACCTGCAGAGACTTTCCCTATCTCTTAAGCTATTTGGACATTAAGAGAAAGACCTAAATTTGTGTCCTTATTGTGGAGCATATACTCGTTTGCACTTAAAAAATATGATTGGTCTGTGAAAGCAGCCACATCAGATCAGCTGGAAGTCCTGCAGGAAAAACTGTTCCTTCTAATTTCTTCATTCACTTCATGTTACTGTGCTTCAAAACATGCTAGTATATTCACCAGAGCTTGTCTGCAACACATCCCCCCCATCTGTGGCTAAACATTTAATTGAAGTTTACAAAGAGGTTTAGGACCTGGCTCACATGACAGACAAGAGAGACAGAAACCACTGCAGATATAAGCAAGAGCAAATAATTCAATTTCTCTTATAGGATTAGGAGGAGACTTAAGCTGCTTGAAAGCATGCTTGCAAACTTTATCTGACATGGGAGGAGGAGGCAGCTACCAGTGAGATTGTTTAGAATATCCTTCTGCCTGGTCTGCAAGACCTTCTTTGCTTCCCCTGTGCCTAACCAAGCCACATACTGCTGCCTTCCCAAAAACACTTTTCCCTGCTTGCAGCTGAGTGCAAGATGTAAAATAAAAAGAAACTAATCCCAACCTCTCTGTCCATCTAATGGCAGCCTGAGGTACTAAATCACAGAATGGCTGGAAACAAGCAGGATCCATATCTGAGGTGCAAGGCAAAGCCCAGTGCGAAGAGCCTTTACTCTCCTATCTGAGCAGGTAAGACAAAGACGCAGTCCACGCCTACATGAACATCTGTGTGCATGGAAAATCCTTCAGTGGTCAGACATTTCTAGGATCAGACAAATCATCAGTGCAGACTTGACTGCCAGGATTTCAAGTAGCTCACTTTATTCCTGGCACTGCCTGCTGTGCTGCTTTCTAATAACTCGGATGGAGGTTGGGACCGCAGTGGAAAGGCACGAGCCACTTAGCCAGAGGCACAGATTTCCTGCTGCTGTTGTCTACATGAAATATACAATCATTATACTATCTTTAAGCACTTTGGTCATGTTTCAAAGTATAAAATCTATTAGACCAATGAATTTATAGCTACGTGCTTTAGAGAAGTACGCTGTTATGGCTGTTATAAATAAAATGCATAGATAAAAAACAAAACAAAAAACAAAACATGCTTTGGCCACTTGTTCTACTAAATTTGTGCATCCATTTCCTTGGCTTTGGACTGAAGATGTTGTTGGGAGGACTAGGACATGCTGGTTGGGAAAAGTGAAGTAACCCATTCTGAACTGGTCATGAAGCAATTATGGAACGACAACATTGCTCCCTTACACTGCTTCAAGCTATTGCTTCAGTCACTGGAGATAGTAATACCATATCCAACGTGTGAATCACAACCTAAGCACTGGCAGCACTGAGTACTTCAGCAAAATGGGCCTGAGCTGCTTCAGGGAGGCAGGATGAGGGTAGAAAGGAAGGACACCTTAGCACTACGTGGAGAAAGAAGAAACCACAGACCCCTGGAGGACAGATATTTGTTTTCACCTATCAAAAGTCCAAAGTTTCAGATATGAGAGGCAAAAGTTTCATGTTCGGTGACAGAATCTCATCAATAATTTAAGCACATACGTATATTTTAATACAGTGAGATTTAGGCAATCGAGGCTTTATCACCACTGGTATAATTTTTTTCCTTATTTTTCAGGAACAAGGGAGAAAATCAATTTTCTGCCTTTGAAAACTTGCCTCTGACAAGGTTTTCTTGCTTTTTGCCCTGAGGCTATGACAAACTTGAACTGGATTTCCCTGGTTTAGCATGCAAGGATGGAACACCTTGGTTTCCCAGCTGTCAGACTATTTCATTATGAGCAGTGACAAGTCATGCACAGACACGGGAAGAAGGCGGTGATATTTCTAAGTTTGTTTCCTTCTATTCTACTCAACACTGTCAAAGAAGCTTCTCAGAAATGAGGGTGTTCCACAGACAGATGCAGTCCAAGAGACAGTGAGGAATTTCAAAGCTCAATGTGGAAGCTATAAAATACTCTCTTCATATTTTGATCCATTTCTGCATCATCTGTAAAAATTCTCTGTCCTACTTTAGCCTTTTATTCAGGTCCCTTTCTACTGGTACTAAAACATCGTTGAGTGATCCTCTGCAAACTTACAACATGACATAACATTACAACATCACTCCTGGCTGTTACCTGCTTACATTCTAGGGAGACATTACTTTCATTTATTTGATTTGGGCTTCAAATCCTTTTAGAATAGTATAATTTTAAAGATCACTCACAATCCAAGCTCTAGATAAAATGGCTGAGTTAATAATGAGTACAAAAAATGTGTGGTCACAAGCTGATTTGTCCTGACATTTTTCTTCATATGGAAGGACAAAGCCAACTGAGATTACCTGTTCCCACAGAAGGTTTGGATTCAGAGTCCTCTGAGTGTATTGTTTCTATTTGTAAAACAGAAAAAAAAATAGAAAAAAATATTTGTAAAATAGATGTTTTTCTATTTTTTTCCTCTCTTTTTAACATTTCTTTTTGTCATTGTCCTCCAACTTATGTTCAAGTTCAATAATACCCTTGCTCTCTACTTACATAGTAACCATGTCTATGTTCTCCCTGAGTACTTTGCACTTTTTAAGACAATTATATCTTTACAACAGTGAGATAATGAAGTGATATATTCATTTTACTGGTGGAGGGACTAGAGAATGAGTGCCTAAATCATTCACTGGATCTGGCTAATAAAACTCAGGCTCTCTAATTCCTAACTCCCAGCTGCTTGCCTGGGAACACAATCCAGAACCATGGAGATGCCTACGAGGCGTCTACTCCACAAGGAGAGGACTTGGTTTTAAAACTCACACTGTACAAGCCTCAGTCCAGCTTGTGTGGATGCACTTCTGCTTTACAAGCACTAGATGCTAATATTCACTCCCGGAATCCACTCACTTTCTTCCAAGAATTAAATACTGCCCCACCCCCCCAATTTGTGTTTATGTTTAAAGCAAAATTACAGGAGCAGAGTTTACAGAAGAATCAGGAACTAAACTGAAGTTTCATCCTGGGCTACATCCTGGCTGTACTGACACTCATGTTAATCCTCATTTGTATATACTCAGACCTATAAGCAAACAAATGAAAGTAGGTTGCCCATATAATCCCACCATATCTATTAAATTCCTCTTTATAAGAATACAGTTGACAAACTTATTTTTCTCCTCAGTGCATTAGGTAGTCTTCCTGATATCAACTAAGAAACTAGAACCTTCCATTCTTACTCAAATCAATGCAATTTAACCAGACTTACATCAAAAATTTTGAATGACACTTCTGTGAAATTTTAAAATCACTGGCAATTGATCTTTCCCATGCTGCAGTGATGCTCACATTTAACTAAACAAATGGAGAATTATGATTGTTATCTAAAGCAGGGGCACAATTAAAAAAAAAAAAAGAGAGATTTGTTTATGGAACAACATTGGCTTGTTTTTTTCTCAGTTACTAATCATGAGTTTAATTTTTAATGGAAAAGCATTGCTAGCACAATTAGCACTCAATTTACATGTGCATCCATAGACCCAATTAATTAAATTTTATTGATGCCTAGTTGCTCTTTAAAATGCCTTCCAAATGCCTTCAAATTGATTTTAAATGGCTGATAGTGAAAGCCTGTATGTTCCTCGTAGCAACCCTACTGATTTATATATATATATATTTATACTTTATATACATTTCCATATACATAGCTTACACGCTGTAAGTACTCATTGCTTTACACAATCTTTTATCTTAGAATATTCACTGTTGTATAACAGAGTGTTTGGAACAAAATTATGGAAGAGTGTCTTAAAAACCTTGTAATGAAATACAAAATATTAAAAGTAGAGGGTTTTTTTGGATATAAAATAACAAATAATTTGTCTAGTCTGGTTTTCATGGACCAAATTGTAATTTCTCTTTGGAATAGTTCCAGTCTAGGACACTGACTTTTTCTCCCTTTCCTCCTTTTCTCGGAGAGAGAGGAGAAAAAAAAAAAAAAAGGATTTTATTTTTTCATCATACAGTACAGTCATGCTCATGTCATGGCCATGTCATAGCAGCTACGATATTAATGAATTCATCTTTGTGACAAGCCTGTGAAACAGAAAATTGCTATTACTCCTGGTTTACACTTGGGGAACTAAAACACAGAAAGCAAGAAACTGATCTGACATCTTTTGAGGACAGCAGCAATTTGCAGCAGATTTTAGGACTAAGTGAGTTTCCGAAAGTCAAATAAGTCTCAGTGGTCAGAATTTTAACTTACATTGCTTAAATCTAAGCACGGTACCCTTGCCAAAGGACCTTTCTTTGGTTCTTTACAAATGAATTGAATCAATGTTTCTCTGTAGACATCAGTTCATTTTCATATTTTAGGATTACTTCAGTTGATGCACCCTTTGTAATTGTCTGCATGGGGGTAAGTTTCTGTTTTCAAGGTGGGGGGCTGTGCCTTTCTGCCATGCATCGTTATGACAAGACCCAACAGTTGTAAACCCTTCTTTTCTAGCTCAGTGGGAGGTGGGTTTTCATGACATCCTTTATCCTCTGAGCAAGCACCTGCTTAGCCTGATTCTTGCCTTGATGTTTCTTATCTAGCTTATATCTAATATATCTGAGCTACAATACTGATAAAATATCCAATTATCTCATACACACCTTTTGGGGCAATTCCATTTGTTAGAAATGTTTTAAACATATACTGAATCTCATTGGATTATCAATGAGCCTGAAAGTCTAGCTTTTAGTCATAGTTCTTACTTAGCCTTAATTTATAGCTTACATTTTAAAAAACTAGAAAAGTATACAAATGCTTGTTCATATGTATCTTATATGAATATATCACCAAGATGTTTCATTTTTAGAAATTTTTTTTTTTAGAAATTTGCATCCACAGTTTAATGAGGAAACCTTTTTCTAAACTGGGTTAAGTATAAGATTAAAGCCTCTAGCAAATACTATCCAGAGGATTATAGACTATGATTTTTCATTCACTTAACATTGTGATTTAAACAATATTAACCATCATATCATTACACAGTAATAGAAAGACAACCAAGATGAAATCTTAATTACTAAAGAACTGTGTCAAGAGACATTAACAATTCCATACTGAATTTTATAAAAGTAATGATTGTCCTATTACATATGCTGTAATTTCTTTCCCTGACTATTATAATAGTTTCCTCACTCATTAAGCACTTACTTTTCCACTGCCAGCCATTTCATAGGTGGCCTGATTAAAAGAAATTGAAAGAATGTGAAATAAGAGAATAAGAAAGAAAAAAATAAGGTTGGAAAGAAATAGAAATGTAAAATATAAAAACTGGTCATTTGGAAAAAGAAAAAAAGTACATGTATTTAAGAACTGCATTTGAGAGATGTTTAGAAGATAATGAATTATTAAGAAAAAATGATCAATAGCTATGTACGTATGAAATATGAATCATGATTACAACCTTGAATTAACATTATTAAACTATTAAAGTAGTCTATGTAATATTTTCTCCCCAAAAAATACATTAACATTTATATATCTGTTTAGTCAGTTCCAAGGGATATACAATTCTAACCCTAACTTTCCAGGACAAGATGAATACAAAATCTAGAAAAGATGCAACAAAGTAGAATTTTCCATATCAAAATTGATAGAAAAAAATTTTGACAGAAACCTCTTGCCTGCTCACATCAAACAAAATCTTAATCAAGAAAAATCATTCAACGTGCACTAGAGTGTAGTCAGATGCAAACAACCTCCAAAATAGGATCATCCAGGATAATCATACACTTTTGAAGGCATACCTTTGAATAACATCTCTGCTTGATCCAGAACAGAGATTTGAATGTGTTTATGTTGCAAATCCAGTGAATGATGGAGCAGAGAAAGTATACGCATACATACATGAGACTCTGAAAGGTCTCATTCCATCCCAATGAAATTAGTAACATTTTTGAAAGTTTGGACTCATGAAACAGGCAGAAAATCCTGTTACACTTGAAGTTTTAATTTTAATGTTTTTTTTAAACAAGCAACCCCCCAAACTATTTTTAAAAAGCATAGAAATGTTGCGAAAAGATTTATCAAATCCCTATAAGCTAAAAAGGCTGACATTTGTTAGTAGCTTCCACCCACCTGCCAGGGCAGAAAAAGGGACTTTTGGTCACAGAGTTTGTATTTCTAAAAGCAGACACAAAGTGTGATTCCTACATTTTTTTTTTCTAAACTAAACACAAAGAAGGCCACTGATAGAATAATAATGCCCTCAAAATTCACATACAGTGTCATAAAGATTCTGTGTCTACTCAAAGAGAATTCAGCTGTAAAATTAAATTTTGATCTGCTGTATTTATCTGCTACCATTTTTTACTTAGGCTTACTGTAAAATTAGTTAAGGTCACCTGGTTAAAAACCACTAAACTTCAGCAGTGTCCTGCTCAGAATCATTCACCTTAACCATCAGTTTTGTGGGCTGGTGGCCAGGTCGTTGGGTCTGTTTTGGATGACTCTTACAGTGAAAAAAATACCTGTAAATAAAACAACAACAAACCTGTACGCTCACATTTGACACTTTGGACAAAGATACTGTACGTATGTGAACTGTATGGGAATGTCACAGTCAGGATCCAGTTCTGGCTACTTTGGGAAGGTGGATTTACAGATCCCTCCTCCAGAAGATATTACATAGGAGTCTAGGAAACAGGAAACAGACCAGAGATGCTATCTTTAGCATCTTTAGAAACCCAGACACAATACTCTAAGTATGTCCAAGAGTGACTTCAAGCCAAAAGACCTGCTTGGAATTCAGATGGCGTAAACTGAGAATGTAAAATCTGGGTCATCAGATTATCATGAAGGCTGAATCTAACTGGCTTTTAGGGTTTAGGAAAGATTTTCCCTTTTTCCATATGGAGATTATGCCACTGTCATGATGCAAGAGGGTTTGTGCGTTTCATTCACCTACTTCTGAAGCCCCTGGTCAGACAGAAGATAAAGGATCAGAAATACACCGAGTTTAATTTAGCGCACTGGCAAAGCACTCTGAAATATCTAGAGGCGCTTCAACAAACATCCTCCATATATGCTATATCGTATTACCTTTAATCTGCATCATCCTTTTATACTGACATTTCAAGTAAGTAACAATGTCAGCAGAGAGGACAGATTCAAAGGTTTTAATCAAGCTGGAGCTGCTCAGCAGTTGCAAACCACGTCACTTGTCACTTGGTTTCTGTCTTGAGCAGAGCTTCCAGTACATGGTGCATCTCCACTTCCCAGCTACGTTCAGGGCTTGTGGTGCCCATCTCATCTCCCCCGGCTCTGTTGATGGAATCTGAATGAAGTACCTATCTGTACTCCAACATTTGGGAAGGCAGCACAGTGTTTCAGAGCCCCACAGCCCACTTATTTCATAGTTCCTTACTTGAAAAGTTACAAAACACAGCTCTTCCAGTAACAACTGGGTGCTCAAGTCCTGTACTGTCCTGTGAAATCCCAGCCCAAGAAGGACTGACAGGCTGGGCTTTAAGCAAACAGGATCTTCTTGGAGCTCAGCAACATATCTAACGGCATGGGCCAGCGCATGGGATGCTATGGAATTGCCTGGCTATTGTCAGCCACTGTCAAATCCCTAATTCTATTTAAACATGGTTTTCTGACACTTAATTCCAGTCCCCAAATCATAAGAGCCCATAAGATGATTTTGTGAAGTGTTTCAACATTTTGCGCTGCATTGTAAATAACATGCTCTGTGCCACGTTTGATACAAACTAAAGCATTTGTTTTTCTGTATTTTACTGTTCACAATTTTTCCTTTGAATGAAGATTTATAGGGTATTTCAGTTCCAGGCTGACAGAGCAATATTAATGTTCTCACAGGGGTGTGTGAGTTAAAGTAATCACTTGCTGTATTGAGAGAATATCAGTAAATGTCGTTCGGGGGATGTTCCTGCCCTTCCCCCTTGCATCCAGATTTAAATAACATCATCCTCTTTAAAGTGGTCTTTAAAACCCATCAATATATCTTTCATCTTAAATTAATGACAAACCTATACTCCATGTTGGGGTTATATCTCCCACTTCTTAATATTGTAGCAGTTTCACAGTTCCTGTTGATTGGCAATAAGAAAGTGTAAGGATGTTCTCTCATTCCACTATGATAGGCTTGAATTAATATTTCATATAAGCTTTTTGTGCAAACTCATCTTTCTTAAATATTTACAACAAATAAAAAGAAAACGTTTGCAAAGCCCTTGTCTGATTTTATATCTTTCCCTTCACTTTAAAATACCCTGTGCCTTATACAAAATGCACAATACTTTTCACCTTGGAAAGAACAAAAAAGCAGGAGAAGTAGCACAATGCAGTTTTGCAAGCAGTAGCGTTTCATCTACTAATGAGCTGCAATAGAAACAGCCCACTGTACAGCAAGTTCAGTCTTTACTGTGAAAATCTGGGTTTAGGTTTTTAGACTTCTTTCTTATCCATCTGTTACACTCAGTTATCTTCAACTTAGTATTTGTCAAGAACCATTAAGTCCAACGGACATATTAACAACTACAGTTAATACAGTTAAATATCCATCTAAAGCTCTTTCATACCTGGCTTTATTAAGAGAGCAGCAGAGACAGGCATGTGCGCTCCCACATAGCTCTATACTTTACTACTAGTGACCTGGAAGTGACATTTATACAAGACAAATTTGGATTATCAAGCACTCAAGTAATTCTTAGCATTATGTGGAGACTTACGAAGTCAAATTGTAGTCTTAAGCCAAAGAAAACAAAGACATAATATAAAAACATTGGTGACTAAAAGTAAGTTCTGCAGTGCTGTTTTAACCATAGTATTCAACGATATAAGCAGGATGAACCACAGAGAAATAATTACTACCTTTTATTACAGGAGTCAGTGTAGATGGGAAGAGGCAAGAGGTACTTTTAATAATAACTTTAAAACAGGGTGGAATTAACACTTTGCTTAATAGGAATGCATTCTGTTTAAAGAAAAGTACTTCAAATCAATCGTGTACCTTCAGTTTTCTTACTCGGGAGTATTAAAGTATACCAACTAAACCCTGAGTATTTGAATGGATGCATGATTCCAGCTGCGCTTTTTTTCATTTATAAAGAGATGCATTTTAGCAATTCCAAAAATTATACTGAAAAATACTCCTCCTTTTCCTTGGATCCACTTGAAAGTCATCACTTAGTCCTTTCCAAGGTAAACACTGAAGCTTGTTACATACAACATATTATTCCCTAGTAAGAGATCTCCAATTAAACACTAAAAATATTAATCTACTAAAGAAGTACAAATATCCTTTCAAATTCATTCTAAACCAGCTACAACTTCCAGTGCTTTGTGTGAAGTCAAAGCGAACACTCACAAGCATCCCTCTCCCACAGGATCCTAGTTTGTCTAATATTTTTATATCACTAATAGCTACAACAGAAAGCAAGACTCCAGAAATCAAAAGCTAACGATTTGTAAGATTAATATGCAAGAAAAAAATAAAAGAGAAACTAACTATAGCTTTGAAATGAATGTTAGATTTGTTTTCTTAGTACTTGTTTGTGCTATTACAGCAATAAAAGATTACAAGAATTGTATATAGGCCATTCAAAGTAAACAATACAAACATCTATGCAACTTTTCAACTAAATGAAAATTTGGTTTTGGTATAAGTACCCAATGCTCTTGTGGTCAGCATACAGCACTAAAGACCATCGCTACAACATAAATCTCTTACATAGTTCTGCCTAACTTACTACCCATCCTACCTCCCCAGGGACAGTTGGTCTCTGGCTGCCTCTTGGGCAGGGTCTAACACTCGGAGCTAGCTCCCTGGGACAGTCACTTTCCCTCTGTGCATGAGCTGTACCATATCAGGCAGAATACTTCAAAGCTGTAACAGAAACAAGCTATCAAAGGAGGTTATGGGTTTTCAGATGAACTTTTCAATAGCCACACTTAATATTAAGGAAGGCTTTGCAAATTGATGTAATCTCTGATAGGCTCTCACCTTGTTTCAGTTTTATTTCTATCCCTGTCACAGCCATATGATTCCCAGCTTGTAATAATAGTACAAAAGGAAGAAAAAGAAAAGGTAACAAAATCCCTATAGCTACATTTCTTAAACATGCTAGACCTCCAATACTTCATACTTTATACATTTCTTTAGTAAGAGACGATGTGGAGGATGAATTGTCAGTTGGAAATCTTAAAACCATTCCTCAGTTTTGAATACTTTTGATATTTTCTCTTTTCACATCAATTTCTAACTGAATCTAATAACCCAACCAATCGATACAGATTCTATTCACAAGCAGGAAAATGAAATATATATATATATATATATATATATTCAAGAATGCACTGAAGTCTTGCATTCATTCTGAATATAGCATTTCTACCGTATGCACTGATATCATCTTAAAAGAACAACTCTTGAGATTTTGGTGCTTATGCCTAAACCTGAATCCAATTTTACCCATGATTTGGCTTCAAAACAGTGTCTGATTTTTGCTAAAGCATGCAGTTGTAGTTGAACATCTTTCCAGTGGGCACCTCTCCTCTATTTATATGCCTATTAAATTGCTTAAGAAAGTCTTCTATAAAAACAGTCTGTAACACTATAAAAGCTTAAGTGAATTACTTCATTTACCTAGCAATAGTGAAATGTACTTGTCACATACTGAATAGACTAGCTAATTCTAACAGGAAAAACTTGTTTTCGGCATTCTTAAGTTCCCTATGTGCTTAAGAGACTTAAAATCTAATGCAAATACAACAGAGAATACGCAGATTACAAATCTGTCACTTTTCAGAGCAAAGTGGAGAGACACTCCAGAACAAGTGTTACAGAAAGTTATAAGACTACCATCAGAAAGTTAAAGTGGGGAAGTATGTTTTAATTCAGACTAAATTTACCTAACAGAAAAGAAAATGGTTTATGTCAGAAGACAACCAACCAATCTTACATGGGGAAATTAGCAGGAATTAGAGACCTTAGAACACAAAACTTTGTAGAGGTTCCCAAAAAGTATCATTACAAAAGCAATAAGCCAGGGTCACCCCTGTGTAGAGCACTCCATTTTTTTTGTTAAAAGCCTTTGTCTCCCTTTTTATTTATTTTTTTAAGTGGAGACTTCAGAGGCAGTTGTTAAACTAAAAACATCCCTCTAGGTTTGGGATGAAACTAAAAATAAAAATCTTCCTCACTGTAGAGCAATATTACATTCCCCCCCTCGCAGACTTATTTCATAAAAATGTCAGCTATTAACTTAACATTATTTAAAGGGCTTTAGGTTGTAGTTACTGAATGCAACCTAAGCTATATCCATAAAGGTCTGACATTGATCCCTGGTTGTATAAAACATGATACAGAGAGGCACTAAATAAATAATCTGTATACTGCTTCCAAAGCATCTCTATTTATCACTGCATTAATGATAAGGATCTGATTTAAAGTGAACCCTAGTGAGGGTCAAATCCTAGTACAAGCTGTAATATGATCTGCAAGAGTGCTGATAACCTGAAACAATATGAAGAAACCCCGTCAGTTAAATAAAACAAGCCAGTTGTCCATTAAACCTCTCAGAAAGAGGCCAACAAAACCAAATGTGGATGGAGCCATTTCCTTTTGTAAAGAAGTACAGAAAAGCTGCACCTGAAGTCAGTATAGGCTAAGCGAGCACACTGCACAGAAAAGCTAAGACCGATCTTAAAAAAAAAAAAAAAAAGAAAAGTACAGCCGCTCATGAGAAATATTTTAGGTGTGACCTTGCATCTCTCAGAGGCCTCAAGAATTACCACAAACTTCAAAATATTCAAAGACAAATGTTTTTAAGGTATTACTGAGTGGTTAATGTGAACTTCACCCCACATCACAAATGAAAACTGCATTTTTAGGGTTAAATACATGGATTCTTAACATTTCATAACACAAATGAAACTGCCTGAATAAACTTACTGAATTAAAAATTGACTTACTAAATAAAATTCTCACTCATCCTTTAAAAAAATGAAACAAAACAAAGCTGTCAGAGTTCTGTGGAGAAACAGGGAAAAAAAATCATTTGATTAGAGATCAATCATAGATATGTGGAAAATTACAGAAGGAAGGGTGTCTGGTTGCCCTTGACTCAAGCTCCATCCAAATGCAGAACGCTTGCCCAGCCTTCTCATAGCATTGGGATTTGGTTTCTAATGTCATTTGTGTTAGGGCTATCAGCCAAAGCAATAAGAACTTCAGAACTGAAATTCAGGAAATTCCCATTCTGCACTCATTCTGCTGTCCAAAAAAAAAACCTCTCTTATGCTGTAGCATATGAAACTAGACAGCTATAGTTTGATCTTTTTCCTTTTTTCTTTTTTTTTTTGTTTGCATTCAAGCAAATAAGTGACATCCCATCACTTCAGGCACTGTCAGAACAAACAAGTACTCTTGGCCTGAAGACCACAAGGATGAAATGTTAGGAAGGGAAACCAAAGCACTGATAATTTATCCAAGCCTCATACTCATCTTAAAACTTAGAAGGGCTCCCAGTTGGTGGTTAGTAGCTTTCCCTGACATTATAATATTTTATTGCTTACTAAAATGATTCATATAAATGAATAACCTATTTTATATATGTGTATATATATTTTTTTTTTACAGTGGATCATAGTTTTTTGACTGGTTAAGAATCTAACATATATATATACATATGTTAGATATACATATACATACACACAAGCTACAGTGGTATAAATCATCAACAGATAACTCTCATTTGTACTGTATAGTCTCCAACAAGCTAAGACTGTAATTTAGAAGAAATACCTTTGCAACAGCAGCTCTGTGTGAGGCCTTACTCTACTGGACACTTTATATTGTGCGTTAGCAGGTGGAGAAAATACTTTCAAATTTTATTCTCTTTCTGCACACTATTGTCTCACGTTTTAATTTGAAAAATGATCTTTTTTTTTCCTCAGTATTACTTCAATTCTACACATTCAAGGAATTACAGTTAATTTCTTACAGAGATGAAAACAAATGTGTGTGCAATGTACAAAAACTGAATCTTTATGCCCCTCCCCTCCCCCCCCCCCAAAAGGAAAGAAAACCAGAAAACAATAAGCATCAAATACCAGTAATAAAAACTTCACATCTTAAATGTCAGCGGTGGAGCCCTATTTTCTTGGCAAAACAAGATTTAATTCTTCATTGCTGTTGCTGTAATCCTACTGATTCCGTTCTTAAAACTAGATCTTCCCTCTTTTACAAAATGGCATATGTGGAGAGAGAAAATAACAGCTTCTCCATTTTCTTCTTTGTGATAATTCCCACTACAAAATAGTTTTGTTATAATTTTGCCTGTGATGGCATGACACCCTTCTTGCTTCCTGATTTTACTAAACCATTTCTATGGAACTTGCTTTCTGCCTCCTGGAGTTCTAGACCGGCCAGGAGGGACAAACCCGGTACGGGGCAGGGGTAAAGGCGAACTGAGGCTTCTCCTCCAAGGTCATTGTTCTTTAGCCTTCTGTTCTGCCCACTCTCCATTCGTCTTAAATAAACCCCTGTTAACAAGATGATTATATAGCTATTTCAGGGAATCAAAATAATTTATTATCGCAAAGAACGTTCAAACTGCCTGCTCAGGACTCGGACGTGCTCTGTGGTTCTCTTACAAAGATGCAAGCAGTAAGGGGTGAGCAACAGCTTCCCAAGCAGTTTAACTGTGACAGAAATCTTTATAGAAAGATTTGTCTTTTCCAGAACTGCATGCAATTCATATTATTTCTGTAAAAGAGGAATTATTTTATGAAAACATCAATTTAATGCAAATTTAATGAAAAGCTAGTTTTCATTTTAAAACCCGAAGAAAATTTTAGAAATACATCACTATTAAGAAAGTTGCAATAAAAACAAATATTTGCACATTATTCATGACCTTGTTTCTTTGCTTTTTATAAAACTCTGCAGCTCTAGACAACTGTGTAATTGTAACTTTTCAAATCACTTTTAATAAGTGTTTAGGCAGAACATCTTGAAACTCCTTGTTGGCTTAAGAAGCCAAAATTTCACATATTGCAGGCCAACTTTATGACCGCTCCTAAACAACTAAATATTACTACAAAATCTGAAGTAATGAAGGGTACAGTATGTTCTTAGTGCTCAACATGATGGATGCTTTCATTGAGTTCATAGATACATCTATGGCTGCTTGTAGAACAACTTCAAATAAATAAAAATCTGAAAACTGAGAGCCTGTTGGAAGGTAATCTAAAATTACAGGAGTAATTAAACTGCACGCTTTGGTAAGAGTACAGCATGGGTAAGAGTACTCTTGGTAAGAGTGCTGCAGGGGTGTGCTGGAAGCTGCAGCCCTGCAACAAGGGGTTTCCGAGGCTCCCCCAGCATCCTGGCAGGGGAGCCTTCTGTTTCCATCAATTTTTTCCATTCAATTTCCCTTCTGCCCTTCTGCTTTCCATTGAATATCTGCTCTCCCTAGCGAGCATCCGTGTGGGAATCTTGACCTCCTAAGCAGAGCAACTTCCAAAACTTTGGTCAGTTTTTAATATTAATGTAGGTGTAAAGTTAGGCTCCCTTTTCTCCATTCAGCTGAGCACCCATCCACATAATCCTAAATAGTACTGTATTCTGTCAGCTTGGTTGCAAACACAGCCCTGTTTTTTTGCAGTTACCATAATTTACTACAGGTCCTGCCATACACATGTCTATGTATTAAACTTCGTCTGCAGATGGATTTTTAGGAATACACTAGACTTCAAAGCATGTTGATCCCTTTTTCTACTGACAGAGATGCTCTGCACTGCCTAGTACTTTTATAAAACTCCTTTATCTTAACTTAACCATCACTATGAACTAGAAGATACACTGAACTCACCCTGAAACACTGGTAAAAATAACATTTTCTTTATGAAAGGTTTTTTTTTTTTTTGAGACCAAGTAAACATTTTGTTTCAAGATACCTCTAAGGAAAACCAGGGACATGACATACTACATCCACAATGATGCCAAAAAGAGCCACGATCTTTCCTCACATCCTTTTCCCTTCTCCCTTGGAAAACACATTCCGATTTCTGACTTCCTGAGAAAGCCAAAATTATCTGCTTGAGCTAAACAGTTCCATTTCTCTCAGATTTGGGGGCCTGCTCCAGTAAGTGCTTATTCTGATAAAGTAGAAGAGGGCCCCATATCCCCATCTCAAGAGGAACCCCTTGGAGATAAAAGGCACAGGTTCAAATCCTCCTAAACAAAAGCAATCTCAATTTTTACAGTTTTAAGAAAATGTTACAACACACAGACTGATTAGAAATAAGAATTATGTCAGATTGATTTGGGGACCACTAAATCTACTTTTTTTTCAGCAAATGTAACATTCAAATAAGTTCCAACAGCTGTCAGTAAGTCGGTTGAACTCTTCATCTCTCAAAAAGGCTGCATGCCATTCTTGTTTTACTGTTGTAATACTTGTGGTAACAAGGAATTTAAACCACTAACCACCTAAAATAAACGTTGAACAATTTTATCAAAGAGAATGGAGACTTGTTTTCCACAGCCAGAAATCTGACCTGCCGACATTTGCCAAAAAGGTACTTTGTTTTCTGCACTGACTGGAAATCCCATGTGCTCACACCACATCCCACTACAAAAGTAAGTCAGCCATGGATTAACTTCCATATGTTCTTTTAATTGATTTAACAAATATAGATAAGATAAAGATACTTATGTGGCATTGTAAAGAGCACAGACTAAGACCTGGTCACCTTCTGCACCTTCTCTGCACAGAGCTTTGTGAGCATTTCAGACTATAAAGCGGATACGCAGCAATTCGGGAGCTACGATACACAAGAGAGGATTTCATTGGCTCATTTTAAGTTGAAATGAATATCACCATCATATTACTTTCAAAATGTTTCCACTGTCACTTTTTATACAGTTCAAAATAATACCAGCATTATGTTTCCAAGCTTAATTGCTACGATTTCACTTCTATGTGCATGTATAATCTCTCACAGAACACACCCTCTAAAGCTGAAATCAGCTTTCTCGAAAGCCCCGAGAACCAGGAGCCCTTAACAGAATATTTTTCTGTCCCTCTGCAGACGTGATCACTCCCAGACTGGCTACTTTTCAGCTGTAATCTCTGAATGGATGCAGGCGGTTGTTTTTTTTTGGTCATACCACATTACATGCTGAGACAGTGACGATCTGTGGGAATTCAGGAACCCGTTCAGAATTCTCCATTTTATAAGGGAGAAAATGTCAGCTGTGGTCAGTTCCCTACCCTTTTATGGCTGACTTTTATTATTCACTCCTGCCTCTTACTGCCTATCTCCTGAGCAAATGTTCAAATTTCTATTCAAATTGCAGAAGCTAACTTCCTCTGCAGAGAATAATACAGATTCAAAGGAGGACAAGTGTTGTTTATTAGCAATTACCATGAAAGTCCTTCCTGTAATTAACCTCAGCTTCATGGACACTACTATTTGCACTTCAGCTATCTCATAAACAGGGGCTACATTTCCATATTGTTAGGGAAGATGAGTCACTGCAGAAGAATGCTTATCTCAAGTCAGTTTTAACTAGCTTTTGTCTGCTTGAGATATTAGTCACTGGTACCTACAAGCTCACAAGAAAGTCTGGGATCTGCGCTGCTTTTTTAAAAGCCTTTTTCCTCTTCCCCTTCATACATTTGCAATGCATCAGTAACAACATCAGGGCTGAGAGATATATAAAAATTCTCTTTTCAGTTAAACATACACTTTGCCTGTATGATCACTGAATCAGAACCAAGAAGAATTCCAGATTCTGCCCAGCTAACGGGAGGTCTAAGACACTGAATAACCCAACATTCGCTCTCTAGACCATAAAGAGACAATGGTGAAGGATGTTTTAACATTTTTCAAGCACTCAAAGAGCCGAGTTACAAATCAGTGCAGTGATGTATGCCTTTTGCCTGACAAAACAGAACTTTATTTGCAAAACACCAAAAAATATGAAAATACCACAACATGCCCCTTCCTGGATTTTTGATCTGTACTTTCCTTTTTATTTATAATCAAAGAGTCTGGACATTAGGAGATGTTAATGAAAGCACTTAGCTCACATGGAATTGCAACATCTCACTTAATTCCTTGAAACTAAAAGGCTGAAAATCCAAAGCCCTCCAGACCTAATCCAACAAAGATGTATGCAGACAGAATTCCCGTAGTCCTCCACTGATTTTACCAGGAGTCAACCCACACCAAGCTACGTGCAGGTATTCCACCACAAGGCTGGGGCCTTCTGAAGGGTATTCAAGAACATCTTTAAATGTTTTTCAGAGCATGAATGAGTAGAGAGGAAAGTTAAAGCTTTACCAGTAATGCAGTATTAAACAACATAGTTGTGATTCTTGCAATCTGACTGTATCCTAAAGTAAAACGTGATTAAAGGTATACACCATCTGCCTTCTTCACCTAATTTAGTTACTGGGCTATCAAGGAGAACTCCCAGAAAAATAAAAACATTAATTAAGACTAACTGGGATATGAAATTCTTCCCACATTCACTACTTTGAGTAATTTCATTTCACATTCCCAAGTGTTAATTCCAGACAGCCAAATCAAAGTCTGCAGAAGTTTGTATGAACTGCAAGGCCACAGACAGGAATATTCCTTTACTTTATATGCGAGTTTATTGGGCATTTGCCATTTTAATGTTATTTTTTCTCTTGTGGGAAATGCTAGGTAACAGCAATACAGAGGAGTAGACCTGGATTATTTCATGCAAAAGCATCTATATTTGTACATCCACAACACTATGAAGGCAAGTTTTAGAAAGTCTTTTCCTTTCCTTTCCTATCTTATTTTATTTTTTTTTATTTTTAACATTTTTAATGCGGTTGATACAGATTACATTTGACCAAAATGAGGCCGAATGCCATTCTCTTGACGAGATTATTTTCAATGTACACAGCAAACCAACTACAGACATAAACTGCGTAGAAGCTTGTTTTTGTCTTTCCCAGTGGGAGTGGCAACTGAAACCTGGACCTTTGCCACATTGGTTGTGCAATTCAGCTCACAGTACTTATAGAGACGGGATGGTCAGTGCACCAGCATACTAATGCATCCAACTACTAGACTGGCCATTGTTAGCATTTTATAAATTAAAGCAAAACCACATTTTAGTGTCACAAAAATACCACTCCACGTGACTTTATGGTTGAAGCATGACATCCAGTCCTCACCACCTATTTCCAAGGGATAGTTTTGTTAACTCACTGTTCAAGCTTTCAGCTGCTCTAACAGTGCTGTTGAATTTGAAGTTCTCAAAATATGTATTAGAAAAAAAGACAAACACTTTCTACATTTTCTCTCTTTTTTTTTTTTTTTTCTTTTTCTTCTCCTGTAGCCCATGAGCATACGACTTTATGGTTTCCAGTTGTGCATAGGAATTATATGATTGTTTGCTACAATCAGTTTCTGGTTAAAACAAAAGAGAAATTAGCTGTGTAGTAACATAGCAACACGCCTAAATAATCACCACTGCACTCCCGGTGATTCCTCTGAAACATCAAATGTGTTTTTTTAATCAGTCCTCCTCTTTCAACAGTTACACACTACCATACTTCTAATTTAAACAACTTCATTTTGTTGTTACATGAAACAATAACATGAAATAAATCACAAACAATTGGACTATAGCAAGTTACTTTTCAGTGTCACATGAAAAATGAAGAAACCAACTGTCTTCAATGTCTATATGAAGCTTAAAAAGAAGATTCATATTTGTAAAGCTGGTAATGTAAAAATATTTTTGTATGAAAAAAAGGAAAAAAAATCAAGTGATAAAGTATGGACATTTGGAAAAGCTTCTGTGGCGAGCTCTACGTTTTCAAAGAGAAGGGACATTTAAAAATTTTTTTTACTACTTTTAGAAATCATTTCTCTTTGCACCAGGAGTAGGAATAACTTTTCTAGTTTTAAGGTACTGACAAGGATTATGTTGAATAAACTGTGTTAGCTTTCCCTTCTGTCTAGCTTTTAAAACGTACTTAATTGTAACGAAATGGTACTTTGCTCTGTCAACAAGTTGTGAAGTCACTTGCTTAACCTTTTTCCTCTGATTCTGTCTGCTATTCCTCTTCTCTGGTCCTGTTTAATTTTTTGCATTTCCTGATTTTTATCTTGGGAAAACAAAAGGCAGCTGCACTAAGTTACATGAAACAGCAAAGTGACTCTGCTAGTTAGTGATTTGCAGGTTCTAAACAGTGAGTTGTGTGAAATGAAAAGGGGAGTGTCATGTTGCAAAAACTCTTTTCTCTCCCCTTTCTACAGCTGTATTTCTAATCAGCAGAAGATACATCTTGCTTGGAGTCAAACCCCTTTCTCTCTGCACATTCTTAACCTTCTATCTTATGCATGGATCACTGGTTAGCTTAGAAATGCACAGACACAAAAGGGGAAGCTGACATGTGAGGTTTGATGGCAATAATGGCTGTTTATAAGCCTAATCCATCACATTTAGTGGACACCTCCATTTTTGTCCCTCTGAAAAGGTATAAATAATAAAATGGTATAGCTGCAGCTCAGAGGTGCCTTGGTAAATATTTTAACTATTTACAAGATCACACCAATAACAAAAGAAGCATCTGTACCATCCATGCAGAGGCCTGTGAATCATTAGAATAGTATCCAGATGGTTCTTACAATTCATCCACAATAAAATGTCTTCATGACAGAGCTTTTGTGACATCACTGATATTTTTATATGACACTGTTCAATAACCCAAACTTGCAGTCTTTTCCCTGAGAACTTCTTAGTAAATAAATATTCTTTCTTTCTCTAGAAACAAGAAAAAGTTAACAATAAGGATCCACACACAAGGTAGATCCAGCTGAACTCATTCTCTACAAATAATCAAATAACCAGATTATTAGTGTTTCTCTTTCAGACACACATTAGCTGGAATACATCAAGGGTACCACTGTGTCAAATCCCTTGATAAGCTCAGGGTGCTGTTGGCTACTTGGGCGACAGCAGTTGATAGTTTTTCTTTGATTTTACTTTGCTTGTATCAATACCACATCAAAACAGCAGCGCATCACACACAGTAACCAAATATAGGAAAGGAAATTCAGCAGTCACAAAATGAATCCAATGAGTTTGCTTTTTAAGATCTTTCACAGCAGCTCTGAGGACAAACCAGTGCTTATTTTCTTTGTTCACAAAGTAAAATACTTTGAAGTGGCAACATATATCAGTCAGCATTACAGATCTTGTTATTATCTAACTTGAGGCTTTGGACACCAGTTTTTTAGGTGCCAAATCAAAACACAACAGACACATAGCTAGCAATTTTACAAAAGTGTTGAATACCCAGTTGCTAAATAACCAATACCCTTACAATGTTTGATACTGAACCATTACTCTCACTGAGCAACTTTAGCTGAAATCTGTAATAATTTTTTAATAAGGTCAGTCTCTAGTTTTTGGTTACTTTTAATCTTACTCATGCATGTTATAAATCAGGTTAGGCTTTAAATATTCTTGCCTGAATAGTTTACTCAATTCCTTAATATTCCTTAAAGCAGAAGTACCACTGAGGTTTCAGTCACTAAGTTAAAAATATTTCTTAAATGTTACTTTAAATGGCTTAAAATGTTACTTTACAAAGTTTGTACACCACTACCAAATCTCATCTCTAATTGTTCCAAACCTTGATGAAGAAATTAAAATCCACCAGCTCAATATATGCACAAGCAAAAACCTACACAAGAGTATGAACAGTGGCTCCAAAGAATATGTTTATATCCATTCATGCTCACATTTTGTGAGAAAGATGGGAAAATGTGAAACAAAAGAATGCTAACAAAGCGTAACAATAAAACTATATATTTTTTCAAAATAGAAATACTCTTAGATAGAGTCTGGACTCCTTTTCCTTCCCAAAGATAAGCAAAGTGGTTATAGAAGTAAAGCAATTCAGAAGCATTCCTGAATATCAATGCTACCCCAATTGCAAAATTTGGTCAATAAAATTAACAGCCGTCTTTTGAATGGAATATCACACCTCTAAATGAGTTCAAGCTGGTGCTGTTATTGTCCAGTGGAATGTGAGATTTACATTTCACAGCTCCTCACCAAAGTAATGAATGAATCTGATCTCGTAAACAAACAATTCCAGTTTCATGTTATTTCAATGGCCCTCCAACAATGTGTGCCTCCACAAAGAAAAATATTTATCATGTTTGTGCTCAACTCCAATTCTAAATGTGACCGTAATAAAACAACACCATAAAAACCATTTTCACAGCCGAGTTTGCAATTTAATAAACAGATGCACACAACAGTCTTTGGAGATCAACAGTTAAAAATAAATGAAGTAGAAGACTCCCCACATCACAATAGGAACAATTGAAATGGCCTCTAGCAATATGTAGTAGAGTCACAAGGTATGTGTCCTTGCACTTTTCACAGGCATCAACCTTTGAAGTATGTTATCATGACATCAATGCAAATCAGTCAGATGATTTCAAGGAAAGGCCAAAAGCGATTTGCTTTGTTTGCATGGTCCTAACTATTAAATATTACTCCCCAAGCACTGAATATTTTCAGATGTACTATACTTATGCTGGACTTGTCTAGTTTACTAATACATCCTATTACTTACTGAAAAAAAAAAAAGTCACGGATATTTTTCTCAATGGAAAGGTTATAGTTGGATTTAAAAACATTTCCAAACTTCAAAAAACACTTCCACATTTTAAAAACAAGAGCTTGAGACTCTATTGGGATGCATGTGGAATCTCAGACCTGCACATGAGCAGTGTAGTTCTCAGGGGCTTCCGCTAAAGTCAGTGGGAACTTTCCCCTTGACATATGTGAACAGAGGTAAGCTGAGCTCTTGAGAGTTAAACTATTCAAATACTGTATTAACTTAGGGGTGAATCTGCACAGTACTTGGTTGCAATTGTGTTTCAATGCAAGTCATTGAAGACATGCATTAGACTATCATTGAGTGACCAGAAATTTCATGGGAGCTCAGTAATACACCAATTAAACCTACTATTTTCAGCAAATCTGTATCTTGGTATTACCTGGAGTACAACGATACCACATCAGAGCAATAACAATGCAGTGGAAGGGATGCAACCACATAAGAATCTAGATTTCCAATGAAATTTTAAGAAAATGCCTACATTCAGTGTATTGCAATTAGGCTGTTGCTTTTTCCCTGAATTTGGATATAGACTGTTAATTCCTTGAAGAGGTCAGTGGTGGGATTCAGGCAGAGGCATTCAGAAGGGTTACTGCCCAAGGTGACTAAAGGTAATAGTATCTAACACAACTGAAATTCTACAGTAATAAAATTTTTAAAAAGACAAAACAAACTATTAAGGTAACCAGAAATCTACACTATGACAGGAAGACCTTAAACTGAAGTATTGCAAAAGAAAATCTGTCTTCATTTACTGTTTTCTACAACTGGTGCAGCCTTCCTCAGGGCTACTAGCTCAAAAAGAGAGCATTTACATTTTCATATTGCTTACGCAAACAAAGTACTTAGATCTTAACGGTCTTCTCAGCTTGTAGGATCTAGCATGGGATGCACATCAGCTTAACATTTATTTCAGTATTCAGTATCTAATGTGCTAATTCTTTTCTTAAACATTTTTTTTAACCTCCCCCCCCCCCCCCCCCCCAAAAAAAAAAAGCCTCCCAATAAAAGCAAATTTTAATGAAAAACTGTACTTCAAAACTCTAATCTGGCCAATTGCCCAAAAAAGGACTCTGCCTAACAACAGACTCCAAATACAGTATCAGGAAAGAAGAAATTATTCAATGCTAAACATTTTGTTTGTCTTTGGTAGATTTTTTTGACCTGATTAGGAGTTTATTTGGCCTCTTAAATAGTCATGAGAATCCTCTGGTATATGCACGATTATTTTGGTGGAAGTCCCATAATAGCTAAATTGAGCACTGAAAAAAGCTTCAAAGGAGATATCTTCACCTGGAAAAGGTCAAAATGTTTGAAGGGTCTCCAGCTCTTTAGGATAGAGTGTTCTGACAATCAGAGGCACGGAATCATCTTGGTGTCCCAACATTATTCATCACAATAAGCTTTACTGAAAGACTAGAAAGGCAGCAAACATGATGACACGCGAAGCATTTTCAAGCTACACAGGTCACAAGGTTTATCTATACTTTTTTGACTGGGATAAATAAGATGAATTTTGAAAGTCAGACTGTGAATCCCTTTCCCCACTGACCTAGATGGAACTGCTCTAATTATCAAACCAATGATATGATGATAAAGCTAAGACCTCAGTCTTAAGACGCCACATATGCATTTTGAAGTCTGCATTTAAGAGAGGTTCTTAAAGGAATCTTAAAAACAGTTTTATTGGAATACAGTAAAATTTTGCGTGATGCAACACATTCATTCTAGTAAAATATGTGCTACTCCACGAATATATAAAGGTATCACAGAAAATGAGCTAAATGATGCTCCTCTGAAGTGTCAGTTAAAGCAATTTTATCAAAACACTCATGATTTATAAAGTGCAATTTTTAACAGTGATTCAAGGATGTACAGTTTAATGCCTTAGTAATCAAGAATCAGCTCAGAAATTAGTGATCACTTTTATGGTAAGGCACTTCACAGACTTCTAATCCTATCAGATAGTATTTTAAATACTGAAAGTATCATCTGTTCCCCCAGAATAGACAAGGCTATTTCATATTCCTTTACACCTAACATATGACTTAAAACAATGGGCTGTAAATACAAGACTGCACTGCTTGTAAGCATCCCTTCAACACAGTCAGGTAGCCAGCTGAGCACACTACACGCTGCATTCTTAACAATCTTCTCAGTATACAGTGAAAAATCCTGGTAGTAAATTGCTTCTCAGGTGATTGTTCAGGCTTTGATCCAAGGTCCACTTATATAAACAGGAGCATTTCCATTTACTTTAATAGGCTTTGGCTCACACTCCAAGCAATGCACATTTCACTTACATTCCAAGTTAGCACAAGTTCACTTAATTATTAAACATCTGAAAACTAACTGGACGTTTCTATAGAATAAAATTTCCAGTTACTGATCAGAAAATACTTGTTTTCTTTTCTTGTTTTCTTTTCTTTTTTTCTTTTCTTTCCCTTTTTTTTTTTTTTTTTTCCTCAAGTGAAATTATTACTCCTGACAGATGTAGTATCAACAGCTTGAAATTCCGTGCTTTCATGCTGGAGACTTGTCCTCGGCCCTGCCTGAGCTGATGGTTGAATTCCTGCTTAAGACAACAACAGCATGAAGAGTACTTCACCATAACCTCAGTTCTTCAGGTTTTTCATTCTGCTGAAACTAGCACTGTGCAAGCTTATTATCATCAGAGTGGGAGGTTTCATGAGATAAATTCAACCAAATGGCTGATGTAGGTTATATGTCAAATCCACAAAGGATGCGAATCTGATACAAGCTGAGTCTCTACTGAGAGATGTGGAGATTTACAGATCTGGAAGCTCCCACTTCAGTCGAACTGAAACAATCAATACCCAGCTCAGACAGACTTCAAATGGAAGCCACTGCACAAATATTTGCTTTGATATGATTTTGTACCTTCTGTTCACTTTAACAGTCATGCATTTTAATATTTCCAACAGCTGCTGGTAAGATATTTCACACGAGAAGCCCAAACTGTTGATTTTGATACAACATTACCTTTATTCAAAATTTAATTTGGCCTTCACAAGCTCTTGCAGACTCTTCAAATACTAAAACTGAAGTGGCAGGCAAAATGTAACAGAGATGTCATCAACTACCTTACCACTTCCTGAGTTTTGAGGTCACTCTACACAGAACCAATAACTAGAAGAAAATGAAGCAGGCTTCAGAACATGAGCTGATAATGGCTCAGCAAGACTGACATCCTGTCCCCTTCCCTTCCCTTCCTCTTCCCAGTGTGTGCAATCAGTTTTGGTGACAAATGGAAGACCTTTTTACTTCCTCAGAATTCTCTTTATGTTACAGCATTTGTCCCATGTTTGTTTTATCAACTCACCACTAAGGATTTGCCAGAAAGTTCACACAAAATCCCAGTATAACATTAGAAGAAGTGGTCCTAAATATTTAAGTTTCT
This sequence comes from Anser cygnoides, assembly GCF_040182565.1. Lineage (NCBI taxonomy): Eukaryota > Metazoa > Chordata > Aves > Anseriformes > Anatidae > Anser > Anser cygnoides. The sequence continues at coordinate 17,321,323 of NC_089884.1, read as the reverse complement.
AGGTATTGTTTCAGTAGCTAAAGCTTTTTCCTGTGACAGACGGCTATTGGAGGCAGAATCACAGCCATGTGGGAGTATCAGCACATCATTTCCAGGAACAAGCAAAAAAGACTTGTCTGTAAACCATGAAATGGGCAGACAGCAGCATGTTCCAAGACTGCAGCAATTTCCCAAACACTTCCAAAGTCAGGATGAACAGAAGAGCGATTTACAGCTTTTAATATATGCACAAAACTTAATTCTCATCTCAGTTGGTATGAAACATGTATTGCTTTTAATGACAAAGGAATTATTAAAGGAGAGCTTCATTCTTGTGGTACAAATGCAGTGCGCTAATTTTGGAATTGGTATGGTTGATTCAAAGGAAGTTCACTGGACTGACATCAGTATAAAACTGAGGACATAATTTGATCCCTTACCTGTAATAAGAGTGATAAATCTACTACCAAAAAGCCCTATTAAAATAAAATAGACCTTAGAACTGAGAAATATTCAGAGCGATAGAACACAACAAAACAACTTAATAAGGATTAAGTATTAAGGATCAAGCATTGTGCTCAGTTAACAATAACTTCACCACTTATAATTTACATTGGGTGCTGACCACAGGGCTAAAAACAAAAGGGAAAAAACAAATTTCTTAAGAGTCACGGTCTCTCTTAAACGCTGGATTCATGAAGCGACTATTAAGCATATTTCTTGCTTCCATTTATGCCTCAGTTTCCCTACCTGTAATCTGAGATTACTAATAAATTATTAACAAATATCCTTATAAATAGTTCTAAACCTCTGTCATCTACATAAACTTAATTTGTAATGATATTAAGTTATGTACAATAAATTACTATTATTTTTTAATTTGCCTACTGCCAACATGGTTCAAATTATACAACACATAATTAATGTATGTTTCGTAAATTTAATTTACTGATTTTAGTCAAAAACATCTTGTAAATTAAATGTTGCTATCCATTTTATTGCTCAGCTTGTACTTTGCTTTTTTGCTGCGTGCCTGCCAAATTCATCTAATCAACACAACAACCTAGCTGCAATCAAAGACAGTGGGAGTATTTATAAATCCATTCTGCTGCAGCAAATATGAAAGAATACAGAGACAGTGCAGTATTTAGTGACAACCTAGAGGGGATCAGAGTATCTGCCGCTTCCAAAACTTTTTCTATTCCTTCCATCGTTTCACTTGCACTTTTCTTCCAGGCAAATGGCCACATTACCTTTAAAGGCATACTGCATATAAAAATTTAAGCTAAATTAGCAAGTCAAAAAATCAGGAAATGCATATTTCCAATGCATTATGCCAAGAGAACTAACTGTTATGTAAGAGCAGGACACGTACTTTCTGCCCATGGCAAGGAAAGACCACATGTTATGGCTTATTTCCTGCCCAGATGCACTGAGCACCTTTTTTGTGACCACCATCACTATGTTCTCTGAGACACTGCTAAGCATTCATGCATTTATTTTCATAACAAGTGTTTCAAATGCAAAGGTATTATTACAGCAATTTTAAGATAGGAAACTGCAGGAAAGAAAGCTAAGATCAAAGGTGCTAAGTAATCCCAAGTGCTTGCTTTGGGAACCCTAAGACCTAACACCATCAAATGGCCTTGCAGTGTCCAGTACTGCATGTGTCCAAAGGCTCTAGCAACAACAACATTCATAATTCAATCACACTGTGAAATCTTATGCCAAGATGCTCACACTAAAAAATGAATGATCATAAATCGACTTGTCTAGCATCATATAATACTTCTGTGGCACTCCTGGCTATATCTATAGTGTGAGTTATGCCAAAAAAGAACTTGAGTGCACTACCTCATCTAGTTCAGGCTAATTGCCCCAGAACTTCCCATATGACCAGGTATTTAAACATAAGTCAGTCTCCAAACCCACATCTAATTGTCTTCACCTGGCAAGCCATTAGCCTCACAAGAGAAAGTCAATGCATAAACTTGTCGTCAAGAAGTTTGGTTTTGAATATGGTCTTGCCCATGATCTCACAGGGTTACAAGGGCATGGACACGTAGCCTGTATGGCAGATGCAGAAATATATCTTAATTCTCAAGGACAATATAAAAACCTTTTCTTTCTATAGGTGATGCACTCACTTTCTTCTCCAGCCTATCTAGCCTGCTCCATTTTCTTCCCACTTCCCTGACAAGCCACTCTGTCTGTTTCTGATCTGAGTCTCATGCATATGAAGTACAGGCAACTCCAGTGACTACATCAGTGTAAGTGCGACCAGAAACCATCCTGAAGAGCAATAAACATGAGGCATCGGATCCAGGGTAGTTAAAGATATGTTTTCATTTTGTACGGCACTGCTTTCAGGAATGTTTTACATTTTTAATATGTTGAAGTTTTAATATGTTGGGCCAACTTCAGTCAGGGTAGATTAAACAGACTTTGACTTCACGGGATGATAACAGGGAGAACCCTGGCTCACTGCACAAAGCAACTGTGACTTACCTGATTTCTGCCCTATCCGCAACAGTTGAAAAATATTGTGCTTTGGTGCATTTCTAACAAATTATTGGACTGTCACTACAATACTGAGAGATGTCTTCTGACCTCTTTTGGCACCACTTCATTTCAATATTGTGGGATGGCCTGCTAATTTACATGGAAGAGCTCATATTTCTCAGCAAGCTTGAGTTGTTTTTAAGTGGACCTGTCAGAGGGCAGAGTTTTTCCAAGTCAACTAAACTTCTAGAGAAAAAGGCTATTTGTTGATTTGTTTGTTCCAGCTGAGTTAGACACTGGTTTGAAAAAGACGTCTAGGTTTCTTGGGTTCATGGAAAGAATTAACCCAACCATACACGTCAATTGTCAGGTGTTACTACACTGAAACAAAACAAAGCTGTCCTCTTTACAACACCAGCATATCCTACCCTAAAAGTTATTCACAATTAACCAATATTTGGATGAACTACTATTTTTTCAGGCAATTTCTGTCATTAAGATTTGTGTTAGCAACACAAGATTTGCAGTATTGGAACTTTGTAACAAATTCGCTAAGCAATATGACTTGTCAATGAGAAAGGAAAAAATTCTGTTCTTTGACATAGAAAATGTTTGAAGAGAGAAAGAAATTTAATTCAGAAAATAAACTTTTTGGAAAAAAATGAAGAAATCTGCACTCAAGGCAAAGATCTGATAAATATTGAGTAAATAAGTTCAAGTTCATAGCAGTTGAAGAACAGTTCAACTTCAACCATATCATTGTCAGGAAAAACAAATACAAACTTGCCCCAAAGCAAAACAACATTAGAGAAATCAGGAAGAGGATAGATAGACAGACAGTAAGTTATGGACATAAAACTCTTTGTACCAAAACCAATTAACCCTAACCTAAGGCAAGCCTTTTTCTTCTAGCCCTTCATTTAAAGGTTTTACAATTTATAGCCTGTGTTTCTCAGGGGAGGTCTAGCTCTGCTCTGATTTCACATTTCACAGCAGCACATGTGTAATCCTGCTGCAGCACAAAGCACACGATCTAGCTGATACCAGGAAATCCACTTTTCACAAGTTAGAAATACACTGGAGCGAGCTGTAACCAGAATTCACTTCTTATGCAAGAGGCCAGACAAGTATGTTTGCAGAACTGACAGCTTGGAGTGATATTCATCGCAAGACCTTCCTGTTCCCCATCTGATATCCTGGGGTTGGGGCGGGTGGAGGGGGATGATTGGACACCCAAAAAACCAACCCCTGACAACACCATTTGAAAGAGAACTATATTTTAAAAATGATTTAAAAAGTTAAACTTAGGCTTTTGATGGGCATGTATAATTGCCATTAGTAGCAAGATTGGAAAATGCAATAGGATAACAATTTGATTTACTTAGTGTCCTCAGGTATCCAGGGAAATGCATAAAGTCACCACTTGGCAGGAGCAAGTCACCAACTTCACAAAGAAAAAAACCTCATCTTGCATAAACTTGCATGTTTAATGATCTTTTAAATATTTATGATCTCAAATCAAAAGCAAAATACATGTATACCTAATATGACTTCCAGAGAGAGTTGTTCCTACAAAATTTCAGAGGAATTTGTCATTTATCTTTGCAATGTATCTCCAGACGCAGGCTGAGAGGAAAATAAATCCATTCTACAATAATTATTTACAAATACACAAAACCTAACTCATGTCATGGAATTCATTAATTCCACTGAAATGCTTCCTAAATTCTGCAATACTTAGGGAAAAACAACTTAATGTATTTTTTTTTTAATTTTTATTTACAGAATCACAGAATCATCTAAATTGGAAGAGACCTCCAAGATCACCAAGTCCAACCTCTGACCTAACAGTAACAAGTCCTCCACTAAACCATATCACTAAGCTCTACATCTAAACGTCTTTTAAAGACCTCCAGGGATGGTGACTCAACCACTTCCCTGGGCAGTCCATTCCAATGCCTAACAACCCTTTCGGTAAAGAAGCTTTTCCTAATATCCAACCTAAACCTCCCCTGGCACATCTTTAGCCCATTCCCCCTTGTCCTGTCACCAGGCACGTGGGAGAATAGACCAACCCCCACCTCTCTACAACCTCCTTTAAGGTACCTGTAGAGAGCGAAAAGGTCGCCCCTGAGCCTCCTCTTCTCCAGAATGAACAATCCCAGCTCCCTCAGCCGCTCCTCGTAACCCTTGTTCTCCAGACCCCTCACCAGCCTCATCGCCCTTCTCTGGACTCTCTCGAGCACCTCAATGTCCTTCTTGTAGCGAGGGGCCCAAAACTGAACACAGTACTCGAGGTGTGGCCTCACCAGAGCCGAGTACAGGGGGACAATCACTTCCCTAGTCCTGCTGGCCACACTGCTTCTTATACAAGCCAGGATGCTGTTGGCCTTCTTGGCCACCCGAGCACGCTGCTGGCTCATATTCAGCCGACTGTCAACCAGTACTCCCAGGTCATTCTCTGCCAGGCAGCTTTCCAACCACTCATCTCCCAGCCTGTAGCGCTGCATGGGGTTGTTACGCCCCAGATGCAGGACCCGGCACTTGGCCTTGTTGAACTTCATGCAGTTGACCTCAGCCCATCAGTCCAGCCTATCCAGATCATCCTGCAGAGCCTTCCTACCCTTGAGCAGATCGACACACGCACCTAACTTGGTGTCATTTGCAAACTTACTGAGGGTGCACTCGATCCCCTCATCCAGATCATCGATAAAGATATTAAAGAGAACTGTCCCTAGTACTAAGCCCTGGGGGACTCCACTAGTGACCGGCCTCCAACTGACTGGATTTGACTCCATTCACCACAACTCTTTGGGCCTGGCTATCCAGCCAGTTTTTAACCCAATGAAGCATATGCCAGTCCAAGCCATGAGCAGCCACTTTACTTACAACATAGAAAAGGATCATGTACTTGTTAAGCACTGTGCATTTCTATAGCTTCCTAATGAGAATATACATTCATGTAGATGATATGCACATGCAAAAGTACTATAATTTGACATTTCCATTCTGAAAAAAAAAAAAAAGTGCACCTCACATATGAAAATGTATGCAAGACCTAATCTTATAGCTTACACAACTTCTAAAATATCTGTTGTACTCATCTTATGAACTCCTGTCTTCACTGAAGTCTATCTTGGGAGACAGCTTTTCTGAAGTTTCACCAGCTCTCTACTAAACACACAGTTATTTTTTACAATACAGTTTTGGGTAGGAAAGAAGTTGTCCTCCATGAATCCAGAAACAGATATACATACATATGTGAATAAAGCACCACCAATAACATCAGGAAAAAACACTTAAGAACAGCTTGAGTCAAACAACACTAACTTCACTGTGTTTTATATTGAATCCCAAAGCTACATCATGAGCAGGTGGAAGTACAATTTTGAGGGCTACCTATTATTTCCTTCCACCAAAACCATAGAAACACCTGTGCTAAATAACTTTTGCTTTCCCATTGTGAAAATTGGTTCTGAAATTATATTATTTCTTGGGAAGAAATACTGGTCCCATGATGGACTGGAGTTAAATGAAGAGGGACACTGGTTCAAAGCTACTTTAAGATTTTATTATATAATGCCTAAAAAGTGCAGCTGTGCTTCTTATACATTGATACGTGTTTACTTCTGAGTATCTTGACTAAAAATCTCCAAAAAGAAGCAAGTGATCATCTAATTATCTGTGGAATTTGAAACTGAGGTTAAGGCCATAAAATGAAAACCTAGATTATTAATTGTTGCATGCCATGAATGAACAGCCCACCAGCAAGCCATACATTTAAAATACAGAGACAAACTATAAAAGATGCAATTTGATAGAGTATCAAAAACATATACAGAGTACCTTCCTCAAAGTAGACACTTTATTTCATTCGCATATTCAGGTTTATGTTTTCTGATTAGGTAAAATTAGACTATATCCTCTGAGATCTTAAATCCTAGTAGGCAAAATTATTCCTTGTATAAGTATGTGTAGTCACTTAACTCAAGAACGTGTCTGCTTATAGACTGGATGATCTTTTTCCAAAGAAAGAAACATTACCCAGAAGTATATGCTGCTCCCCCAAATTAATATTTTTCTGTAACCAAGCTACAATACAGCTGCATAGGAAGACATGAAACAACAGGTCTATATACTAATAAGCAACTCAAACCAGCAGCCTGCTCTGAGATGCCACTATTCCCTTCAGAAAGGGTTGTGATATACTGGAGCTTAGAGAATGAATGAAAAGCTGCCTTCTTACCAACCAAAGATCACACTATGTAATATATTCAATCCAGCCATATGAGGCTAAAACAACCTTATTCTGGCTGTGACCTCACTATGAATATCACCAAGTTTATAGTTTGTAGTATGTTATCCTTCTACTTTCACAGAGAGTTATTTTGTACTTTATTTAAACAGGTTGATTTTGAATTCCCATCTTTTGATCCATCCCTTCTGTACCCCTGGTTCTTCCAGCACAAATCCATGGATTTATCCATGGACAAATATAAATGTCACCAGTGAAATCATACAAGCTTTGTTTCCTCAGAAAAAGAAAGATTTTTCTAAATATTCACTCTGCCCATATGACATAATACCTCTATAACCAAGAACCGCAAGGATATTAGTCTGTGCAAAAATTTTTTGGTATAAATAAACATTAAAAATGTATCCCTGGCTGACAAATGACAACAACATGTGGAGCAAATAGTGATACCTTTTCCTGTTATATTTGTAGTATTAGAAGAAAAGATCTGTGTTACCTAAAACATGGAGAAACAATATCCAAACCAAAGATCTCACTGCTTGATTTAATGATTTAGAATTTGTAACAAGACATGACCAGACACTTCACAAAACATTGGTTCTCAGAGCTGCTTGGGGCGGTGGGGGAAAGCAGTAGCTGTGAACCCAAAAGACATCAAAGTGGCAAAACCAAACGCTTCTCCCAGAGTCAGAGATTTTGTGATTAGACCTTCTGTTTTCAGCTAAGCCTTTCAAACCAACTTGTGCAAGAAGATGGCTTTTCTTCTTCCATCTCCAATGGGAAACCACTTATTACATTTCTGGTTTTAGAATCAGTGTATACCTGACTGCAAAGAATCTCACTTTAGGGTCATGTTGGAAGGATCATTCTGTATGATTCACAAATGTCTGTCAGTACCTCTGAGAAGTGTGTCAGGTTAATTATTAGATCACAACTGCTTCCAGTGATGTTTGTGAAGGGTAAGCATTGATCTAGCAAGCTTCTCAAGACCCCAAAGATCTCAATCTGCTAAGGGATGCTTTTAGCCTGATCTTTACCTGAAATCTCCCTTATGAGCATCACAACGCAAATTATTCCCTTTCTGGGTTGCAGTGATCTATGCCAAGTGATACTGCTGACCAGAAAACAGGTTCAAGACACTTTTGTTTGCTCTTGTGCCTTACAGAGCATTTCAACATTTATTTTTGTAAATAATTTAGCACATTTTTAGTTATCTGTTTTGCAGTGTAGGCAATTTAAATTACTGGGACATCACTTAGATTAGGGAATCGCTCATTATTTAAAGAATCTGTACCAGTAATAAATTTTTGTATTAGACAGGAGACAGTATTAAGATTACATTTAACACTTACGTGGGTACTGTTTGTCATCTAGAGCCTACACAGAAAGACATCTTTTTTATGGTAATATCACCATCACAGTCTTCTTAAAGTATAACAGGAACCAGCGTCTTGCTTTTTCCATGCTTCAATAACTTTATTAGCCCAATCTCTGTCTGTTCATGAAGGATGACATCTGACCACACTACCTTTGTGCTTCTGTTCCTGCATTGTACTCTGGGTCCAAATAACTCCTCTGTGCATTATTTTTGCAGAAAACAGAAGCTTGAAAGATCCTTACAAGCTCACCCAATCCATCCTGCTGCCTAAAGAATGACCAGTTATGCACTAAACCCTCCATTAATGACATAATAGCATGATTATTTTGAAACATTTTAATGCTAATATTCATGTCACAATAAGCCTACCTCATAAGTTGTTTCTAAATGAAGGAATTAAAATCCTGTCTTAGAGACAAAATATCTGGAAGTATTTCCGTCTTAAATGGAAAAAGACTCGTTTTGAGTCTGCTGAGTGAATTACCCAAGGAAAATATTTTTTGGGGTAAACAATGAGAGTAACACCTACCAGACATGAACTCTGAAAAATAGGTTTCCTTCTCTTTCTCTCCCCAGCCTGTCAGAAGAAGTAGAAAAACTAGATAAGGCAGATGCCAACTGAGGCAAACATACTGATCAACTCTTAATGGGTTTCAGACCCTTAATATTTGTACTCTGTGCTGGGATAAGACAGTTAGCTTGCCTTACTACAGTCACCACTGGAATGGTCTAAACCATAAAGATCTGGATTCCAGTCTCAAACTGGAATTGTACATGACAACGTCATACTGGCCTTGCAGAGACTTCCCAAACTGTTATGACATCACAGCTGACAGAAAATTCATCTCTGCCAAAACCTCATTAAGAGTGGGGTCTGTTAAGGCCTTAACCAGGTTTTAAGAACTGAGATGAAGAGCAGCAGCCTTTTGGATACAAATCTACAGAGTTGATATTCCATAGCTTCTCTGGGTAATTCCCTCAAATGATACTTAACCATTTTTGCTCTATAGTTACTTGCTAAATAGTTGGTTTTCTGCAGCTAAATTCTGCTGAAGTCTAACTCAGATCAGCTTTGCCATTTTATACTTCTGATTTAGAATTTGTCTCTACGTACTTCACCCATTAACTGGAACCTATGCTTGAGCTGGAACTATAAATAACCAGTACACCAGAAATGTGAAGAAATCTAGTTTTAAAGGGCATAGAGGGAGTGCAAAAATAAAGTTAGTTGGCAGAAAATAATTTAGCAAATCTCATAAAAACAAACACTGTGCTACAACTTGTAAGTTAACAAAGATATTTAAAGCATGTTTAACCGACATACAAATTTTCAGCGTATACCAACAAAACGTTTATAGTATAAAAGTACTGACAACTGGAAGTTATCTGCAGAATTTTATAAATAAGTACTTGCAGATGGAAATGTAAATTACTTTTTAGGAAAAAAAAAAAAAAAGCCAGTGCAGTGAAAGTGGCTTTTAATAAAACATGAGTGTAGTTGGTTTTTGCCAGTTAGGCTCAGAAAAAAAAACAATTACTCCTGTTCTAGCTAATATATATCACTAAAAAAACATACTTTGCTATTATACGTTCTAACTATTTTGATTCATCATATTTTTTGTTTTAAAATTATATTTTTTAATTAAAATATTTTGAAGTTAAGATATATGTTTATTTCAGCTACACTTTATGACCTGACAGTATAAAAACTGTGCAGAATTACTCTTAACACATCATTGGAGAGAAGGTTAAAACAAATTATAGAGGTTGGTTCTTTAAATATCCCAAACACTGCTTATTACTACACCACACTTTGCAAAAGGCTTAGCTGTCAAACAGTATTTAGTGAAGCTCATTTTGGAAAACAAGAATCACTTGGATTCAAGGACCTGGATCAACAGTCAGAGAAGGGGACTCCTTTTCAGATAAAACAAAACATTCCAGCTTTTTCAGACAAATCCTTACCAGATGCCATGTTTTCATCCCATCTCTATAGCACAAAATGTGAATAAGGTACATGAAGAAACTCCAAAGGACATAACATATTACTGTACAATGCATTCTGTCTTCTGTATTGCAGGGAAAAATATGTGTTCACATGTTTCAAGTCAGCAAATAACATGAAGTCACTGGAATTACTTGAGCAATTTAAGTCGATGCATTCTTAGAAGCAAGATTACAAAGGTCACTTGTTCTCTATCATGATTAGCAATGTAATACCAGCCCTCAGAGGAGACAGCTCCTCAGCCTGTAAGAAGCCAGCTTGAAGAAATGAATGTGATACTGCATTTGAAAAAGGCTAAAAACTTTCCAAATTGACTGCTATTGGATATGTCTAATATTTGACTGAGTTCAAAAGTAGTTTAGGATGGCATACAGAAAGCAATTTAGGCAACAAAGGTTACTTTTGTGGAATAAAATACATAAACTCATCATATTAAATGTCTTTCTTATCATTATTTTTAAGGGTACAAGATGATACTAAAAAAAGCACAAACCCTATGCCTGACTGCCTGTGTTGAAGCAAAAATTGGATAGCATCAAAACTTGCTTTGAACTGCCTGAAAGCGACCCTGGAACTAAGAGATCCTAAGGTAGGATCATGGTGAAAAGGAAAGCCCACCTGTGATGAATGCCTTGTACAATTTGCCTACTCTAGCAAGAAACAACTAACATTCTCTGAACTCTTCTTGAAGTGATGACAGTAAGTGACAGTACAGCTGTCACCATTAGAAGCTGCTGACACTAAACTTTGAAGGCAATAATATATATTTTTACTCAATATAAAAAATGCAAACTATCCATTCCTAATCATGGTGACATTGATCCCTCCATGAAGAGAGTAGACTTCACCGTGAATTTGCAACATATAAGTAAGTAGGTTTTAAGGACATGTGGATTATTATTATATAACAAATATAAAAGATATGTTTATGTCCTCAGCAACACTGTTGAAGGGGAAAAGACTCTGATAAAAGTTATGTTGAAACTTTGAAAGCCAAGTCTCTTTTTTGTCTATTATTTTGAATGCCTTTCTTGCCTAATGAATTCACCTCATTTTGAGGCAGGATATCAATCTAAAGAAGAGTCATTTTGCAATGATACACATAGTTCATATAAGCACTGTTAATTTTCATTCCAATTTTAGACTATAAATTTGAACCATTAAAGCTCATTGCTATTTGGATTGAGAAGTAATACTCTACTGCAAAACAGTCTAATACTTTTACAGTCATTAAAAAATTATCATAAGAAAAAATAACTAGTTCAAAATCCACAGAAACGGAACATCAGAAAAAGGCAATACACAGGTTTGATTTTGTCACTGTGGTATGAAGATATGAAAGGCAGTTTAGCCCTTCAAAAAAACTATATCAAAAGAAACTATATTGTTGTTTACTTCCCAAGACAAAAAAAAAAAAAAAATCCTATCCTTAAATGGGGGTGTAGGGGGAACGAATTCAAAATATATTTTTATTTGAACTAAACATGCATTTAGTTTCATCATTGCAAAAGGCAAAGTGGCTAACAAAGTGCAAAATAAAAGCAAACTATCCGTTCAAAGTCCATCCATGAACAGTCATGCAGAATCATACTGAATTTTGGTTCCTAAACATATTATCTATATTCTATAAAATATGGTCATGGCAACTGTCAATTGACTGAGCATCCTTGACAGCATCAACACTGGATTTTGTGAGGAGTACAGGATACTCTTCTATCTACTAGGGTCTAACAAAGACACTGCTCAACAACTATTTGTTTTGTCAGTAATTCAGAATTAACTTCGATTCTCTTTAAGCAGTATACCTTACACATTAGCTAAAAAAAACGAAAATCATCCAGAATAGTCAAAGCTGGTCACAATAATTACAGCTTGCACTCAAGAGTTTCTCCTGAAGCCTCCAATCCCTGTGCTTTCCACCCCCCCACACTTTTTTTTCCCCCTCCTCCTCTTCATCCTTCTCTTTCTCTTCTTCATCATCATCTTTTCATCCAGAGAAATATTTCCAAATAAGTATTTGCAAAGTCCTCTACCTCCACACTTTTCTCAAATATATTAATCATCCAGGGATCCTCCCTCTTGTCCAGAAAAATCTGAACTGGTTCAAATCTGCTACTGATTTTTTTAATGAGATTAACTATAAATTCCTCAGCCTGCTAATTTCAATAGATAATGTTCTTATTGTTTGTTTCAAGTACAATTCTGAAAGAAATAGTTACTTCGTGCTGTCCTAGATTCTACATGCTTTGAAATGTATTCTAGTTGCCCCTCCAAAATCTGAACGTCCCATTGTGCGCACAGAGTTTTGCCCAGAAATACATGCACAGACGCCGCTGACACGCAGAAACCCAGCCAACGCAAATGAAAAAACCTCTTGGGCCTAACCTGGCATGTCCTAAAATGTTGTCTGAATTTGTAAACATTTACTACCAATTGAACAAGCACACATAACCCTGCTGAAGAATTTCCAATAGCTCAATTCAAAACAAACGTCTGGAAAATCTGAACTTTTATATACAGTTGGTTTGTGACATATAAAAAAGTCTCCAAACCCTTCTGTTTAAAAGATTTCTTTGCAATATGTTTCAACACTAAAGCAAAATTAGTTAAATTTCCTCTTCGTTTACAGCCTGCACCATCTCCTATTGAACCAGAGCTGCATCTGTATACAGGAGCTCTGTTTAATTGCTATGCTAAAGATACACTGCAGTTAACTCACAAGATAATCATTAATCAGACCTCCATAATTATGAAAACTGCAATAAATTGATTTATTATTTTGCTTCCTGTATTTGAGCCATTTGGGTACATTCAGGTCACAACCCTCTCTTCCTAACCATATGGACGAGATCCCTGTTTGCTTCTCTTCAAATGAGAATTCATAAGATCCCATGATTATTTGTCTTCCTAAACCAGAATTTCAGAGGAACATCAGCTAACACGGAACACAGTAAAACTCAAAATTCATGTCAGTGGGATTGCATTTATGCGAATAAAGGTCAGATGTAGTACAAGGGACTTAACCAGGTTTCAATACAGATAGTGACTTACACATTGCTTTTACCACAGGACCTTTCCTAATGAATTAACATAGCTTCAAAACATCATTTACAAAGAAAATAAAACAGATCACACGTGCACACATAAAAAAGCAAAACCAGTACAGACCCGGACAGAGACTGTAACTGGTATCACTGTAATTTCTGATGCATCAGAAAATATCCTTCAGCTGTTTGAAATCCTTTGCTAACTCTCTGCAAGTAAAACTATTAACTTTAGGATGTTCTCAGTCTCTCTTCTAAGCTTTAGCAGTAAAGGCAGGAAATAGGACTTGTAGATATCTCCACCTAGGTTTCTGGTCTGAAGACAACACCAATGAACAACAACATAATAACCTAGACAGCATAAAAGGTAAATAATTTTGTCTACAATCATACCTCTATGTATCTGTCAGAAGACATATATAAACACTGCAATTACACTTTTTCTTCTGCACAGAAAGCTCCAGCCAGGTATGTCTTAAGACATCCAGCAGAATTTAGACATGGATACTACAGAATTAGGAAATTCTTCCTAGTGCAATTCTTCCCTCTGTGTATGGAGGGCAGAACAGTGACAGATCTTATTATTAGGACTGAAGGAACAACAACAACAACAAAAAAAAGCTGCAAGAATTGCCAGGATAGGATCTACCAGCCACCGAGCTGTTTGTCACTTGTTTGAACTTCCTTGCAATTACAGCACATCTATATTCTTTTCTTTGTCAGAGAACAATTGCACTACACTATATTGGCTTTGCTCTGAAACATTTTAGTAAATTGCATTGTTTAAAAGCACTGTCTTTTGGATCTAACTTCTTTCTTGCACAATTTTGTCCGACTAAATACCAGCAAATCACATGTAATTAAAAAAAAAAAAAGTAGACCAGGCTAAAAAAAAAACGAACAACAGGTTAATATAAGCATCACATCTCCTTGTTGAATTAGTCCCTACTTCAGTTAGATTAAAAACATTGCTACTACTGCTTTATACATATTATTTTTTTAAAAAACACTAACTAGGATTTATTACTCCCACACTTACTCTCCTTTATGTTCTTTTAGACTTTCTTTCACCCTTCTGTATTGATATATTTACTCTGTTGAATGCATCAAACCCTCTAAGTAAATAGTGACTTTATCTGGTATACCAACAATTTAGTCTAGTATGGTATTAATGATAATAAAATACAGAAAATCTACACCCTTTAAAGACCTATGACTATGGTCTCGATATTATCACAAATTGGAGAACCATTTCTCTTAAAGCAGCGTGACTTGTGGACCAGATCAATGATTTTCAGATGCATTGAGTCTTGACAAAGCACAGTTGTGAGTAGTCATCTGAAATGGACTTAGATTCATCTCTCTTGAGAGTCAATGTCAGCATCAACGATGAAGGTTTCATCTAAATTCATTAAACTGACAATGATAAAAGGAACTCACAATGATCACACTTGCTCATCTTCTCAGGGGTCAGCCAACTTAAAAAGGTATTGCCTTCAGGCACTCAGTAACAAACGTCCCTATCTTTAAGAATCAAATTGCAGCCAACAAGTAAAGCTAAAATTTACTATATGCATCTATAAGCTGCTATGAATAACAATATAGTGTGCTGCCAAACTGTATGCTAACAGCTCGAATCCTATTTTATGATCACGTGAACAACATTTACTGACTGTTATATCAGATATTCTAGAACTGTACTGGAATCTAAAGGAGTGCAAACTAAGTAATAGAGAAATAGCAGAGATGATGTGATAAAGAGCTTAAGTGGAAATAAAATTAAACAATGTTTTAGAAAGAAGTAATTGCAACTTTTTATTAAGGGCCTAGTATACTGGTGATGAGAGAGGCCATAAAAATCTCTTATGCTCCTACAAGCATCTAAGAATGATCATTGCTTCTCTGTTTCTATCAACAGTTAAATCTCCAACACATCCTTTATATGAAACTATCTGTTCCATTTATTCAACACATCCTTTGTATGAAACTATCTGTACCTTGGCCAGATACTAGAAAACAGTGAACCAAGATTCAGCCTCAGTACCACCTTCAGCCGTACACTAGTAAATTATATATTGTAATACCCATTTCTTACAACTTTTGTCTACCCCAGGAGTTGGTGGTTTGATTCCAGATTGCATTACAGTAATTTAAGGAGACCATCTACTGCCTTTGATGAAGGATCTGTTGCTTATGGAGATGAAGCCACATGAAAAAATATCACTATGCTCTTCTGGGTGAGAAAATCATTAGTGAACACTTCAAATCAGGTCAGTGAGATTAAGACACTGCTACTACTCCTGCATTTCCTGCACAGCACTAATACAAATATATATGTTGTCAGTGGGCCCCAAAGTTTAGCTCTCTCTCACCCTGATCAGCATAGATCACAACTGAATTCCTTTTTCCTTGGCCTCACTGTTTTACACCCTATTTACAAATAGGCCAGCTATAAGGCCAGTTATAGGCCGGCTACAAGGCCAGCTAAAATAAAGAGGATCCTTCAAAATCCTCTCCCAGTGAAATCAAACTGCCTTTTTTTTTTTTCTTCTTCTTTTTTTCTTTCTGACACTTGGGAGCAACAATATAAAAGACTTTTTAAAGGTTTCAAAAGACAGCCATTCTTTCCAGCACAACACACGGAACATGAATAAACGTTTGAAACTCCCTGACTCAGTTTTTCATCAGCAGCCTTCAGCATTCCTTGTTTTCCTCAGAGTCACTGAGGAGCCCTCATCCCTTCTGTATATCCTTCTCCTCTGGCAGAAAGAGATCAGCTTTCTCTTTCTGTCCTCATCCATTATTCTTTCCCTTCTTTAGGCTAGTGAGGGATCTGTTTCCTTCCTTTTTATGAATCTCTAAGTGTCTTTATCAGGTGATCTCGGGGGATTGGCATAATCAGGTAATCTTTGCAGTACTGCTTAGCAATATGTTATTTACTCACTGTTTTGCACTGAGCAGAGCATTCCCTTTGTCCAGTTGTGCCATGTGTAAGAGAGATGACCGTCAATAATTCATTCTACCAGGTATAGAAGTTTCTGCTGTAAGCTCCTCAAGGCTTTATTTCAACATGGAAATAAAAGACAAAGAAGGTATCAAACAATGCTCTATCTGAAAAAGAGTTTACAATCTGACAGATGCAAAGGAAAATTCTTACCAAACTCAATTCATAATTCATAAAACAAAAGTGTCAGTATTTGCGGTAGTTTAAATTTTCATCCCCACCTTTTCTTCTTTTCTGGAAAACCAGGGCAGAGACAACTGTTAAAGCACACTTGTTAGAAAGAGAGGAACGACTGCTGACCCACTGGAAGCCCTGGCATCACGATGTGTTAACACTTGGCCTACACATGTTTTCTGACTGAAGAGACAACAATTTATGTAAACCAAAATCACAACTAAAAAGCAATCAATACTTTATCTCAAGGTGTAATTTTAATTCCTAGTTAAATGTTTTGGTGGAAAATTACTGCTGTGTGGGAAGAAACAGTGACTGACAAATCTATGCATATGAAATATATCTTTCATACTAGTAACCTCGTCCACCTAGTCCATACTAGTCCACCACAAGTACACATCCATCTAAAGTTGGCCAGATTGGCAAGTATGCATTGCAATTCCCACAAGCCTCTGGGTCCATAGGATTTTAGACTATACCCATATTCTGGTGAAACAAACTGAATCGGAACCCATTACCCCTGTGTAAAACTCTGAATTTTGCAAAATGGCTTGTTTATTTTGAAGGCCCACCCACTACACATGAAGTTAAACATGGCTCAACAAGAAAGGAAAAAAATGCGTGGATGCTCTTCGCCCACAAATTTGGGCTAGTTTCCAGTGTATGAGAAAGAAGTCATCTAACACTCTATCATTATGGCAGGCTCCCCTGATGGAGATGCAGGGAACACCTAGTCACAGCCTTTCCTCACTTGCTGTGCTGCCTGTGCCATCACCACGTGCATGAAGCAAAGGAGGGATCCTCGTTGTGTATAGCAGGAGATTAAATTGTTCTGATCATTCAGTTACAGCAATAGCAGGCAGCAAAGCAGCTTCGACTTAGAGGAGAATTAAGACATAAGTGTAAACCTGATCCTATGATTTATATCTGCATAAATTTATGTTTTGCTTTAAGCTATGTAAAGAAGAGTAGTTCATAAACACAACAAAATCTATACAAATTGTTCTATGAAAATTTCTGTGTGCTTTCTTATTATGCAAAGACTACTTTTATGTGTGCACACAAAGTATGCGCACATCATATTCAAGAGGCTTTAAAATATAAATAAAGAACATTCTGTGAAACAGCTCTTTCAGGCTATTTATATGATTATAATCTCTCTGAACGTGCTTTGTTTGTTTGTTTGTTTTTGTGAAAGTGGATGTGCAGTATAGGTTGATATTAGAAATCCAGTTTCCCCCTATGATACACTGGTGTCCTCAGTTATACAAGCACAACCATGTTCTTGACTGTAAAACACAAATGGAAGCACTAATTAAGATGTGGGTTATAAGGTTAAGCCAACTTTGACATACAAAATACCCGAAAAATGATTTTACAGCATTATCAGTTTGGACTTGCAAACATATTATGCACCCGTCTGGCAAAACACCCCAAGCATCTGCTAAAACAGGGTCTGGTATATATGGGAATGGTCGATTAGCCTTTTCACCTGACTAAATTTTTAATCCTAATACTTTTGGAGGTTTAAGGGATTAAAAGAACAATTTGTTATTGTTATTTCTTTTGCTCTTTAACAGAACTTAGTACTAGTATGAACTCACGCAACATGAGATGCAAGGCACATTTCTGTCAATAAAGTCATTTTCATCGATAGGCTATGCTGCTGTAATAGTACGGGATTCAAAAAGTAGAATTTTGTGTTGGAAAGCAGACTGTACATGTCCAACATTAGTAATGAATTTTAAACTAGACCTAATTGAGAATGGATTACATATTCAGAAAACTTTAAAAAAATACTATATTTGAAATGTCAAAACAGACCAAAGTTCTTGATTTTTCCAGTGTATTTCTGTAAACAAAATTAGAGCCAAAATAACATTTTCCTTCCTATCCATATCCATGACGCATGCCATATCTTCTCCTAAGCTATCATTTTTCAATGAAGGAAAAATGGGAACTATTTAGCATGTCTTCTTGGACAGACAGGCTTCTCTTTAAGAGAACAAAATTAGTAGCAAAAATACATTATAAATGACAATTCAAGCTCATTATAATTAAAACCACAGCTAACTACTTGAATATTTTGATACTAGAATAGTGCTGTTTAAAGAGCTATGCTTACTTCCAGCTGTGATTGTGTGTGAAAATAGCTCCTATAGCAAGCAAAGCAAACAAGAGGTTGAAATTAAAAATATTCTACAGTTATGGTAAGGTATGGTAATCTTAAGAATAGTTTTCTTTTAAGTGAAAACTTATCACAAAATATCATTTCCCCATGTGACTTAACTTTGTTTTATTATTATTTTTAAACCTATGTGAGCATTTTTAAATTAAGGTATGTATATGATCAAAAAAACCCAACCAAACAAAAACCCCCAGTCCAAAACAAACGTGTACCTCCCTTCTCTCATTTCCTATGTCACAGACCCATCTCACTTGGTATACATCATCTCCAGTGAACCAGAGCTGCTTTTTAAACGATGGAAAATGCGCTATATCAAAAGTAAAGGAATTTCAAAACATTTCATAATTTGAAAGAATGTTTAAATGGGTTTAATTTTTTTTCCTTATATCTTATGTGGCTTCAGAAATGGAGGCATGATTACAGAAAGCAGAAGTGCTTTTGCCATTTTCTGATTCAGAACTTTAATTTTTCAAAATTCCTCATGAACAGTTCATGTTGTCCCCTGGAAAAAATCGCAAAATATTCTGACGCCTGTCTAGTTTACTTCCTCCTATTTTTTCTCCTCTCTAGCAGCTTATCATCTAGCACTGTTAAAATTTAGCAACCTATCTACGTGTTTTCACACAGTGCACAAAGCAATCTGTATCAAAGACCATTCATTCCTGGTCTAGAGCTGCCTCAGAGAGACAGAACTACTGAGATTCCAACAAGGGTTGTTCTCTCTTGAGAATGTAGCATCTTCTGCAGCTGCTGCAGCTGTATATTCTAGTAGCTTTTTACTGTTACTTCTCAGGAGAAAAGAAAGGTGAAAGTACACGCTGGGAGTTTTACCTTTGCAGATCTCACTGTTGACCAAACTCTTCATTCTACCTCTCCAGCTTCCCCATTACTGGTAGTTTTTTTTCTGCACCACTTTGTACTTAGGCAAACAGAAGCCATAAGGTTCTGAAGTTGCAAAATTGAGGAACAGACCTGTCTGCACTCAAACTTCAAGAAGATATCAAAGACTCAGTGAAAATTTGCCAGAAGCAGTTTTTTTGGATTAGTCTTTAAAATCACCTGTCTATAGCAAAGTACAATGCTCAGAGCATCGTGCTAATAATTAGCTTTGAAGACCAACTTGCCTTAAACTCTTAAAATGCTTTCCAGCACTGAAGAACCAGAAAGGCAGGTGCAGAGTAAAAGTTTTCAATAAATACATTTGAATGAACATTAGATTTTATGTAGTACAATATGGCTGCCAAATTAGTTTCTGCTTCCCAGATACGCTAATACCTTACTTGTCAGACCAGGACAGAGAGTTTTCTCAAGGCTATATGTGGCCAAGATCTCAGTCTGCCCCCTTATTTTGGCTTGCATCTGTCTAAATACAGACAAAGTAACAAGCACTGATGCTGAGATTTTTTCTGTGGCACCTAGACCTCATACAGAAGGTCCCTGGGAAGAAAACATGAAACAAAAAGCTCCTTTGTAATGTAAAGCTGTAATTCACATAAACGATTTTCAGATGATTTACAGCACTATACTAAAAAAAAATGGAAAAAAAAAAAGAAAAAAATGGATCCCAGGTATGGTTTGTGCATTTCGTATTTGAGAGGAGGATGCACTGTAAGTGACTGGCTCAGCACTCTTGCTCTGATAAATCTCCATCAGGAAAGAAGGTGACATTCTTCAATTAGTCAAATGAAATAGAATTAATGACAACTTGGGTATCCTATCACCCATTTGTTTTTTACCTCATTCTAATATGAAAAAAATTCACAAGCATTACAAGTTCCAACTGGAGTCCTTAGTTGTGTCCCAGCATCATAAATGCAAACTTCAACATTTTTTAATTAAAAGTATACCAGCACTTTTTTTCCCTGTAGTTTTAATTTACTGTTTGCAAAGCTAAAACTGCAAAGTATTAATACTAATAGCTGCTTTAATACTCTGCTTACAAAGAGAAAATCAGCTGAATAGAAAAAAAAAAAAAGAAAAGATTTATACAAAAATTTAAAAGCTGCATCTGTTTAACAGAAATGCTTTGCACTCATAACACTTGTTAAAATCAGTGGGAACTTTGGATATTCATTCCATCTGAACCTCTGGCCCTGAAAGCCCTGGAAGAGGTTATATTTATTATTTATAGCACATACTGCTGTCAGCAAGGACACAAAACCTTATAGGATTATTTACCATATCTACTCAAGTATGTAGCAAGGTTAGAGTATGTATCAAATTCTGTTATGTTCCCCAAATTAATGAAGGAAGAATTAATGTTGCAAGGAAAAAAAAAAAAAGGAAAGAAAAAAAAAACTTAGGAGAGGTGAGTGGAAAGTAGGAAAGCACCTGGATTTCTGCTTTGTTAGATGTTTGCTGTGGAAACAATCTGCTCAGTTTTAACGAGAGTTGACATCATCAAGAACATTCCATGCCATCATTTCACAACTAGCTGTTTTTCCTGATTTTTATTATTATATTTTTAAGTACTGAGATAAAATTTTTATTTGAAGAGGAATTAAGAATAAAAGTTTCTAAGAAATTATAAAGGAAGTAGAAAAATCCAGGGAATGACAAATAACGGAATGGGAAGGCCAAGAAGCTGTAATTGTGTTATATAGATACCTTATCATCCCTACTTTTTTATTTATTTATTATTTATTTCTGATTGGCAAGTTTCTGTTCTACTGAATGCCAGCCAAAAATTCAAGGTGGTATAAAACATTTTAAAAACATTACTTTTTAACTATGTTGAGAAACAGAATGGTACCTTTTTTAACAGCCATATGTCATAAAGACTATTTTTATTTAGGAAATTCTATTTTAATTTAAACATCATAAGCCCATGAGCTATAACAAACATATATATATTTTTTAACCATATGCGCTGAATTATTGCAAAGAAAATTGCTACTTCTCCTCCCCCTCCTTTAGAAGCCTGAATACACGCGTGTGTTTATGTGTGTGTCTGTTTACGGTGAAGGAAGGAAACCACTAAAATACATTAGTTAACATAATGGCAAAATCCCAAAAAAGAGGTCTTCCATTGGGGTTGCTTTTTATCCCATATCTTTCACTAGTCCATTTTCCATATAATGCCCTTCTTGAACAAGCTCTCCGCAGCAATCTGCTAGTGATGACGGCCATCAACCCAGATGATGTGGAAAGTTGCTATAATTCCTTTCATCTGCTGTTTTACTGAATTCATGCACTGTATGGTTTGAAGGCAAGTTCCTTTCACCAGGTGCAAAGAAATGGAAACACGCATGTGTGCATTTGTTAGCACTGACATGCACGATACTGGAAGGAGAACTACAGCCTCCTTTCCCCTAAATCTTTGAGTAGCATCACTAAAAATGAGTTTTGAAGAATAACTTCTGCAGCTTTTCCTGTGCAGAACATCAATGAAACAAATGTATGCACGGGGCTCTCTTAGATCTTTGCTATTATTTATTTAAGTCTAGGACTATCAGTTGATAAAGGAATTGGTTTCTAATTTCTAATTTTTGCTTTTAAGCAAAATTAGATTTAGAGTTTAGGAGGCTGATTTAATGGCTACTTCAGGTGCTTATAACCTTGACTATGCACATCTGATACCTTAACAAGATTTTAGTGTAAAATTGCAGATGGCATTGTTCACATTGGACTACCCCGTGAGCTGCATTTGTCTACAAAGGAACGCAGAGAACGGAAAAACATTTTCAATAACTTAAGGCTTTTCCATAACTACTAAACATAGAGCAAACAAGTTATAAGCTCACCAGTATTTTACTTAGAGAAAACAGAAAGCCACACTGTACTTGAGATGGAATTTCCTCATTTAAAGAGGTTTTATAAATAAATTAGCCTGGCTCTTGAAATTGTAAGGACCATATATGTAGCTAAACTGATCATGCAATTTACAGAAGTCTGAGAGGAAACAGTGTAATTTACCTTAAACTGAACAAAATGTTCAATAAACCAGAAACAAGAAGCAGTATAATTGATCATCTGCTGTTTTTTAAAATTCAACTAAAATCATATGTATTTTTATATTCACTGTTAGGACATAACCCAAGCCAAGGGTGTTAGCACAATCACCTCTTCTCTATGAAAAACAGCTTTCTATTCCTGATTAACTTTGCTTCACAGCAATACAGTAAAGATGAGAAACAAAGCAGACTTCATAGGTAAGGACTTATTTCTCTCTTGTTAAAGTTAACTTGAACTCTTATTTAAAGTAGAAAGTTTTTAGGTAGAAGTATATTTAAAGTCACAGATGCTTCTTCACTCTATCACCAACTGAATCTGTGCCTTGGAACAATTTGTGCAATTTTGTTTTCTACAAAATGCAGATATGTTCATGGCTCACTGGTGACTGTGAGCTAGAACCATGCATCTGCAGCTCAAAGATTTCTTCCCCAGTCCAGCTCCTGGTGCAGTCATCGGCAGCAGGGGACAAGCCCATGGTGTGCCACAGCGCTGGGACATACCAGCTGCATGGCCGAGAGACCAGAGGAACTCCAACTTGCCAGCGGCAGCCGAGGCTCACAGCCCTTCCTCAAACAGGCATCACACTTGCTATGAGCAGACCACTATCTTCTGATCCACCAGATCTGGTCTCCTGTACAACTCCTTTCTGGTAAAAAATAATCTTAAAGGAAAGTTGTAAAGTTCAGCCAGTGCTATACAAATTCTTGTGACTCATCAGTTTGTCTTCTGGTCATATGCTTTTACTCACTATTTTCCAAAAAGCACTGTGCCTGTCAAAATATTCTGTGCTTCTGTTTTCTAAAAAACACCTTGGTCTCCAGCTCTTTGTAGGTACTGAGCATTTGCAGATGCTATTTGCAGGATTCATCCACTTACATGCTCAAGGCATTTAAAAGACCAACAAAATTGTAATACGTGTAAAAAAAATCCACACTGTTAGGATCATTTATCTGGGATTTTACCTCATGATATTTAAATACAGCCAATGGCACATTCAAACAGATGTCATCCACTAAAGTTTCAGTTTTGCTATTTTTTGTACTGACAATTTCCACTGAAATACATACTGAGATCCACACCAATCAAAATATTTAACACTAACAAAATCAAACGCTAACCACATTCATAAGTATAGTAGTCCAAACTGTAAATCCTTCCAACTGCAGCAACTCTGGGATCTGCCCATAAGGGACCCATGTGCTAGGCTGTTCAGAGGGACATCTATTTTGGGGTAAGCAAAAGTCCAAAGGGCAAATTGCAGTTGTTACTATTACTCACTGCAGCACACAGAAACAGAAATCATATTAGCAAGGATAACCTCCTAATCTCTCTCCCTCTCCCCCTAGTTTGGTACTGCTTACGTGAAACTCCTCAGAATTATTATTAAACACAAACTAAACCTGCTCCTCTAAACAAACATTTTTGAACTTCAGTCAGCCCCCCTCAAACAAATAAGCTGTTTTGAAAATGATTTCCAGGGCGATGCCTGTTGCCATAGAGATGACATTAAGTGAAAAGGACAAAAAATATAGAGGGTGATAAACTGCATGGTTGGATGACACACTTGACTTCCAAGTCTGTGTTCAAATGAGGCATACATGCCAAGATTTTTTATGAAAGACAAAATTAAAATGTATCACTATCAAGCTGTAACTGACAAGGTATTGTGTGGCGGCTGTTAACATAATGCTCCATATATTTATTGTTTGTCATTTTTCTGGCCCTGATAAAGGTCTTTTAGAGCTGTAAATCATACCATTAAATCTGCCACTAGAAACAGAGGCTGTTTGGAGAATGAAAAGAAAAGAAAACATGGAACTGAATCACTACTTACAGATTTCTGCTTCTTGACAGACTTTAACTATCACATCAGAGATGACATTTATTCTTTGAATTTGGCACACTTTCAGAAGCCAGGTTGTTGGCGGGTGACCTAACTTGAAGAAAAAATCTCTTGGAGACTTGGCTGTTTACCACAGCAATTCATTGTACAGATACAGTATTCATGGAAGTCCTAGGGCTTAAGAGCATATGAAGCTATTCACAAGTTTAAAAATATTGATTCATTTGCACTACACACGCCTGTTTACAAAATTAGACTTCTCTCCACATTTTATTAATGAAGAGACTAGTATATCACTATGATCTTGATTGGTAATAGATGTAATAAAATGCAATAAAGCATCTGTTTAGGTTCCTGCATGAATACTTCGATGAACACCTGCGAAACACTGGCTTAGGGGCACCCAAAACTGACAGCTGACAATCTCAAATGATACAAAACAGAGAGATTTGGTGGGAGAAATGTGATGCATAACACACAGAGGGGTAAGACGAAATGTGTTTGAAGCATGGTAAAAGGAAAATACATTATTAATTCTGGCAATATGGAAACCACTGTATTAACCCAAATCTCAACACAGATCACAATCCAGATCACCTAGGTACAATGTGCTGCCTCAATGCTCAACTGTGGCAAAGGATAGGATTAAACAAAAACCAACAAAAGCCCATATAAAACAAGTACAAAGTGATCTTTCCTCTTCAATAGAGAAATAAAAAGACTATACAGATTTTTTTGGGGAAAAAAAAAAAAAACACTTTTTTTTTTCCCCTCAGGAAATGCAGGACACGGCAAACTTACTGAGTTGAAATAAAAGCTAGAAAGTGTTTTAATAACTACAGGTACAGGACCTTTTTTGATTTAACAGAATCCAGAGCTTCTGTTTGCTACTTGGAACCTGTCAGCATAACTTCTTTAGACATGTTTTGGAGCCTGGGACTAAGAAAAGAGAGTATCTATAGTGTTAAACCATTAAATGGTAATGTAACTAACTGAAATATTACTGGATTTCACAGAATCATGTTTGACAAAAGGCACATTGGAAGAAAGGGAGATCTGGAGAATAGCCAGAGCCTATTCAAGCCCCTGGAATAAGCAATAGCATTGAAAAGACAGTTATGTCTAGAACCACCTAGTTACAGGAGACAATTTTGCAGACAGGAGACAGTTAAGAGCCCTCTTACACATTAGCAAAATGTTGCACTTCTTGTGCCCATCCAAAACCGCACCTTTTAAAAACATGCGACTTTTAAAAATTCTTGTTAAGAATTAGCACTTGTTTTCACCCTTTAATGTTAATGCCATTAACATTTCACTATGCATTTCATGTCATTTAAAAGAAATGTGTGAGATATAAATACAATGCATATAGCAAGACCACAGAGAAGCACAAATCAAAGCTGAAGTGTGGCATCTGCGTACAATACTCATGTCCTATTAACTAGAAACAAAATATACAATCAATTGCTGTAATTCTCCTTGTAGCCCATTCTGAAAGAGCCACAGAAAGTTACTACTAACATCCCAGCTTTACTCTTGCTAAAAACAAGAATGGTAGTTAATGCAATGTCAGGTATGCATAATTTAACTAAGAGGACGCCTTTGACATTGTACATATTGCCAAAATGCTGCACAGGCAATAACATGAACTGCTGCAGGCATAATAGGATAGACAGCTGTGTGCTTAGTAATCGGAAACTTTTTGAACATCTGAACATAACTAGGTACCCTTTATAGCCTACTCTTATTAATGAAACTTTATAAATCTTTTATTGGATTTGTCAGTTAAAATTAAACAAATAAACAGCTTATTGCAGCATGAAACCGCCTGATTTTATCCCCCTTGTGAATCACTGACCTTTAACGATTAAGCAGAAAGGTAAGAAGGTGTAAGTTACAGAACTTAGAGTATCTCAGGTTCATTTGTTTGCACATGAAATTGGATGTTCATATTTCGTTGAAAATTCTTTTTAGAGAAAACAATTTTCTTCATTGCATAATATTCAATAGTTTTCAATGAACTGGTGAAATATGATCACTCGATCACCTGCATGTACTTTATTTTCCCAGGCTATTAGAGAGGACCTTTTTTATGTTTGTCCTTAAAATTCTTCTAGAATATAATCCTGAAGTCGGCTTAAGTGTAATTAATACTAAGTTTTTATTTTTAACACAAGCAACAAGGGAAAAACACTGCTAGAAATCCACTTCTCCTGGTGTCTTACATATATCAAGTATTTTGCCCAGAATTATTTTACAATTTTAGTGAAGGCAAAATGTGACAGTTTATTTCAAAATTAACAAATAAATGAGAAGTGCACATAGCAAAATATAAAGGGAAATACATTACTAAAAATATAACTCAATTCTCTGAATATATCTAGTTTTTATGGAAGACTACAGAATTTAGCAATAAATGAACTCAAAGAAAGGCTTAGTGCAACAACTGTATCTCACCAGTGATAGATAAGGACCATGAAGATTCTGCTATCTCACTTATCTAGCCACTTACTCTAAACACTATTATAATGCTTACACTATAAAACAGCAGGGACTTCATGGTACTTTATCACTAGAACTGAAGAAAGAGACTGAACAAAGGTAAAATCTCTCTTATAAACTCAAAGCGTAGAGAGAAGAAATTTTCACTTTCCGGAGTTTCCCTTGCTCACTCATTAGTGGTGACACTGATACCTCTGTTACCTACACTCTGCTACACTTATACTTTTCTAAATGCAATAAAGCTGAAAGACACACTGGATGATTTCAGTATACATGATGCCAATTTGCTTCAAAAAGTTGACAATTCAGGTTAAGGTAAAGGAAAGAACTGAAAATGATCACTGGAATTAAACAATCCTAACTCAGATGTATCATCCACCTGACACTAAAAAAGATCTTCCTACCATGTATCTATAGAAAGAACTACGACTTTATTCACTGATTTAAATTTAGACAAATGTTAGCACAGGTGAAGTTCAGTTCTACTCAAAAAATCTAGGCAAAACATCTATGTACATACATCCTGAGCTCCACTTAAACTCTCATTTTGAGAAAAATTACTGCAAATGAATTATTTTTAGCCAATCTTTTAAACATAAAAAGTTAATAACAGTTAACATTGTAAATAAGCTTCCTTTGCTGTAGATCTGAAAGGGGCCAGTAATTCTCAAACAGCTTCTGAAATCTCACCTCTTTTGTAGTCTAATTGGTTACATCAGTAAATTTCTTGGTGAGTGCTTTAAAAGGATGCAGAACAGGAATAGAAATACAGCTTTATGGCAAGTGAGGTGTGAGGCCATTAAATGCATTCACTGCATTAGAATGTTTTTAATCCTACTGACCAATTAAGTAAAATGCATCTTGGAGCAAGTAAACGTAACGGTCCTGTTGCTGACTGTAATAATAGATATGGCTGATGTGATAAAATGTGAACATTAGTTGTTAATTAACATGATGAAAATATTTCTTCTTTGACAAATTATTGAATACTTCTCCAGATCATATTAGAAGAAAAATAATGAGCTATCAAACTAGAACCATCTGAAAAATAAGTTTTAAAATCCCAATCAGAGTAGTAGATTTCTTTCATGAAGACTATATGAAATTTGCTGCCTCTTTCAGAACAAAAGGATACCCTACCTTGAATACTATGTGATCTTATTTTCTACTAACACTATAACTTAGGCTAATTTAGACTCATCATTTAAACCTCAGAAATTCCAGAGCTTGAATGCCATGAACTGGATCAACCAAAATCACTGTAAGCAGGTTTAGCTTGGTTGAACTACCTACCTTATTTACGTCCACTTTAAAGAGCAATTCTAGTCCCTAATTAAACTTCCTACAGTATTTCTAAGTTCCTAATTTAACTATGTGAATTAATTAGATCCCAACTCTAATCCCAAATTCCTTCAATACCACTTCCTCTCCCTCTGCTTCAGTTGCACCACATGGAAGAAAGAATACGTACCTTCCTTTATAGAGCAGTCTGAGATCCATTAAAAGAAAGGACTACATAAGAGCTCCTTAAATTCAGGAATAAAAATCAGCTTTAGTGATTAAATAAAATGCTTGGTAAGTAAGGTTAAGACACTAGTGATAGCTTTAAAATACAGAAACAGCAAAACAGCACATTGGGGATATGTAAACATCAAATTCAGAGTATAAATGAAGCATAACAAGCTTCCAGAGATGCTTATGGAACAGACTAGGCTTGGGTTACATAATATTAACTGCCTACCTAGTTTGTTTTTAAAATGAGAGTTAATGCAGGAATTTGACTAAACAAAAAGCAAGATGAATGATGAAATAACTTGGTTTCCATTGTTCACTAATCTGAAACTGGTTACTGTGTTATTGATCAGTATGAGGCATGTTTGGACAAACTAAAGATGGATCAATGACAAACACCAAGGCTGAAAATGCCAAGTTTTGTGACAATGATCTGATAGGGACAAAAATTTTAACTTCAAACTTTTAACTTTGGTACACAAGCAGACAGAGTGTTCTGGCTCTACTATTTAATAGCTATTTATGTAAGCGAATAAATATTTATTGTCCTATGTATATGTGAAACACAGTGGTGACTTAGGGCCTTAAACTAGAAATTGACCAAATATGCTCTTAACTGAGCCTGCAGTTATTTCTAATATAGGTCATCTTAAAAATGAAAAACATTAATTTGTATGTATACAATAACAGTAAATACACTGTTTTTAGGGTTTGGGTACTTGAGTAAAACATTTCTCCAAAAGTGACTGAAAGAATAGCTATCATTACATTAATGTTGCCCAAGTATTTGGAACATCTTAAGCTATTTATCTAAAAGACATGAGGTAATAAGGAGACGTAGGAAAATCTGAGAGACAAGAAAAGACAAGGAAAGACAAGGAAAGTTAATTCATTGTTTTTCATTACATTTGTTTGTGCTTTCTCTATTGACGACATGGTTTATTAAAAGTTGTCTAACTTTTGAACTACTCTGACAAGAGGAACTTTATTTTTCCTTAAAAGTAGCCCAACAGAATAACCTAAACCAGCTTAACAGCAGACTGCTTAGAGCAGCCTTCCTTTTTTTAATAATATTTTAAACACTGACAACTGTAGAATACTGAGTAGATAATACCTCTATTATTTGTTGATATAACTTTTTTATAGTTTAAATGGTACATGAATTTTAACAAAACCATCCCTTGCACTAATAATCAGGTAAGTCACAAGAATGCTTTCATATCGTGCAAGTTCTGATACATATTTACAAACATGAAAAATTTCATTTAGGTAAATGAAATTACCTAACTGAAATTATTTAGAGATGGAAATATAATAATGATATTCACTTTGTAAAAAATCCATCCCTATTCATAATATAGATGGAACTACAGATATCAAACTGGAGAAAATAATTTTTATACTTGAAAAAAAAAGATTAATGCAAATTTCAATATTATAATTATGAAAGAAGTGGTTAATCATTTATTGTTCAAATTGTTTAATTATTAACTATTGTAAAAAATAAAAATAAAAAAAAATAAAACAACAAAAAAGTTTTTCCTGAAAACTATAAAGTAACTGCTACTACTACTAAAATTTCATTCTGGCACATAATTAGTAATGGCCCTGTAGGAAATAAACAATAATTTCCCAAATAACATTCGGGAATCTGAAATTTGAAAGCAAGGGAATGGAATGTGATTCTCATCTTTATCAAAGCTTCAAAGTTTTAGAATACCTTGGAAAGTAACAACCGATATATCTATAGGTGAGTAAAATGGCATGCAAACCACTAGAATTAGTTCTCTTCTTGTAATTCAAGAGGTGGATAAAATTAAAAAAAAAAAAAAGATGGTTACAGGAAGAAAAAAAATCAGTGCTGTCTTGAGAATATTTTCTCTCTGTGTTACAGCATTGAGTCAACTCTCATGGACATTCATGGCAGCAGGAAAAGATTGTAAACATCTGTTGCTCTAAATAGTCTTTTAGTTTAGGTATTTAAAAGAATACACTGTTATTCACAAAGCATGTACACAAAAAGAAAATACGGAGGATGCCTAACATCAAAATGGAAAATATTCTGTGTATGAGAACTTTCAAAGTAACATCATCTTGGTTTATGATACTTTTGGCTCCATAAGAATCCTTAAAACTAGCAGAATGGAAACAATTTGCTAGCAGAATGCAAACAATTTGCCATGACCTACAGAATTACAGGCAGACGCTTACATGTATTACTCATCCTTAAACATTGGCTTCTTCACTATTGTTGTTACATCTATGCATGGCAAACACACAGATATAGCTACATACATATATCTGAAGTAAGAAGGATGTGTTCTCTAAGAACTATAAAACCTAGAGTCATGTCATTAAACTTTTGGGGAAAAAAAAAAGTAAGCCTTCTGGAAAACAAATATTGTTTATAAGCACCATTACTCATCTGGGTGTTCATACTAGAAACAAAGAAAAGAAAAATTAAAGCCAGGACAACACTAGATTGCTGTTTCGTTTAGAAAGTTCAGATACACTGACACTGAGTGACATTAGTTCTGAAAAGACTACCTGTAAAACAGGAACATACTGTTCAGGAACATATTGTTGTACTAAACGATACTTTTCTTTGTATTGTTTAGGAGGTATACATTTCTTACCATACATCTACAAGGTATCCACAAGAACAGATCTGGATAATAGTGCTGCATATTTCTTGCATAAATTTCTTTTTAAAAAACAAAACAAAACAAAACAAAAAAACATTGTCTCTCAAGAACACTGAATTTCGGGTAAGTAGCATGATGTGCAACAGTTAGCCACAAAATGATATTGCAGGCTGCCATCCCTGTGCATCCTGACAACATGCCATAACCATGATGCAAAGGATAACTCTCTGGATTTCTGATCAAATGTGTTCACAGTTTGCCTGCCAGTAGTAAAGTTAGATTCAATATGATGATGATTTTTGTCTTCCAGAACCAAGGAAGAGACGAGAAACTGATAAATGTTTTTATAAAACCACTGGATGGAAGCAGATTCCATTCATTGCTGATCAGGTCTCAATTTCAAATCTAGGAGCCGAGTGTGAAAGACACTGTCTCAGTAACAATCTCCAAACAAGACAGGCTTGGAAATTACTTCTTTCAGGTAAATGCATCGTTCTTCTTTTTTCTACTCAGTCTCTTTGTATACGTTAGTCTTAGTTTGCATTATTTGACTGGAAGCTGTCAAATAAAACGTTATTGCAAAACTACTAATTTTTATTTTATTTTACTTTTTAGTGAAATCCTTCAAGAGAAGGTGTTATGCTCATGCCCTAAAGGTAAGAATCCATAAGGCTAATGAAAGAACAATTGTAATTCAGATTATTAGAATTTATAATATTCAGCAGCATTTTGTAGGACTAAATACTAAAACATGTAATAAATATTACAAAAATGTTTTTAAACTGAAATTACAAAGAGTACACACTGCCTGCTTAGTTATGATTAGGTTCAGCTATGTATTTCTTGCCATTAATGGGAGCACTATACATTTAGTTTTCTTCAGAAGACAGGAAAAATTATATATTTGAAGAAAGTTTACTGGATCACCGCTAGCTTTTGATTTGGAGAGGTCCTTGGGCATCAAAACCATTAAAGAGTAATGTTAAAGCCTGTTGGAGACTGGAACTTTCAGGTCTACGTTCTGTCTCATATCAAACACAGATAAGTGGTCCCCTGTAATTTTTATGACTACGGTGTCAAAAGTCTTCCATCCAAATCGCAATAAATATTGTAATGAAGTCTGGAAGCAAGGTCATTTGTACTTGCTCGGGGCTGAGAATTAAGATAGCCTGTTTCTAGTTAGACAGTCATTAGAAAGATCTAACGTCCATGGTAAATGGTTTCCTGTTCCAAGTGCTTAAAACTAGTTTTAGTAAAATTGACTTCCTGAACATTTTCTTACATCTTCTTCAATATATGAATTTCAATTTTACATTTTTTTAAATGATGGGTTCTTCACAGACAGTCTGCCAAATAAGTATGCTTACTCTGAGTAAATTAAGAGCTCAATCCTGCAGGTAGCTGTCTATACTAGCACATTTTTATGTTCATCCAAACCACATTAGATCAAAATATAGCACAATTCAGACACATGTTACCAAAGACTTTGGGGAAACAAAGTGTAATATATCCTCCTTCACTTTCTCTAAAACAGCACTGATGCTGTTTTATCTTTTTATCCCCCATGAGCTTTTTTTCACTCATGATTCCAAGTCACAAAGGTAAACTAACATTGCATTTGTTAGACTTTGAAGTTGGCTCAAATGAATTTATAGATGCATTTTTCAAACAATTTCTCTGCCTATGAATTACAGTTAGACTTTTAGCTTGAACATTGACACAAGATGTAAAAATTAGCTATATTTTACATTATTACTTCATAATTAATTCAAATATATGCAGTTCTCATAATACTGTGAGTTGACCTCTGAAAGATGAAGTGTAGCAAACTTTTCAACTAAGCATATTATTACTTTATACAAAAACATAAAACAGGCTCAGTTGAGAATAGTTACAGTGCATACAACTCTATATGGGAATGATTACTATAGTTATTTAAAGAGAAATTTAAGAGTCCTGTCTATACAGGTCAGTCAGACTGGCTAAACAGAATGAGTTGCTTTGGAAAATATTGTCCATCCTTCTGCTCTTTAAAATCCTGTTAAAGATTGTAAGACTTTGTATGGGTGGCACACAAGTATTTTGATACCTGACTTCCATTATATGCCTACAAATTCTCATTAAGGCAGGTTCTGAGAAACTATTCTGTGTAGGTTTGAACAAAACTGTTCAAGAGAGGTACCTCCTCATATTTCCAAATTTGACCTTTCATAGTTTGTCATATTATAATGCCATCTCTTACCTGTTTATTTGCTTACGAAAAAGTATCCAACAAGATAGATCTCAGCAGACAAGACAAAATTTAGGCACCTTCAATGATACATTTGGACCGTTTGTCTAAAAACTCCTTCCCAAATTCTTGGGATCATCTATACCAGCTTTCCGCAAATCAATCTTAATGGAATATTTCATATACTGTAATCTGAATGCAAAGCTCTCTTTCATATGCTCATATGAACACAATGGTGGACAATGCACTCAGTTCTGGACGCGTATACCACTTACACAACAGAGTAACTAAAAAGGTAGTAAAACTATAGGTAGTAAAATAAACAGACCTCACTATTTATACTTTTATACTTGCTAAAGTAAAGATAGTGCATTTAAATCTGTATTTGATAGAATAAACGTCCCTTTTTGTATTCTTTGACAAAAGCCATGAATTATTAATTTCTGCCATTGTATTCACTGAACAACTGTAATTGTAAGTAAATCCTGAAGTTAATGAAAAAATTAAGGCAAAGGGTTTCTTTATCAGAATTAATGAAACATTTGCACAAAATCTTTTCATACAACAATAATGTCTCATAATTCCTTATGAAACTGCACCTCCATCTCCAAATCTCAATAATTATAAAAAGCGAACATTCACCAAAGAAACTTTTTTTTGGTGTTATTTAAAATCAGAGCACTGGTTTAGGTAAGCATTTGGGAACATTTTTCACTAAACATACTTCGTTGATGTCACTTTCTTCTTAATCACAACCTTCACTAACCTTTTATCAACAGACTGGCATATATTAATGTTTGGACAGTTAGTTTTTTTTTTTTTTAACATTGCTGAAACTGCTCTGAAGGTTTTACTCTAGCCTGTAAAACCAGTGAAAAGTCCTTTTTCACTGACAGTCAGTAATGTACGCGAGAGCTTTATAACCACTCAGCACATGCAGCAGCTCATCCTTACAGCCTCCTAACCTCAGAGGCTGTAATGTTATCCAGTACGAAAAACTGCAAAATACTTGAAAATGTGTACCAAGATAACCAGAAGATTTGAACTCTTTCATATTCAAGGAACTCAAACCCTTTACTACCAGGAAGAATCATGTTCCCTCTTTCCACAGCTTTTTTCTCTTGAGGAGTTGAAGCATTCTCACCAGCTGATCTGCTCTGCTGAGGCACCTTTGTGAAATGTAATAACATAAAATTACTTTGAATAAAAATGACATGTTATTTGGCAAGTTTTTATTCTACTTAGCCATGACTGGATTTACAGTGTGAAGAATTATTGTATTCCTTCATTTCTATTGTCAGTAGGGCCTTCTCAAATATTCCTTGAATTGTGATATTCTCATTTTTTTCTGTGTACACCTTTAAATTAAGAGATGTCTATCATCCACTGCAATACTACTGTAGTTTCCTCTTCAAAAGCTTTTAAAAAGTTGTTTTATCTTAGTTTGAGGTCTCTGAATACAAAGTGGAAAAATATACCAACTGTTGATAGCAATGCTCGCCCACTCTATTTTTTTTTTTTTTATGTACACAGTGGACTTAAAAAAAAAAAAAAGCTATAAATGTGCACAGGATCAGTGTTAAATTCTTCAGAGTTGTTTATTAAAATATTATGTTATACATTTTTTTTTCAGAAATACCTGTATCTTTCATAGATATAGCTATCCATATTGAGATGGACATATGTTGTGTATTTATATATTAATAAAACCTAATAAGATATTAATAGTGGCAGCAAGGAGTGTGAATATCATGCTTGGAAATATGTAAATTGCTCAGGGAATCAATTTCTACTAGAAATATGAAAAATATAAAATGTGCCCCAAAACTGCAGTTATGCAACTGAAAAGAGATTTGTTTAATGTGAATAAAGGTAATATATACCTTTATTTGACAGCAAGGGAATTCATATGGATTTCAAATGTTCTTATTTCAAAGAAATACGGGATACTTTCACTAACGTTGCAGTTCTCTATGAAGGAATTTAGATATAATTATGTTGGTGGTCTAATGTAAGTGACAATCAATAAGCACGCCAGTTTTCTTCCAGATGAGTATTAGTCATAGAATACGAGAGCCACAGAAGTGTAAACAGTGCCTTCATTTTAGTTTATGATCCTGCGGTTTGTATTTGAGGATCTTTTCCATTTCTGTCTCACGAAATAACATTAACTCCCATTACCAAAGAGGGAGATGCATTGACAAACTTGCAGTCTCCTGTTTTCATAGTTATTTCAGGATGAATAATATGCAAAATATGATGAAATTGTTTCAAGAAATGTGTGTTTTAAAAGAATAAATAAATAGAAAACTGTCCTAAAAGTACTGTGTCTAACCAAGTTTAAACTATCCCTGACAAAGGAAAGAGAATACTTAACCACTTCACTCAAACTTACCTTAAATTCTTCTAAAATATTACAACCAGTTGATGGTACTTGAATGGGGAAGACAACACACAGCGATTAAATTAATACCAATAAAAACTATGTTTATTTGCTCATTAAAACAAAATAAGAAAACAGTAAACTTTCCGCTCTTTTCCAGACTACCATTTTACAGTAGTGCACAAAAATTAAGGAGTATAGAGTAC
The DNA here is from genome assembly GCF_040182565.1 of Anser cygnoides. Taxonomy (NCBI): domain Eukaryota; kingdom Metazoa; phylum Chordata; class Aves; order Anseriformes; family Anatidae; genus Anser; species Anser cygnoides. The sequence continues at coordinate 17,285,519 of NC_089884.1, read as the reverse complement.
ACCTTCCATATTTGTATTTCCCACATCCACAAAGTCCTGCCTATAGATCTGAATTCATGTTTTAGACCACTATATGAAATCATTTGGTTATAAATTCATAACCTCAAGTGCATGTTAGAAATTAATTTTAATAGTGTATCTGTCTGAATCAGAAAGGCCAACATAGAAGACATACAGGATGAAACTGTTTACTGTGGTTTTGTTTCTAAGTCAAATTCAGTTTTTGATCTGGTACGTGCAGAAGATGGGTTTACAGTGAGTCTAGCTAATGCTGCTTCAAAGCCAGGAGACTCTCTTCAGACACCTTCCCAAAGAAGCAGTGTATGAAGGAGAGATTCACTTAGGCCAGCAAAGAACAAACACAAAATTTTCCATGCAAAGGAAAGCATTTCTATGAATTTTAAATGCATTGTGTTTCATTCTTAGTTGTAGAAGGAACGCTCCCTAGCTCCTGAGTATGTCAGATGTTGACAGTACACACGGAATTCCACGTAAGCAGCAAAGGACTGCAGCAACAACAGATTTTTATATGCAGAAAGTTAATTTACACAATGGAGGTAGCTAGTATCACTGTTTTCTTATATCCCTGTCTGTTTATAAGAGGACAAAGAGCCCCCTCTTTAAGAAGAGCTATTAAAGAAACAGTATCCCAAGAAGCATTTGGACAACACTCTCAGACAGGGTCTGATTTTTGGGTGGTCCTGTGAGGAGCCAGGAGTCAGACTCAATGATCCTTATGGGTCCCTTCCAATTCAGGATGTTCTATGATTCTGACAAGAAACAAGATTTGCCACAAAACACTTTTGCAACTCAAGAGATATGAGTTACGTGGGTCACAAAAAGCAAAATATGTACTTAAAAAAAAATTAGAGCATTTTTGAATTTCATAAAAATTAATTCAAGAAAAAGAAAAATTTCCACATGTTACTTTTTCCCTTCCTGATCTCTCTTGACGCATGCACACTATTGCCAGTTGCCGAAATGGACTTTACAAAATATTCTGAGAAAGGGTAGTGTCTTCAAATTTGTCTACAGACAAAAGTTATCATGAATGCTACAACTTAAAAGGCTCTAGTAAAACAGATGAGCTTGTTTGGAGATCTGTCTACAAAAAACCAAAGGCTCAACAGGTCTGATCATCAAAGTGCGATGCAAGAACTACATTTGGGCCCAGTTTAAGTAGATAGGCACTGGTACACAAAGGTCTTTGCCTGCATAGAAAAGCTACATTTCTTTTTGTAAGGTCTACGCTGAAAATCACTGTCAGCATCCATTATACAAATCAAGCACCTAACACATTCTGTACAAAATCAATAATTTCTTCATCTAAGAGCGACTTACAGCTGAAGTAAATACCTGCTTAGAAACTTCAGTTTGGATTATAACAGTTTGCATGAATATAATTTCATAAATAAAATAAACAAGTAGAAAGTTTGTTGTATTTAAATGTCAGCAACAGGCATCATCATTTGCTGTTATAATTCAAGGACAATCAATGCTATGCTATTGTCATTAATAAAAAAATGAGTCAATAGACACAAATTTTTAATATAACCCTAATTATGAGGGTCTCTTTGCATGAAACTAAACACTGAAAATGTTGACATTGGCAATATGCCCTTGGACCAAAAGCCAAGCTTAAGTCAATAATCTATTATGATTTTCATTTTCCAGAAGTAGTGCCATTATTTTGAAAGGTCTCAAAAATCAATTTAGCATTTAGTATATCTGTGTAATAATGACATCCTAATTAAAAATCCCAATCTGAATAGCACAAAGGATAATGTTTAATCTCTAATCAATGAGCACTGAAAGAAGTTATAGGTACAATAATCTTTATAAATGAAGTTTACTGTTTTTTCATAAATTACATATTCATATTCCATACTTCACATTTCTGACAGCCACTCACTCTGAAGAGATGTGGACTTGACATTCTCCAACTAAAATCAGTCAATATGATTACAAGTTATTTAGAGAAAAATAATCAAGAAAGAGATCACTGGCTCATTATGGATTAAGGTGCAGTTGGTACATACAGAACTTGACGGGTAATTTTTTAACACGCTAAAGATCTTCAAATTGACAAGCCATCTCAAAGCGAATGCAATTATTTATACATTTTAACACCTCTGTCAGGCTATTTACAGGATTAAACCTATAGGAGATTCTTTCCATTTATCAGTAAGAATGACATTATATTTGACAATTATTTCTCATTTTCTTTTTAAAAAATAATCCTTCATATTAACTTGAAACTGCAGATTCTGAGTAGCTACCAACAAACAAATTCTGCTTTCCTTGCAGCATAAAACATCTTACATGGCAAGGAATACATTTCCTTACGAGTGTTCATCAGTGCTCTGGATAGCTGCTCAGCTGCTTGATTACCTGTGTGTCAAATGATTATCTGAGAGCTCAATTTCATCCCCATTACCCTTCCTCCACCTCATATTTAAAATGTTACTGGAGTGTCAACACATCTTTGAACCTGCTTTTTCTTCAGTTTATTTCCCACTAAGAGGCGCTGGAGTAACAGGTGTCATAATTATTCGTTTATTATGCACATTTTACATCCATTCTTTCAAGGCTTTGTATGAGATGGAGATGGGCCCACTGGACATTAATTTCAGGAACAGTGCACTCATAATCCACTACAGCCTGCTGTAGTCCTCTTCATGTGCAAGTAAAAGTCTAACACACGAGACTATTGCAGATGTCTGTCAAATGGGAAATATAAGTATACAGACACTTTTTATATTCTGTGGCATTCTGGTACTTTGTAAATGAGCATCAGTCAGTGTATCAAACTTTTTTTTTTTTCCCCCCCAAATTAAAATGAAAATCAAGGTTTCGAAGGTACTGCATTTTGAACACTCAAACTTTAGTGGGTTGCTTAAGGGCTCATGGCATCATCTACACAAGGTGAAAGATCATTCAGGATAACCTCTCCATGGCATTTAAACAGCAAGAAATCCTTCCTAACAGTTTAACATGGTATTAGAACAGGTCTGTGCTACGGAGCACAGTAGTTAAGATGGTAGGTAACACAGTTAACGAGGGCTCACAGAACCCTACAGCACAGAATAAAGACTTTCATGTTTTCATCTAAGTGATGATAAGCAAGTACTACAACACAACTTTTCATTAGTATTTCATGGTACATACACATGGAGATAGGAGAAGAAGAGGCAACCAGCCAGCATAAGATTTTTTCTGTGTCAAACAGTCAAATGCTAGGAAAGTTCTAACAGCATTTATAATAGACCTCTGGAAACCTCGGGAGAAAAATAATAATATGCTAGATGCAACATGCAAGATGCATCTAGTCTTTAGAATCAAAACCAACCAAAAAAAATAAATCTTACTTTGTAGCAATGCGTGTGTTTTAAATTCAACGTAGCACTGATTTAAATATTTAATTTTCTGCTTTAAATGTATACCAGATCCCTGGCCCTATTCTCAAGGTCACTGAAAATCTTAGACATTTTAGGATTTTACTTAATGTTCTAAAATATGGGAAGTAATTTGTAGTACAGAACAGGAATAAAGGATTTGTAATAAAGGATCCCTAGACTGTAGATTCAAAAGGATGCCAAACAGACCAAAATCTACAAGTCGAGGTGTGGAATTGATATTCTCCCTCTTTCCTTCTTCTCTCTACCAATTCAGGACACTAGAACTATTCTCAGTATGTACATACATAGGAATTGTGCCTTGTTATTATTTTCTAAAATACTGATAAAAATACTTCTTAACATGCAAGAAGGTTTTACGCATCAGAAATTACTATTTTTATACGCTGTCCCCTCAGGGTGTAGTACAGTATAATCTATACTTATGTGCTTTTTCATTTAATGTGCTTGTAGCCAAAATGTGAGACAAGGTATGAGAAAATTAAATAGAACAAGAACTGCCATGTGCTCCACAATTAAAGGAAACTCTAAGTAGCAGCAATGGGAATTAAACAGGACACTGTGTTATGCCAAATACCAAATGTGAAACCAAAATATCTGCCAAGCCTCCCCTATTTGTTACAATTTTTCCATATTTAGGTAAATTCATATAATTATGTACCCTGCAGTGGTAATGGGACTGTTCTGTAGTCCTTTTGCAGCATATGCAGTTGGCACAAATATCCTCTTTGAGGGGGGAAAGAAGCCAGCTTGGCCAAGATTACATATGTTGATTTTATATTGGCATCCCAACTGTGCCTAACAGCTGGTCCTAAATGTAATGAAACCATGATGGATTTATTCAGTTAAACAACTTTGCAGACTCTTTAAGCATATGTATTTCTTATAGCTGCCTATGTTTTTGAATCCACTTTGATCAGAGCACCAACAGTTGCACTATTTTTCTTAACATTCAAAATGGAGCTGTGAACCAAAAATATATATTTATATACATATTTAAGATTTTCTTCTTCCTACCCAGTTTTAAACAATGGCGAGCATGCCCACAAACCTCTCTTGACTTTTTCCATACATGTGCTTAACAGAAGGTGTGAAATGAGCACGTCCCTGCTGCTATTCTTTCCACAACCACTATGATGTTTCAATGGTTTTACAGCCTCTAAGATGTTCAAATTGTGTGTGTGTGTGTGTGTGTGTGTGTGTGAAAAAGATGCTGTAGAAAAGTCACTACTTTATATATATATGTTTATGGCTAAACACTGGGTGATTTTGTTAGAAGTACTGCAAACATGAATGTGAAATATTTTCCATAAATATAGAACACAGTACACCAGCCATATTCAAAGATAAGTCAGGCCACCTCCACCCATAGAAATCTACCATTACAACCCAACCCCCAGTCACTGGTATGCGCAAATGCTGAAATAAGTTCAATATTTCTGAGTGTTTTTGAAATTACTTGAAGGCAGTGGCAGCTATTGAAACTGAAGACAGATTCTAAGCTGACCTATCATAATCATAAGCAACCACAACCTGCAAATGCATGAACACATGAAGAGAACAGTAGAAAGCAGTCATGAGGTAGAGCACATCACAGTTGTGAATAACCTGGAAAACAATAGTAATTTATTCATAGCACACATTTTGTGTCTAAAAACAGAAAACTACTAATTTTACTACAAATTTCAAATAAAAAAGTTCTAAACACAAAAATGATACTCAAGCACACAGCAATATCTGTGTATCTCAATCTAATGTAGGAGTTATCGAAACATATCAGGAGTAGAATGCAGTGCTAGATCCCATATTAAGGATAAAAAAAAATCTTGCTTTTCAAATGGTTCTAATGCTCTGTCTATCTATTAATGTTGGTGTTTCATTCGTGCACTCAAGCTAAGACTTCAGGTCCTTTAAAAAGATGGGGATGCGGTGAGAATTATTAAATTCAACAGACTGAGAAGTTTGCTAATGCTTCTCAAGGGAATTACCATTGTCTGTGCAGGGGTGCCTTCATCACACTGACAGGAAAGTCTTAGATTTCTAAGAAAAAAACTTCATTAAGTTTGAATTCCTGCATAATGCAGACCATCTAATCTCACTGTAGGAAGTTCTTTGTTATTATTATTATTTTTTTTCTTAAGGACTAATCTCCATGGTAGATCCTAACAAAAGTTCGTTATACCTTGCTGGCTTCCTCTAATACATTCAGACAACACTGTTATTCAATCTCACATTCCAGTCTCCCAAACAAATTCAGGGAAGAAACTAGTTTAACTAAATCACGCAAATATTTATTTTCATCAGAACAGTGAGATTAAAGTGCATTAAGTACCCCCCACCCTGTGTAAAAGGAAACTGTGCTGGTCTGAAGGCTGAGATGGCCTAGCTTCACCTCTGGGCTGCACAGAGCTCTACGTGACTTGTAGCAGTGGTAACAGAAATCAGCCGTTATTTCAGGTAAGGCAAGGTCACACAACTCACTTCCAAAAGGCCATTCACAGATGTTCTTCAAAGGGAATGACAAATACTAAATTCTAAAATGATTTTTTGTTACCAGTTCCTCTTTACAAACACTCCAGCTATCTTACAACAAGCTGGACAGTTTTAGAGCCTATTATAATAGCTACAATAGCAGCAGATGATCACTGGTAGAGAACATACAGCATTTACCAGTAGTCTGCTACAAAATGTTCAGATGTAATAAATTATTGAACTCAAATCCCTCCAACAAATCAAGTGTCTCAGATACTGATCTAAGTGACACTAGCTGATTTAAACCAACTACGTACTTTCTCCTTACTGTCTATAATAATAAAAATATACCTAAAACCACAAGTAAACAAAATGAATAGTTACTTTCCCAGACAGATACAGAAACTAGTCTGATTTTCTTTTCTTTTCTTTCCTTTTTTTTTTTTTAAATATATGACTTAAAACACTCAAGGATATAACCTTAACTAGTATGTCCTGTTTTCCTTGATGAATAAGGAAAATTAAGAGTAAGTACAGAAGTATTTTGGGTATATCTATCAGAAGAAACTTCTTTCTTTCACTAGTGTTTTTAAAGACAACTAGTTTGGTGTGAACTTCATTTAAGAGTTCTGGAATGAGAAAATAAAACTTTGAAGAAATAAGAAAACAGAAGCTTTGAAAGATTTATCAGAAATAACTAGAAGAGATCTTTACCTATTGCACTAGCAGATGTCACTAATACAACATTTATATTAGAAGAAACATGAAACAGGACATGGTCATAAAAACTCACATACACACAGGCTGCACCCCATGCAGACTACATGGCAAATGAGCCAAGTCTGGCCCTTCCTAAGCAGAAAAGCAAAGCCCATGTTATCAACCTTTATAATGGCACAGTGAAAGCACTATTATTCCTTATGTAAACACTATAATATAGCAGTGGCTAGTAATACTGTATAAAATTCATTTTAATGTATCTAATTAATAGTATATTGCCTAATTTTAGAGATGTGATCTACATCCTTCCAAAGATTCATACTTTTATCTTATTCCATACATTAGTCATCTTTGCACATTTTTTTTTTTTGCACCATTTTTACCAAAGCTGATTCTATTTACCTTCAGTGGAAATACTTTTGAGTTCTGCTATAAGCAATTATTCATTTAAATTAATACAGCATATGTACCTATGCACTACATTCAAATAAGTAATCTGATAAAGTCATTTAATTGTACCAGAAACGTCAGGGCAGGCTGGGAAAAGAAAACAGGTGGGATAATTTTCACAAAACATTTTATCAAAATTGTGCATCATTTAGGGAAGAGGAATGGCTTTGTGAATTGTAGCATAATCCTATAATATATAAACACCCAAAGCACTAATCTTTTGTGTATAAAAAATTAAAATCAAGACTATTTCCGGTTTACTTTATCTTTTCTGCAGATATATAAATGTTGGTTTCCCTGTTCTTAATTTAATTCAGCAGTCTGCTATGGACAGCCAGAAAAAAAAAAATAAAAAAAAAATAAAAAAAAAATCCAGATATTACCACTGGACTTAAAATTTGATCCAACTTTTTAGTAGCAATTACTATTCCCATGACACCTAACTAAGTTTAACAATTCATAGTAGCAAGCAAGCTACAGATGCTTCTCATCATAAGAATATTAAAAACAGGAGAAAAATCACGGATTTATTCATTCTTATAAGCAAAAAGGCTGGCAATGAACTGAAGTGATTCAAAACTGGTTTGGGAATTTTGGTTTAAACATGAAGAACACATGGCTGTTACACACCTATTCATACAACTGGCTCATCCATAGCGAGTCCAAAGCTCAATGCTTATGAATGAGAAATTCCAAAATACTCTTCTTGTGCCCTTAACCAAAGGTAACAAAACTATTATGGATTTTCACTGGTGAACAGTTAGCTGTCTCAGAAAGGACTACTCAAGGAGAAACTCACTGAAGTGACTGAAAAGTTCTGAAAATCTTAACCAACCATGTCATCTCGGCGAGCTTACAATTCTTTTCTTCAGTTTTCAACCAGATCTCTATTTAAACCTCTTACTACTCGATAGCTTGTCTTCATTCTTCAAGTGTTAACAAAACTTAGGGAATATATATTTCTGTGTATAAAAAATTGTGTAGGAACCAGAAAATATACAAAAACATTTTTGAGTGATTTTACTGTCCTCAACATCATATCTTCTCCCTTCATTGTAAGTGGTGACAAACAGCTTAACATAGCCCTACTGCATATAGTAGCAATACTTAGGGTGATGGCACCAGAAGTGCAACACTAAGTCAAATCTTGAGAATCTGGTAAATAGCCATGCCTGAATACCAAGGTAGCACCCTATTCCACCACTCTTACTAATGAGATAAATTCTTTTGCGTAGTTATTTTAATTGGTTCACTTATGGAAAAAAAGTCCCACATTGCATGATTAAGGGCAGCAATATAGCCCTGGGTAAGGACTGGACTTACTTTAAAGTCTAATGTAATACACAAATCGCCAGTATCACAAAATCTAATTTTACATACATATATGAATGCATGTTTTACTAGTTTTTTGTTGTTTTAATTTCAAAGGTCTACTTGAAAGCTTGAAAGACTACATAGAATGTATTATACTGAGTCCTAGTGCAAACAAAAAAGATAGTACATTCATAAAAGCACTTAAAAACTACTTTCAGCTGAGAAGTTTATAAGTAATGCTTGTAGCTGGAAGACGTTCAATGATATATACAATAGGAATTATCTGCATTTAATATAAATTTAGACCTTCATTGCACTGATGCACTTAGATGAATGCCTGATATTGTGATTCTTCTGACTGTATAGCTATTGGATTTGTGTGTGTATATAGATATATATTATTCTATTTAATAGCATAGGGTAGTTGTAGCCATATACATTACTGGAAGGACCCATCACAAGAGATTAGTTATGTACATTAATGACTAAGCATTTCTAGAGCACATATCAGCCAAAGTAGATTTACTTAGGCAGTAACAATTATTTTGTTTGATAAATAACAAATACCTTTATGTCATTCTAACTTTTTAGTTCTCAAATGAATAATTTCTTCATTCTATTCTACAAGGCTCTAATCGTTCAACTTTGTAGGTGCACTTCAAAAGCTTTCTTTAAGAATCTTACATTTGATTTCTGGGAAGTATTTTCTCGTTAACGTCTAACACATGTACCCTGTAGGCATGATTCACACAAGCCTCTGGAATTCTAAGGAAATGATGATCAGTCACGGAAATGTGTAAAGATTCAAGAACTCTGGCAATTTTCACTTCAAATGTTGTCAGTGAGTTACTATTATAAAAGTACTTTTCTCACCATATCACTGAAAAAAAAAATCTATGTACTTTGCAGCTATGAGAAAAGTTACACATTTAATGAACTCTACCACCTGAAGGTATATTTCCTCGAAGTTGATAACTGAATCTGTTACAATCAGCGAAATGCTAATTATAGATAAAAAGGTGCTCAGAACATCCTGAATAAAGTTTATATCTTGACAGAGGAAGCAGGGTAGAGAAAGGAAAAGCTCACTGATCCACACTCAAAATACATGCCTAAAAGTTCGTGATCCTAATTAATCACAGAATTAAGTGATACAACAATAATCTAAATGTCAAAAATACAATTTTGCTCAATGGTAACCTCGGAAAGGCCAATACACATGCCTAATAATAATGCATATATTTAATTGATTGGTTGTTTTTCAAAAGTTGAAAACTATTCCCTGAATCACTAAAGAGACAGTAAAAATTAAAAGTAATGAGCTCATTTCAATAAAAATTTATGAGGCTGGTTTCATGCTGACAAAGTGGGTCCTGCAGGCAGTACACCCCTCCACCTGCCTGCCAGAAAAGGAAAAATCATGTATTTCAAAATATTTAAAAATCTTTTAATGAGGTACTAAAATACAGCTTCAACTGTATAGGCAAGCTGCAATGATTCCATGTCTTTATACATAGATTAACATTACCAATAGCAGCCTTTTACAATATAAAATTATTTCTTGATTAAATCAAAATTAATATTTTTCAGCATTAATTACTACAGATGGTAAATTCTGTTGAAGGTGTATTAATAACATTCAGTGAGTGATGTTACAATATCAACTGAATCCTCACTTTTTTAAAATTAAAATATCATGGAAGTAAAATATAAGAGGAAGAAAAAAAAAGAAAAAAAAACTAAGATGAAGAATCCAGTTCACATGGACCAAGTAAGAATACTTGCTCATTTTTCTTATGATGGGGCAAAAGACAGTCTAGTAATGGACAACAGCAGCAGCTTGAGCTCTGATAAACATTATGCACAGTTAGATGCAAAATATCTGATTTACACACAGATTATAATCCTAGAAATAAAATAAAGCAGTAAAATAGATAAAAATATTCACATATAATATGAAGGAGTCAATGTACACATCCACTTTCAATATGTACTCCTGAAAATACTCACCACTACAAAGCCAATTGTTAATTCTAGCTATTTTTGACATAGCACAAATGTCTGTTTATATATTTTAATGGCATGGGTTATAGTAATAAACAGTAGAAGTCTTTATTAGATTTCTGTAACAATTTAATTGAATCAAATTTTATCAAAATTGTCAATACGAGGTACTGAAAGTTTCAAAAATCAACTACTTTGACTCAGCTTTAGGTTTAACAATCATTTGAAATGTGTTGTGCAAGTTTTTGTACAAAAAGTGACCCAAACTCAATAAATGTAACTGCTGTCTTAATTTACACAGATAAGCTACAGCAAAAGGAAAAAGTGTCATCTATGTTTTGACAATATATTATGACAAATTGCCAGTATGAAGTAAGAATCCTTAATAGCCAAAAACTCTTAATAGCCAAAACTGTGCGTGTGTCAGGAGTACCATTAAAAAATTATTAGCTAATTCAAGTAGACAGAAACTGGATGGACTTCCTCATACTGACCAACAAGGGGACAAGATAGCTCCTGTCCCCTGGATAATTTCCAAACACAAGAGACGGGCAGTAAGAAAGACGTTTACAAAGCTGAAAAGTGATACGCTCCTTTGAGGAGGAACTTGAAGGCAGATTTTAAAAGCCATTTGAATTTAAGAAGCTGTTCCTAGCACGGCTCTGACTTACACTCCCCTCTTCCCACAACTTATATATATATATTAGAATTGGAAATTCTGGACTTTCCTCCAGTAATCAGGAACAAAAGTCTGCAACTAAAAATGTTTGTAGAAGGCATCAGAAAAACCTTTTAGAAACTTTCACACACGTTTCATTACAATGGTGCTTCTTTTTCAATCTTAAGATTTTATTTCCACCACCATTAATAGAGATGTCAATGCTAAAATGGCAAAGGAATGCTTCACAAGTGTAGGTGTTATGTGAGAAAGCTAAAGTATTTACATACCTTAAAAAAAAAAAAAAAGACCATTTCAGCCATTCTCTAAAATGGTGGTTCTTCCACAGACACCCTTTACATACAAAAATGTTTACGTACCATACACAGAAAATATTTTACAGTAACAAAAGATTAGTCACATTAACTTCATGATAATTATTCACTTGCAGAATGGACGATGTAAGAATATTACAATTATTGAAATAGTATAGAAGCTTGTTGGAGAATTGCAGTGTTCCTGACTACATTGTTACTAAGCAGAGTGATTAAAAAAAGGAGGTAAGGAACCTAATGAATAAGGCATCTCCATTTCCAAGAGCTCCTTTAGATATGAATATAGAAGGAAAACGGCCTAATGTTTAGAGAAAGAATGGATATCAAATATCCTTTACAGCGTGCACTGTAAATCACAGGAGGACATGGAAGTCCTTCCTTTCTAAAGCACTACTTTAAAAAGTTAAGAGGAAAAAAAAAAGAAAAAAGAAAAGAAACAAGCAAAATATGAAACTACAGTAGGGTATATATAATTTCTATTTATGTCCTTAAAGAGTTAGTATATGTATTAAAAATGTGCATGCTGTAAAACCTTGGGGTCTTAAGAACTCTTCTTGTTACAACCATGTTACCAATAAACACAGAAGCTTCTTAAACCAGCTTGCACATTAGGAATATTATGTTCTACGTCACATTCCCCATACTAATTCTTTTAAGGAGTTTTGATTTCTTCAAAATAGAGAATTGGGCTTTCAAATAAAGAATTTTGCAAATGGATTAGTGATTGGTGGAACTCATGTTCACAGTAAGAACTGAAGTAAAAGATGGATTAAACTAACTGAGAGCTAATATGGAACTGAAGGTTTGTTTTTGTTTATTTGTTTTGTTGTGTTTTGTTTTTGTCTTAACTTCTGGCTTTGGTTTTTGTTTGTCAATGTATATCAGAGCACTTTAGCTAGAGGATTTTGGGAACTGATGATAACTAGAATGCAAATCTGGCTATAAATTAAGTTTCTTATTCTTCTCTGAGATAAAGTAGGTGTTTGAACAGGTTTAAACAATATATATTGAAAAATATAATCACAAGAGACTCAGAAAAAGTAGACAAATATTGTCATCTCAAGTAAAATAAAACTTCATTTACCCCACTACTACAACCATTTCTTTTAGTAAAGTGGGACTTTTAGTATTACACTATTTTTCTTCTCTGTACTGTTGTTGACACTCTCAGAACCATCTTCAAAGCACCGTACGCTTTTGTGTGGTGTAAAACCAGTATGCTTCCAATTTTGCCATCAATCATCTTTAATAGCATATGCTATTAATGTAATTTTGTTATTGAAGATTCCTAAGTCTATTCAGTGGTTTGCACAAGACAATTATGGTTTTTGTTACATGCATGCAGGCAATCAGATAGCGCCTTTTTAAATTAGAGCAATTAAGCATGGTCATTATAAATGGTAGATTATTAAAAAAAATCATGAAGTGTCAATATGACATTCTTTGATTTAAAATAAAACGGCAGCAGAATGAGGAGAGATGCATTTTAATTATTTCATTTCAAAGTGTATTTGAAAGATCTTCTTTATGAAAGCTTTCTGATGTGGGGAAATGTTGTCCATAGCTTTTACTGGGCTATGACTGGTTTTATAGATAATTCCTAAAATCTTGAAAATCAGCAGGAAACTTTTTCCAACAACAAAGTCCCCTACATATTTATTAGCATGTATAAATGTCCTTTACACACAAATTATATATACATGCACACAAATCAGATTCATGCAGAATAACTCCCATCTAAAGGTAATTTTGAAGGGTTCCTGATGTATTTTACCTAGTTGTTTTTTTCATACTGTGTAATAGACAAAACTGTTGATCATTCCATTCAGACTGAAAAAAGGAATATGTACATACTACAAAGGTAAAAGAGTGTTCATTAAAATCTCAGTAAAAATAATTTTCTCCAGAACAGACAGAATCTAACAGTATCTCCCCATTTTAAGGCTCCTGCTAAATTTATCATGTGATAAGCAGGAAGTGCATGGAATACCTTTTAGCTATTCACTCTTTGGTTTTAGTCAACAGGAACTAAAATATCAACAGACCCCAGCGACGTCCAGTTAGGGAGTATCGGACTGACTTTGCCGTATGCTTTCCATTCACCTAGTGCACACTGAAAGAGCTCAAAGTCATTAACGTGTTCGCAGTATTTTTATTTTTATTTTTTTATTTTTTAAGTGGCATGAGATCATTAGCAAAACCACTCTGGGAGTGATGTCAATCCTTTAGTGACAAGAACACATAGCTACATGGGGGTTCACTCTCATGCAACAAAAAATCACTGCAGAAAACCTCCACACAAAGTGGGTTTCCAGAGGTTTCAAAGGTCTGAATCCTCCATCCTGACCTCAGCTTAACTCATTGATACAAGGTAAATCCAGAGAAACGGTGTGCCAATTAGAACCATCAATAACAGTGGATAAGAGAATGACAAGATGTTTGATTTTCTCTAGATACCATTAGATGTTCTTAAAAATAGCTGGTTCTATTCTGAAAACAAGACTTATGACCTACATAGACGTTATGTATCAATGTTGTAAATTAACAGAAGTGGACACATTAAAAAAGGTTGTTTTTTTAATTAAGTTTTATACTAAAGATAAAAACGTTTAAAATAGAAGCTTAATAATGGTACTTTGCCATTGGAAAATGTGAAACGCTAGATATCATTATAGTAGTGCATTCTGTGGAAAAAAATCTACTTAAAACCTGACAACTATTCAATTCCAATACTGTGCAGTATTATACAGAAAAATAATTAGGAAATACAGTCACTGTTCAGGTATAAACAATTTTAAGTTTTTTTTTTTTGGTAATTGTTAAAATGCAAAAAAAATCAACGCTGATACAGTAATATCTTTTTAGTCAACATTAAATACATTTTTACATCTTTGTATAACAATGAAAATGCAACAAATTATGCTTATTTTTGCCATAATAAGCTAAACAGTGACATTATTTTGTCAGACCACTTATTCCTCTTTCTTCTTTTATCTTGCTATAACTGATTACTCCCTGTCTACCTTGGCAATATCCAATATTGGATATTGCAGATAACAAGAGTAAAAGGTAACAGGGTGATGCTGGTAATCATTAAAATTTATCACAAAATGTCATTGTCAGGGGTAGTTCCATGGTTTACTGTCCATACTGGCAATATAAAAAAAATACTTATCCAGTGTAAGTATTTATACTGAATTTAAGCTTGTGTCTAATGTATACACATTCCTACAGATAATAAAATTCATTTAAATCAAAGTTAATAAGTTACTATATATTATTGGATAGCACACCATGCTTTCAGTATTACTGTAGCTGTAGTTGATGAATGTCAGAAAGAGACCTAAAATTTCTGAGTGTTTCCCTCCTTCCAGGTCTTAGCTGGCAGAAGTGTGAGGAATTCTAACAGGCATATCTGGTTCATCTCCATGTCTGATGAAGTTTGAAATATGAACATGAACTATGATGTTTGATAGCTTCTTAGGCCCAGATGTCATGAAGTACAGTGAAACATCTGCAAATTTTGACATTACACAGACAGTATGAAAGACCTGTTAAAACAGCTTAAAATATGGTCCAGAATGCTACGTATAGTAACTCTCTCAGTCCAAAATTTCTGGCTGTATCCTGTAGATGCTTGGGTACGGTTAAGCTAAGATATTTATAATCATAGTGCTTTGTAACTTACTCTTCTTACTTAGCCTTCCTGAATGCAGCAGACTGAGCAAAGTAAAGAACTGTTTATAAACTACAGCTAAGTTCACAATGCAGCCATTAGAAGAAGCCTGGTATAGCTGCAGTCTGAGATGTGTATAACAATGAACGAAGAGAAATGTTTGAGTGCAATGGCATTTAAAATGCTACTGAATATGGATAAGATACGGTTCTTAACTCTTAAACAAACACTAACTCTGATTACTAAGAATAGTAAAGAATAATAAAAATTGCCTTACACATACTTTGCACTTGACTGCAACTGATAACCACGACCTGCCTGGGGCTGATATAAGAATTCTCCTTCTCCCACCTCGGTTTCCATCTCTCCCATCCCAAAAGGAGTCATCAAGACCTGAAGAATCCTCCTTATGGGATCTGTGTTCTACCACTGATGCTTCAATCATAAAGGCTAATGTCATTATTTTATTAGTATATTAACCTTAGTGGTTAATACTATTTGCCTTCACTTTCATTGTACTTGCTTTTCCTTCAAATATTAAGAAAGAGCTCCTGTTCAGAGCCAGCACAGAACTCTTCATAGACTGATAGTTATTAAGAGTATTTCACAGTTTCTCAGGTTTGCTTCAGTTTATGTTCAGCAAAAAACAAAGCCACCTACAGAACCAAATAGGCAAACTTCATATAAAAGTAGAATCTGGAAACAGGTGTCCAAAGAATCCCTTTTTCCAGGAGTGTGTCCCTCAAATACAGACATGCTGGAGAGCATATAAACATAGTTATATATGGTATTTCAATACCACACATTTCACAGAACTTACTATGATTTTCTGCCAAGTATTTTTGTGTCATTTAATTTAGAAAACTTCTTGTGGGGATCAAAATAAGTGAATAATGCAGCTTTATAATATCTTAAAAATAAAATAAGTCTAAATTACCTTTTTTTTTTGTTAAAGAAAAGAAACAAATATGAAACATTAGACTTTCACCCTCTTATTGTGAAAGAGCCAAACATGCTACCATTTTGCATTTCAGGCTGGCAAGAGTTTTTGGATTGTTTATTTAAAGAAAGGTAAGGAGCAGAGGATGAGCTTCACAAAAGGACAGAAATAAATTTGATTTTCTGATAAACGGTGAGTTTCAGAACTGCTCCCAACTCTAAAAGTGAAGGAGTATGTGAAGATTCTCAAGTGTGTGGAATAGACAAAGAAGTTCTAGCTGGGACAAATGATATAGGTAAGTAACAGTATAAGGAATAAATCTATGTGGGATATTAAAAAGTGTCGGAAGAAATATCCCCTTCCAACATAGCACCTCTCTGCACTTTGGGATCATTAATTCTCTGGACATAATTGTGAATATATTATGTCCCATCTTGCTAAGTAGTGTTTAATCCATTTTATAGATAGATGATGTCAACTATATCTGACCTTACTAGGAGCAAGCCTCATATAGACTTCTGACTTGTATCTACCCATCACCTTAGATCTTCAGTCCTATTTTCAGAACAAAATTCAGAAGAAAATATTCAGTACAAGTAGCTTTTTTCTGCATTGCTTAATTTGAGATATTAGGGATATGAAACAGCAGCAAAAAGTTGGAATATATCACCTATATTAATGAATGTTTCAGATCAATTTAACCATAACTAACATATTTTCTTAATGACAAATCAATATCAAAAATAATGAAGTAAGATTTTGTGCTTTCCCAGAGTCTTTCTAGTCAAACAGGGTTGTCTTGCATTATTTATTGGCTGTAAGTACAACTAAATCCTGTTGTGGCTTACAGTACAGAATAAGTACACACCAATTCTTTCTTCTGCATTCTTTCAAGAGTTACACATTTGAAAAAAAAGTTAATCTTTATGCCAATTAAATAAATTAAGAACTTCAAACAAAGCTAAAAATAAGCTGCAAATGCATAAACTATTTTAATTTTCTGTTATTGGTACAATTTTCTAGGTACATCTACGTTTCCTCCACATGATTTTTCTCTTGAGCCCATGACTATATACTAAGGCCAAGAATCCACCCAAATAAATCGCATTTATGATAACTTATTCTGCAGCCATTTTATAATTTAAAAAGTCATACAAAATAGCATGAAGCATTGCAGTAGAATCTACAAGCACAAAATCACATGTACTGTACAAACAAGAAAGGAGAAGTTCCTCTTCTTGTGAAAGCTTTTTAACTTCAGGGTGACAGGTGGGTACTTTGGATAACAGAGCAAAAGGTAACAGGGTGATCATTAAAATTTATTTCAAAATGTAATTGTCAGAGACATGGTCCTATTTAGTGGGCCAGAGACAGAAGTATTTATTTCCTTTCCAATACAGCTAGCTGAAATGAGTCTTCCCTAATGTCTATATATACAATTTAATTTCTGACTTGGAACGTACTTTTGACTGTCCCTCATAATAGCAGCAAAAGCTTTTTTTCCCTACAGGTAGAATGAAAATTGGACAAAATCAGCTAATATTTGGAGATTTTTATGAGAAAAACAAAAGGCACAAAAAGAGGAATTAAGCAAAAATGACGAAGGAGGTTATTGACATCAATTTTGCATCATCCAAGCTGGGCATCACCATTCCCCAATAAAGGCAGGGTTGACAAATGTCATCCATTGAAACCATTGGTCCAGCAAAAAAAAAAATAAATTAAAGGGGTCCTTCAAAGGGAAAAGAATTCATTTCTGTTGAACCCAACAGTTATCAGTCTGCGAGTACAGTTAATTAGAACTGCAGGCAAGCATATCATTGAGGCTATGAACCAAAAAAGCAATGATTCTAACAGTATGTGGAATGACGTGAATCAGGGCATGCTGTACTGTACCAAGGACAGGCAGGAGCCGGTTTGCTGGGCAGCATTTTTTACTATTAGAACCCATATGAAGGACTTACACACTTGTGGGCATGTGCACTTGTGAAAATGTATTTATGAAAAGGTATTTTGGAAACAACCAACCAAAACACACCAATATATACATACACTTATGCCAAATAAAAATATATTACCCTTGTAATCAGAGGGAGAATGACAAAACTGATCAGAGGCTTCAAACAGCAGTATGGATACAGTACAGGAACGGGAAGATTAAGAATCCAAAGAATGCATTTAGAGTCAACTGCTAACGTAGGAAAAAAAGCCTTGCTGAGGTTTTCAAACATATTAATTACTACAGTTACTCTTCCAGATGACTTTTGTCCATTAAAAAATATGGACACGATAATAGCAAAAAATAAAAGCAACATATTGTTATATCTTTCTGCATATTCAAGACTTCATTTTTATTTACATTTAAATAATTGAAGCTTACCTACTCAGAAGTATCGGAAACTTAACCAAAAGTGAAAAAATAATAGATATGCTATCATCAGACCAAATAGATTTGCAGTTTTCTATAAAAGACTCAGAATGTTATCAAAATAAATAAGGCTATAAGCAGAATATGGATGGCTCTTTATAGGAATTAGCAAAAAAAAGTCGTGTTTCTGTTTTTTTCCTTTAATAAATACTTTATAAAAATTGGATCTTTAACACCACTTAAGACAGTACATCCAATCACAAAATTATATTTAATGTCAAAATATGCTTGCATATTATAAACTCAATGTCTTTAAGTGGTAGGTAAAGATGAAAACAATGACTTGGTTTTTGGAAGGGGGGGGGAATTGCAAGCAGCAGTATGTCCATCCACAAGGGGCTATGCTAGGGTTACCAAGCTAATTTAACTTGTGACCTGAACTAGACTCTTGAACCCATTCTTTCAGAGGTGAAAAACCAGGGTATTAGGCTTGATTCATTTAGAAGTGCTCTACCAACATAATGAATGTTTTTAATAAGATCTACAACTCTACTGGGAAAACAGTACAAGAAAAGCCCAAGTGCTCCTTTAATGTTTAAAACTTGATTAAATATTTACAGTAGCATAAAACTGAAAATCAGCAAGCTCCTCCCTAACTTGATTGCATCAAATCATGTTTATGGCAGCCTATGAAAAATAAACCTTACCATTACTAGAAACAAATACAAAAGCTAAATTCACGTTTACATTTTGTGTCATCTTTGTCATAGGCTTGTGTGCTTTTGTCCACATGTGCATGATTCCGCCCACTCATCAAGGAAGAAACAGGACTAGATATACTCATGTCTACTAAAAACACTATTTGCTTTCTAAATACTGTGGGATATTTGAGAGAGAATACTTATCCCCCCTATATTTTTTCTGAAGAATTATTTTTGATATTTATCTATCAACCAGCTATTTTCACTTTGTTTTGAATTTTCAGATTTCTTTTGTTGTCCTTCAGGGTAATGAATGTAAGCTCCTTTGACAGAAAACCTTTTTTTTCTCAGCTGCCCCCTCATACAGCACACACAACTTGCAATTTACTTCAGTACAGGCTCTAACCAAGCATTCAGGTGCTGAGGCCTTATCAGCATGGCTTAGGAGGAAAATGTTTCTGTGAAAGTCCACAGACCTGAGAGCAAAATGGAGTTCATATAAGAGATTATTATGATTGAAAGGGTTTATAATCTCAGTGTATCAGATAGAAATTAGTGAAAGATCATAATTTTATAAATATAGAACTGAGACAGAGAAAATGATTTGAGCAAAGTTGTACTATAACCCAATGTCCTCTGCAAATGAAACATCTATTCAAACACCTGAACAGGTGTCAGACTTAGCAATGTTGTTGAAACTACAAAATCTTTAAAAAAAACCAACAAGAACAAACAAACAAAAACCACAATTTTCTCAGGAATGGATTAGTGTACTAAAATAAATATTGGTAAGTAAAAAAAAGAAAATAACAGGGTTAGGTCTTTGCAAATGAAGTCACAAAAAAATTAGAAGTGAAATCACTGTAGTAATAATAAAACAATTTGATTCTATTTTTGACCACAACATCTGGCATCCCTGGGGAGTTAGCTCTTTAGAATGACTGCTTCTAGGGCTTTCAAAAAGCTAATTGTTATGTTGAATCAATTTTGAAACCTGCACATTCCCAAGTAGCGATACAGCTATACATCCCCACAAGCCTATAACACACTTAAGCAAGGACCCAACAAATCCTGAGAACACAGAAAACAGGAATCCCACAGTTTCCATGTTCCAAGGCACTCCTCAGGGAAAAGTCAGAAAAACTGATGCTTCTTTCACCCTCTAAATCAGCTGCTGGAAAACCACAAAGGCTTTCCTGTATCCTGCCAAAAGTATATGGAAGCCAGTATGTTTCCACAAAAACACAAATCAGCTAGCGAGACCAGTTCTTCCAACCAGTGGTAATATTAATAAGAATATTAATAAGAATAGGAGACAAAACAATCTATTTCTTAACTGTATGCTTTACAAAACCAGAAGCAAGCAGGGTGATTGACTAAGCAGCGCAAACCACCAAGACTATGAAATCAAGACTCCTAATCGAAGTCAAACTGTCATTTTGTGCAAGTTGTTAACTTCCTCATGCCTCAAGCTTCCCAGATGTACAGTTTGGCAAAAATACATTTTCAATGAAAAGCAGATGCTCTTTCAAAAAGGTGAGCTCTCAAGGATAAATAAGTAGTTTAGATTTTACTACCTAAAAGATTTCTACAACTACAATAATTAGACTATTTTGGTTTAGTTTTAGAATTGGGGCATAAGTAAGAATTCCTAGAAGGAAACCTATAATTGCTAGCCACCTTTCATTCATTCATATAAATATGAAGTGCATATATAATGCACTGCAAAGCAAGCAAACTGTTCTTCATGAATTACACTACTTTGCTGTAGTTTTCAGCTTTATGTACTCAGTTACAAATTACCATCTGTACCATGTATGTTAATAGCTAGATGATAGTATTCATACATACAGGCAACCACATTCCATCTGCCGTGCAGTTAGGCCACCCATAACTCAGTCCCACCTTTAGACAAAACAACTGCTGTTTACTCAGACTGACAATGAAATTAAATGATTGATGTCACCAGCAGCTACCATTTAACATTCAACCAAATGTGCGTTTAGCATTTAGGCTTCACCTGTTCCAGACATAAAACAAAATTGACTTTTTTCACTGTGATCACTTGTAGAAAAGTCTGACTCAGCTGCAACTTCGAGGAACCACCAGAGGAAAGCTGCCCCTCACCCTCCACACCCTTCAGTTGCGTGTTTAGTAGGTATTTACTTTCCCAGAAAAAAAAAAAAAGCACCTGTCTGTTGCGTACAAAGAGATGTTAAAGTATTCACAGCCTTACCTGAAAATAATTTAAATTTACCCGCATGATAAACTCACATTTGCAACCAATGCATATTGTGATGCTAAAATAAAAGCTTATTTTATAATAATAATGAGAAATCTGATATTGATACACACCAACTAGCACTGAACTCCTGGAATCAAATAGAGTCCCTCTAAGGTTTCAATGCATTCTTGGAAAGCAATCAAAGGCCTCTTTTTCCATAAGTTTGTTATTTATAGAAAAGCATTTGATTGTTGCATTGAAGTGTGCACTCTATGCGTAAAAAGGTGTTTATGGGTTTTAGTACAGTATAGTTAATACCCAAGCAATACCTAGCCCTTTCATAATAAAGAACCCTTACTGAGAGGGTATATATTGTACTTTTCATCAAATGTACAGAATACAATTACATTTGCTGGTGGTCTATAATGTAAAACCTAGTTGAGCCGGCCTATAGCTTATAGATTTGTTGTTTCACATACAACATTTAAGAACAGTTACATTTTTGTACTCAACTGAAACTGAAGAGTAAGATTTGAGAAAAACATTCATTCTTTGTTTCAATGGACCCTATGAAAACTTGAAGAATAATTTAAAATAAAAGCTACAATGCTCAGGAAATAATATATTCTTTATGCTAGTTAGGGGCAGATAATTACACATTTTCCCATAGACAAAAAGCAAATAAAAGGTGCAAAGAACACAAAGAACAGACCTTCATGCACACAAAAGATATGGTCACTTTAAGTACAAATGGAACAAACATGGACTTAACAAAACCCTTATCCACATCATAACTTTAAGCATCCTATGGGCCATGCAGGTGACAATATTTCAAAAACACAAGAGGAAAGAACCACCCACAAAATTAAAATTAACAAAACTAACAAAACTAACAAAATTAAAAACTCCATTACAGTGAAATCCTAGGAAAGCATTACCTGTTCCTGAACATTCAGAATGAAAAATTGAACACCAGTTCACAGATTCTCTGATATGAATAGAGATACATCTCCAATCATGTAAAACCTAAAGCTTAATGTTACATTTAAGATCAATAGGTGAATTAGAAAAACAAGGTTTCACAGCTTGCAGTTTCACATAGTCCTGAAGTACAATTTAAATAACATGCTTTTTTTTTTTTTTTTTTTTTTTTTTAAGAGTGGAGCAGAAAAAAGAATCATAGAATATCCCGAGCTGGAAGGGACCCATAAGGATCATCAAGTCCAACTCCTGGCACCACACGTCTACCCAAAATTTTAGACCATGTGACTAAGTACACAGTCCAAACGCTTCTTAAATTCTGGCAGGCTCGGGGCAGTGACTACTTCCCTGGGGAGCCTGTTCCAGTGTGTGACCACCCTCTCAGTGAAGAGCCTCTTCCTGATGTCCAGTCTAAACCTCCTCTGCCTCAGCTTAATATCATTCCAGCAGGTCGTATCACTGGTGACTAAAGAGAATAGATCAGCGCCTGCCCCTCCACTCCCCCTCGTGAGGAAGTTGAAGACTGCGATGAGGTCTCCCCTCAGCCTCCTCTTTTCGAGGCTGAATAGGCCAAGTGACCTCAGCCACTCCTCATATGTCTTCCCCTCTAGTCCCTTCACCATCTTCGTCACCCTTCTCTGGGCACTCTCCAACAGTTTCACGTCCTTTTTGTACTGTGGTGCCCAGAACTGCACACAGTACTCGAGGTGAGACAGTAATTAGAAATTGCCAAATTAGCAGTTCCTGAGATGCTTCCTTTTGATACTTACCAGAATTTAGCGTGGGTACTGGCTGACAGACAAGTTCCTAGAAGTGACACATCTTTTTAAAACATGCCTAAGCTTATCTAAGATTTAATGAGTTGTGCACCAACTGCATAAGAATAAATAAATTCTGATATGACCTACATCTTGCATAAATTTTGCAAAATTTACCTGCACAAAACAGGCATCTTACACTTCACATATTTCAATTCTGTCCATCATACCACAGCCACAGTTGAGCAAAATACTCAAGCACAGTAAGTGTGTCAGCTGGAAGGTCCCTCTTCAACCTCCCAGAATTGGAAACTGTGGCAGTGGTTACACCAGCACTGATCCCAAGTCTCAAACAGTCCTGACTACATGAGGTGGCTACCGCTCAATTTAACAATCTTGATGCAGTTTTTGTACAAAAGCCATCCATACACCCACAAAACACATTTCCTTTAGAATTATTTTATAGTTAAGATTGACTGATATATTTAAACACTTTCCTTAAATCAGGCCTTCCAGAGAAACTTTACATAAAAACAAAGTGGATGACAGAAGAAAGCAGCAAGTACAATCACAGGTGTTTTCCTCCTGAAAGGCATTTTGTTGCATTCAAAGTTATTACATGAGACCAATTTAAGATAAAGAAGTGTAGAAGTTCTATAAACTCTGACACTTTTAGGCTATATACAAGCCAAATTCTCACTTACTTTAATCATCATCTAAGTAACAAAATGTCAGTAATAGATGTTTGAGGATACTGGAAGAGGTGTAATATTTATATGTATAAAAGCCATTTCATTCTGTAAAATAAACCAAATTAAGCAAATTTAATGTACAGTATAGTGAATAGCCAGGTGGACAACGAGCTAGATAATGTGAAAATGCCAACATAAACAGCCTCACCATCCAACAATTAAGTCAAGGAGAAAAGGAGATTCAACATCTAATTACAAGAAAGAACTACAAGATATGTTACAAAGTCAAGAGTTTGCAAAGAAATATATTTTGGTAGAAAGCAAGTTAGTAGCTTATTTGAATATTTTTGTTAGCATACCGAAGAGTCAAACTGCTGAATTTATGATAGAAAATTGTTTTAAAACCTCCTTTTAAAGAAAAATAAGTCAGGTGGAAAACAGCAATTTTATATATTCCCAAATTTTGCAAAGCTGATCCAGACCTCATCTTCCTGAAAAATCTGGCTAGACTAATTGTTAATTTAGACTGCACAAACCTTTTCATGATTTCAATACATACTGACTGCTCTGATCACAAACCTCTTCAGTACTTCACTAACATTAAACATACAAGCAGTTAAACAGGTGATTTAAGTGTCTTGCTGGGTCAGAGCCAGAATCTTCCGCACTCTAGGGGTGTATCCACCCCTCTAAAGTAGAAAAATATATTTACAGAACTAAACAGATCACCTTGTGGAAAGAAGCAGTCATTTAAAATGCATACCATGGTTAAAAAAAACTCAAAAATAGGTTAAATTTGATTATGTGCTTTTTTTTTTTCTGTGCAAAAATAAAATAAACTACAGTATGACTGCACAGGTATTTCCAAATCAGATGAGCATCTACCCCATGTTTCAATATGAAGTGCAGTAGGAAGACATAGACACTTTCTCTTGTGTTCCACTGCTGATCTCAAAATTTGCTTAGAACCATTACACATCTTGACAGTTCTCCAACACTATGTTACTCTATTATACAGGTGAAACTTCCCATAAAAATATAGGTGAGTCCAGTTAGCATAATGACTTGAATAAATTATTTGCTTGAACTATGTTTCATAACATCCACTCTTTTCCATCTCTGACAGCAAGCTTCATTCAGACGAAGAAGTGACAACTCTCCTCAATCCAATGTTTGTTGTGGCGGTAGCAGGAAAACTATGCATTCATTGAGGTGAAGTGAGGAGGATGATAAGTTGCACAGGCACACCTGGAATTTGCACCAACTTAATTTTGTGAACTAATTCACATCCTTTAACATATTCCTACTCCTTGGTGACATGGATAGGTGCTTCCAAACTCATACATTACTGTTAATTTCAAAACACGTTTCAGCTAAGCATTTAATCAGATCAGGCAATGCTGGGTTAAAGAAATTCCTACAATACAGTTAACAGAAAAGATGATCAAATAAATATTTGCAACTTGACCAGCAAAGTTATCTTCTAGGATTAATCCAATCACAAAACAAAGCAATCTGTTTATACAGATGATTACAGATTATGCTATATTACGTGCAAATTTAGGTTGGTTTATGACTATTAAGAGATTACCTTTAAAAAAAATGTTTGCTAGTAGTTAAATATTGTTCTTGTAGAGAAACTCAGAATAAACGGATGAAGTGAAATCTGATAGAGTATGCATAATCCAACACACTGATATTGTACACAACTTAAGCCATGTGTTTGTACAGGAGAATATATTAAACCCCATCTGTTTCAACCATTTTTAATGTTATAAATTAGGAAAACATCAAAAATGTCAGGAGACAGCGAACACTTATTTGTTGTCTTTCAGCTCTATATTTATTAGACAAGTTTGTTATCAAACTATTCCTCCAAACATGAAAAGAACAGCAGGCCTTCTGGAAAACCAGATGGCTGCTGTGGTTTCAAAACATGTTCTGGAAGGGTTATATAGTTTACATTTTTTCTTTTTCATAAAGGATTGTGTGGGATGTGGCATGGTTCTCAGACACAAAACTCTTGCAAAAAAAGTAAAAAAAAAAAAAACCAAGGGGTATGTGGGTGGTAGAGAGGGGCTACTTGAGGATACAAAAAGAAAGCAAAATTATCCATGTCAGTGAATCCAGGAGACCTTCCTGTAAGAAAAGAGAAACATTTCAGCTACAAAAGAAAAAAGTTACCACTATAAAGGAAAAATGCTTTCAGACTGCACAGTCTTAGACATTTCACTGGCTTTCTCTGAAACAGAAGGGGGCCCTAGACACTGAAATTAAATGGGGGAACAGAAAGAATAGCAAACCATCAAAAGAAATATGTTTGATGAGATGAATTACATGCATGTCAAGAGGAAAAAAAAGAAAAAGGTCAGTCTATCAAACTGAGAACATAATCATATTGCAAAAGGAAAAATGTTTAATAACATTTGGCTAGTCATTAAATCAACACGCAGCAGGAAGAAAGCACAAATACAAAAAGAACTCAAAGCCCAATTAAGGGAAGAATTAGAAAAAACAAAAAAAGAATCCATGACTAACTCCAGTACTTTGTATTTTTGTTATTTGCCATACCATTTCCTATTACAACCTCTTGTTTTGGAGCAGAAAAAAATAGACATTTTAAAAAGTATTTCCTAGGACACGCTCTTCATTCCTAAGACACTGTCTTCAGATAAGAAAAAAAGGAACTTTAGAACTTGGATGGACTCTGGGATTGGGATGGCCAATCTTCCTTACCTTGAGTTTTATCCTTATATAATAAATAAAATTCAATTTAAAATGTTTTGACATATTTCTGTTACAGAATATGGATAAATCTCAACACTCCAAAACTGTCACAATTTTCTGAACAAGTCTATTTCTAAAATTTCTTTTAAAAGAATTAAGAAAAAATTTTGATATTGATGATATGACATTAAAAAAGAATCCCATAAAAATTCTTTCAGTAAGTTTTAGCAAGTTACTCAAATGTCTATATGATGATGTTCTATTTTAATGTCAAAGAAAAAAATTTACAAAGCCACTTTGACTTTTTTTTTTCCTACCAAAATCTGCATTTCTCTCTTTCCTTTTGGAAAATAAACAATTTCACTAACCATTACGCATGTTTTATTTTACTGTTAAAAAGTGACACTATTTTTTTGTCTAGACTGTATTAGAAAGAAATGCATAATTCCTGTAAATCTGCTGCATATCACGCATTTTATTTATAAGGCACTGAGATAGAGCCATGCTCTACACAACTAAACCACAAAAGTATAGCAAGCCTAGGGCATCCAAGGATGTGTGCATAACAGAGAGTTAAGTGCACACGTGCCAGGATTTTCAGACAATGGTCATGCAATTCAGTGTAGTGAGAATTATTACTTTACTGCTCTTGGATCGCTCCAGATTTGAAAACTTTATGAAAACAAACAAACAAAAGTGGTCAATGCTCTTTTTGCTAAGACTTAAGTAGTAAGACACAAACTCAATTTCCATGCACGAGGTATTACAATTGATTGGGAGAAACAGAAAATAGGAAGCTATTCTCATACTCATGAGTTCTGATGATTAAGCTCAGGAACAATAATTTAATTGCCCTGACCAGATTCACCTGTTTGGTATGCAACATACAACAAAATGAAAGAAAGAGTCAAATGCAAACATAATTCATTACCCAAAAATAAGAATCAGAGTAACCAAACTATTCAGGCATTTGCCACATACATATGGAAGGTGTGAAACATTTAAAAAGCTTCCCATCTTTCAAGGAAATTCCAGTTTTTAGAAAGTATAAAACATTCTAGTAACTGTGGGAATATTATTTTAGGGAAACATGCTTCTCACAAAAACTGCTGAAGACAATCATCAAATGGCAAAGCACAATCAGTACTATATACAGAAAGTGATCAATATATTATTTGAGAATCCCACTTAAAGACTTAGTAAAAAGGACAAGATCATCTAAAATCATTTCAACATCCTTTTTAATGAATATTCTGTAAAATCTTACATTTTGAACGAACACGACACACATCTCAGTATACACTTCTCAATATTTTACCTAAACAAAATTAACATATATGGAGAATATCCACAGCACATGAGTAAGACTGAGTCAAACACTTGCATTGCAAACTGTATTTTCACTAACAGTTTTAAATACAAGAAACCCATTTAAATCACCCCACCCCCCAAAAAAAGGTTTTAAAAATTGTTTTTCCTTATCCCTTCTCATTGTTCTGTAAAGTTGTTTAAAAAATAATATTTTCTCCAAGCTATTATTAAATAATTCTTGAATTACAGTATTGTATTTTAGTTTTCATCACTCATCACATTTACCCACAAATACTACTACATTTTCTTCACTCAAAACATATCTTTTATTGATACTATGCCTGTGATAATGATGCAGGTGAATTTTATCATTCCTTTCACCCTACTAGTAATGAACAAATTCACTGCTTATTACTTTGGACTTGATCTCTAGCAAAACACTACTGGAACAAACAATTTGATTTGTCAACACCTTTACAAGGACTCCTCAATCAATGTCACAAATCCAAATTTAAACAGCAAAATACATTTGACTGCAAGACCCCAGACTGATTAGAGCTCCGAGTTCAGTGAATTGCACCAGACAGAACAGCAATCAGATTATTAACTCCACTTGAAAATACTCTCTGCTGCCTGGGATTAGCATGCATATTTTGATATAGATCGATAAGCAATCTCCTTTCTATAAGAAATGCCTGCAACATTCATTTGGCTGATCAAAGGTATATATCAGCTTGTTGTGACAGCTAGCTATTGTTGCCCTCCTTCTTTACAGGAGAGCCTCTATTAAAAAAAAAAAAAAATCCCTGGCTCCCTTTCACCTAATAGTGGAAGTCAGAGAGTCACAAAATTCCATCTCCTTCTCAATACCCAAACACAATTAGTACAGAAAGGACTTTTGCCTTTTTTGAGGTACCTTCGCTTACTTTCACTTCTTGATTTTTTTTTCCTACTTCTGAAACTGAACATTCTTTTCTAGCCTTCCAAACATTTTACGACACTGTTCTCTACTTCCCATATAATTTAATTACAAATAGAGAAAAATGAAATTTTGGGTTCTGTATTTTGCAATGAAGATAATGTTTTCAATATCAACAATTTTTTCCTGGCTTTAGGTTAAAAACAAAGAAGCCCTTTGAATGCTAAGGTGTTTGCACAACAGTCTAGTTCCAGTTAACCCATGAGAGAAAGACAGTAAGAGCTTTTCTCCATAACTTAACATGAACTCTTAACTAAGCTCTGGATTTTGTTGCATCTGCAGATGAACTGAAAAAACAAAATCTGCCATTTTTCTTTTAAACATAAAAGCACAAGCATTTCATCCCTCTTCTAATTATATATGAAATAACCACTATCTGAGCTTTTTATCTTTTTAATAAAAAAGACATACTTTAAAAAAGACAAGCACTGCTTGAGAAGCGGAGGAAACAGTCAGAAGTGAGATCTGCATAAAGAAAGCTAGACATCATGCCACAAGAATGATGCCATCAGAAAGTCAACATGCATTTTGATGTTCTGAGAAGGAGGTACTCTATCAGCCCATGAGAAGGGAATTCCAAAAAATCAAAGCCATTCTCCAGCAGCACCTGCAATAGGTTTTTGGAGGAAAAAAATCCTAACCAAGATCAGCTGTGCTTCTGGAGGCCTGAAGCATAGCAGAAAGGATTCTGCTCTTCTGCACACAACTCAAGTACAGATAAAAGAACAAAGCAGCTTTCACCACTGGGCTTCCCCCCCCCCGTTTTGATTTTATTGATGAACTTTTTTTTTTTTAAATTATTATTATTACTCAACAACATTGTACAGCTGTAGTTTCACTAAATTCCCACACCACTGAACACAATGAGCCATTCCCACTGCCAACAGCTTTGCTCCCATGCTTTGTCTTGGAACACTCTATTCTGAGCACACCTTATGCTCTGGGACTTTTGATGAGAATACACACATTAATTCTTATTCCACCCTTATCTCCATGCTAATACAGCCCCTTCACACTTGAGATCAGCACAGGAGATCTGGACCTATTGTCTGAATCTGGTCCAGTACATGCAACTTCTCCACGCTACATTTATCAGTATAAATTTCAGTCTTGCATAATTTTCCCCAATACTTTCTTTCACAATACTGCTTTTGTTCTGCTCCTAGGCCTACTTAGTAAAGTGGGAGATTATTTCCTAAAGTACTGTAAATAAAATAGCTTCTTCACCACTGAATCCTCAAGGAAAATCCTGAACTAATCATTTTAACATTTACAGTTAGAAAACAATAAAATGTAGTTAAGAACTACAACATCTTTTTAACCCTGTGAGTATATACATGTTGATGTACAAAATAAGCCTACATTTTCCAACACAACAGTCAAATACATTTAAGGGCAATTTTGTCTGCGTATATTTACCCAACGTACACAATATTAACTAAGATGACAGAATGTATACTATTCTAACGCTTGTTAGATATATGCCAGCAATTTTCACTGCTATGACTAATCCATCATCTCTTCTATTATTATTTCTAATCACTGAATTCATTCAAACTGCACAATGTGCAACCTAGAAGAGAAAGTTAGATTATTCTGGGTATACCTTTCAGCTAAAAATGGGAACAAAAAAAGGCATGTTTTATATGAAAGTAATTTCATTGTTAAATATAAATTGAATATATATATATATATATATAGCTCTACGACTGCACCTTTTAAAAAATCAGATAGTTCTAATTATTTTCCAAGGGGAATTTTTGGGTAGCAAAATAATCCTTTTGGTTTTCTAAAATCAACGTTCATTTCCCTTTGCATATTACACCAGTAAATCAAAGAAAATTTGGCATTCTTATATTACCTGAAAAGCCTAGACATCTCTTTCTGAAATAAAAGATTAAATTTAAAATGATTATCCAGATTATTGAATTGCTAAGAGGATCAATAGATTTAATAATATTGTTAATGCAGAACAGGATAATTGCTTATTCTTGCTGAAACTCATGGAAAGAGCAGTAGTACTTCCTCACCTTTCACAAAACCAGGAAGTTAAAACTGACAAGTTTTCCTTTAAAGGCTTTTCAGAAGCTAGCAATCTAAATCATTAGGTACAGATAGCAGCTTCATATTTGAATAAGAATTTCTTAGAGGGAAAACAAAGGATTTCAAGATTCAGGTTCTAAATCTTTAAGCTTCTTAACATGCTCATGATTTCTTTAATATACTAAGTCAAACTCAATAATACATTCATTGATTTTTGCTGAGAAATTCTATAGAATACTGCTGTGCAAGAATGGGAAGTAGGATATATTAGTCAAACTTCCTTTTACAGCTATTAATAGCACTAAATGGCACCTCTTTTTTTATCTGTTAAATACCATCTTGGGTAGAGTGGTAGTGTGACTGTTCAAAAGAAACAAAAACAAAAAAAAACTCAAAATGCTTATAAAACAGATTATATGCATCCAGCTTTTTATATATTCTATTTAGTGTAATAAAATCTTGGAGGTTTCCTAATTAAATCTTAATACCACTGATTCAAAAAGTTTGCAAAACACCTACAAAAGACTTCTTGTTACTATATAATTACATGATAAACTACAGTGGGAGATTTTTATTTTTTACATGAGATAAGGAAGAGTTTCTGTATAAACTTTTGCTGCTTTTTATTTGGCACAAATACATATTTGATAAGAACGTTTCCACAAGTACCTTCATAGCTCAATACACTGATGCAAATAACGTTTGTCCATTTCTTATCATTTCTGTTGCACATAAAACATACATCGTTTTTGTCATTCCTTTCTCAACAACATCTCAGCCTGACTGACAGCAGACTTTGAAATCAATCCATAGTCATAGAATAGCTCTTTTTAGCATAGGAACTCACCGTTGGCTGCCTTCCCAAAAGCAAACAGTTTTCTAACAAGGACCACACATTTGTGTTCACTACTAGGAAGAGGTAAAGCCAAAATCCCTCCCATTCCATCAGTCAGTTCCCTCAGTTACAATGGAATAATTTGAGTAAAGTTTAATTTAGTCTTGCATACCTAGAACCACACCTACAGCAGACCATGAAGAAGAGCATTTAAAGCTACAAAATAACCTGACTAGCAAAAATACAAATAACAAATGATAATTTGCACTTTCAAGTACTTTACTCAGACTGCTTATTACTCTACTAAACCTACATTCATTAATATTTTTCATTTTTGACAAGAGTAGGCCCTTATGTAGAATATTCTTTCTAAAGGAAATTAATCTTCATTAATCACAATGGCTGTACACTGACACAGTGCCTACATTAACTCAATTAGACATTTTACTTTCCATTCTACACTAGTCATTTACTAGTTTCAAAATGAGAAATTATTTTTGCTAGCTATAATTTTGGATGAAATCTATTGTTTGATTACAACATGGGAAATTATTAGGAAAAATGAGATCTTCGGAAAAGTAAAAATAAAGGATGCATTTAAGAATAGCATTACATGTACAGAATTGTGGATTTGTTTTTAAAATTGGCCCTAATCCTGTGTTTCAAAACATGGCAACACAACTTCTAGCTTGGATTGACACCCAGGTTCCATCCTATTAAAACTGAAGAAAAACAGTTTCATGCACACAGTGGGGTATCTTCATCTAGGGCTATTTTTGATGGTTACCATACTGCTTTATTCCCCCCACACCCCCCTTCAGGCAAAGAAACAATAAATCTCTATTGTAAACAGCTGTGTACCTATATACAACAGCTTGCAGTTTTACACTCCAGCACCATCTAACTTTTAAGGCAAATTACAGAATGGTTGAGGTTGGCAGTGACCTCTGGAGGTCATCTGATCCAATCCTGCTAAAGCCAGGCCACCTAGAGCTGGTTGCTCAGGACCATTTTTTAAATATCACCAGGGAGTGAAACTCCACAATCACCATTTTCTTTCTGGGAAAGCTAGAGAAACAACATACTAAAATTACGATTTTTAGCAATAAATAAATAAATAACAAACCCAACCACACGAATATAAGTGGAATTTAATTCATCACATTAGGTAGAGTCATTAGCAATTTACTAGATAACATCTTGCAAGTAATGTCTAGAGAAACATGTGACGTTCAGCTCAAAAACTGAACTTCTCCCCTCTCAGCTTTTTCTTAGAGCTAATCAAGCCAAACACTTGGAAATAATGACAAATGTTATGCTGCTTGTTCAAGTCATTGAGGCTTTAACATTTATCCATCTGAAAGAAATAAAGAAATCTTAAAAACCTTATCAATCAGGATATGTACCTTCAGAAAGCCTGTTACACACATTGTGCAAAACCCCCCAGAACTTAGACCATACTCCATCTCACCTGGTGTCCACTTAGATCCTTAAAAAGAAGCAATTTCAGCAGCTGCAATTGGTAGGATAATGTTATACCACTTAAAAGGGAAACCACTCCCCCATTTTCAACTCTTGATCAAATGTGTATTTCAGTTTGGAGGTTAAGTGGAGGCTTATAGCCTTTTTCATTTCCAAATATTTATAAGGAATGGAAGAAGAACACATTTAAAAATATTTACACACCAATGCTTCCAGCTCACAGTCTTAAAAACAAACAAACAAACAAAAGGTAAGGGAATCTTAATTTTTGACTATTTCTCTATACTGACCTCAGTGACTTAAAAATCATAGTACTTTTAGCGATACAGAATTGGTGCCTATCACTATTCATTTATTTCTCTGATGCAGGATGTAGAAAGCAAGAAACGCTAAATGAAGCACAAATATATATTTGGAATTAGATGCAGAAGTTTGGCCTTAAGCGTCTCAAAAATGGAATTGACTACTTCTTCAAACAGAGGGGCAGAAGCCATTACATGAAGCAGGAAAAAAAAGAAAAGAAAAAGAAAAAAAAGAAAAAGAAAAAAAAAGAAAAAGAAAAAAAAGAAAAAAAAAGAAAAATAAAAAACAGTTATTGATAACTCTTCCTTATGCAGGCAATGCAACAAGAATTCAACAAAAATTCTCCAGAGGCTTCTTGGCAGAACACAAAACCTGCCCTGTAATACATGCAAGAACACAGCTCAAAACGTCAGAGCTGCACTAGCACTGATCTGGGCTTGATCTTTTTGATTTACATCAGAGTAAACCAAACTGAGTTACATGGAATGAAACAGTATTTCTTGAGTTTTAAACTAGTATTCTTTTAGAACAAATATTGATGAAATTATCCCACTGGTAGAACAGAGGCATTCAAAAGTTTCAGCACTAATTTCTTTGAAGTAAAGGTTTTGGATATAGGACACAGGTTACTATTGTTTTAAATAGTTAGACTGTTGTTCTGAAGAAGCTGGATGTACTGAAAGGAAAACAAGATAACAAGATTAAATTATGGTAATAATGTGGTATACATGTAATGGGAGATACTAAATTTGTACTTAATGTGCAATTGGTATTAAAAAATAAACACTACACATTAAGTGTTCAAGCAATCCCTGAGGGTCTTAAAAGAAAAAGGAGCTGAAGGGGTAAAGACGACACTGGCTTTCAAATGATCACTACTGAACTGTAGTATACAAGAGGAAAAAAAAATTAATCTTCTCAGGACACTTACTCCTTATCATAGTGTGTCTTTAAAAAAAGATTTAATTACTTAAGCTTGGATATATTTGTCAGTATATAGTGTGTTACTATATTGGGATTAATGCTCTGAAGCATCTTTCCTTGTCACCTGAGATTTTCCCAGAATGTCTCATGTATAACTAAATACCACGTTTAGCATTTCAAGTCTTATGTAAGAGTCCTGCTTCTGTTTCCACAGAGCTTATGCTAAAAACAAGTGACTGATTTAAGTGATGCTGGTAGGCCCTTAGAGTGTAATTCTCTATTACCTTATTAGTGGGCAAGTCACGGAAGTGTGAATCTTATCTAAGGATTACATCTGAAAAGGATCATGATTAAAAAGACAGTAGCTCATAATCTATCTCCAATTGTTTATTGTATTTATGCTATTTATTATCTAGATTCTGTTTAAAAACCACGCACCTAACATACAGGTAGGCAATTTTGACTGCATGCTTATATAAACAGAATTCAAAATTCAAACTGAGTTTTCCCTCAAGAATATACAAAAAGTAAAACAGTGACTCCAAAAGCCAAAAAGAAACAAAAAAAACCCACAAACCTTCTCTGAGCACATACACAAAACCCAAATCATTATAATCCAGAATGGAATGAAGCAAAGCATCTATACACAGGAACAGACAGGAGCAGGGATATGTTCTCTCCAGTATTAAAGAATTTCATTAAGGAAGAATTCAAGTTTAGTGTTGGTCACAAAAAGCTCTCCTGTTGCTCTGAAAAATTCTCAGTTCAGAACAGTATTGAAGAATTGTCCCAGGAACGCAAACATAAGTGTTTGTATTTCTATAACACTTGAAATTCTGTATTATCTATGAACTACTTCAAGGTTATCAAGCACCTGTTTTCTTCAGTCTATTTGGAATCTATTTTTCAGTCTAGATCTCTGCAGACAAAACCACATCCCTGCAGAGCCCTTGCGCATTCTTTAGGTGCTCTGCCTGGGCCCAAGGGACAGCAATGCAAATCAGGTGTGCTGACACTAACTGAGGAATTAAGTTTATATATAAACTGGATCTCTTATCTATGGTCTGGAAGTCCAAAAATACCAATGCAAATTGCCTATAAACTAAACTGAAATAAACTCCACTTTGTGAACACCTGTGAAATTAAAAGCACCTATATCACTTAAGTTACAATCCCAGAGCTCTGTGGACTGACTTGCTGGCAAATTTACCCACCAATATTCTGGCAGTCCCATAACAGAAATTATGCATGAAGAGAAAAAGCATCTGGTTATGAACGAACCAACCAAGAGCTGAAGTCTTCGGAAATACTTCATATATTTCATATGTTTAACCATATGGTCATCCCTCATACTGGTCGAAAACAAGGTTTAGATTTGTGCTACTGTTCCTTGCCTGGATAAAAGGCAGAC
The DNA here is from genome assembly GCF_040182565.1 of Anser cygnoides. Taxonomy (NCBI): domain Eukaryota; kingdom Metazoa; phylum Chordata; class Aves; order Anseriformes; family Anatidae; genus Anser; species Anser cygnoides. Next base: position 17,249,795 of record NC_089884.1, on the reverse strand, counting down.
AATACCTAAACCAAAATATACAGCACTGTTCAGCTACCCGCTACTTTTTAGGGCGATTACTTTCCTCTTCATTTCAGTGACAAAGGTCATGTGATAATCCAACAGTTTATCTACATGCACTAGGTAGGGACACTACTGTACATGATCCCCATACTTCTCAAAATCTTTGTTGATGTTCAGTTTATACTCACACACATGTAAAACAAAAGGCATGACTATGCACCACACTAAGTGAGGGCAAAATACATTTATGAGGGAATTGCTTCAGAGTCATCTTCCCATTCCATGCCCAACTGCCAGGCAGTGAGCTCGTTTTCTTAGCTTTGCAAGGGCAAGCAGATTTGGGTTTTGTTTACAGCAAAAGCAAATGGCACACTAATTCTGAAGTGGCCTTTGGCCATCTAACTGCCACTCCATCTAGTTATGTGGTACTAAAACATTTCCTGGTATGCAAACCTCATTTATCCTTCCTTTACCACAGAAATAAAGTATTCATAAACAAAACAAAAGAAAAATCCTTCCAACACCATCCAGCTTGTAAAATAACTCCCTGTAAAGAACAAATTTAACATAGTAAACTGGCCAGTGGTTTTTCAACTTTAAATGGCTAATAGACAGCCAGCTGTTTGCCTTGCCATTACAGTACTCTGATAAACTCCTTACAGCAGATGGGAGTTAGAAGGTGATTTAATAACTGCCAAATGAATCATTTATGAGCAAATCTTATTTTAACTGGAATGTTTTACTTTATAATGCAAATCTCTCAAATGCACTGCAGACTAGAACTACAAATTGTAACTAAACATTTTAGGATAAATGATTAACAAATACATTGTGATCTTCAAACAGTAGTAATTTCTTTTTCTGAAGAAGTTATGCACTATTAGAACGTCAAAAAAAAATCTATATCATACTGCTGACAGACCATTTCAAGGTGGCATAGTACAACTGCAATTTATAGAAAGAAATCTTCCAATGCAAAAAAAAATAAATAAAAATCAAGCCATATTAAATGAACTGGAGAAAGTATTTAACCAACCAACCAACCCAGCCACACTTAAGAATCCTCTCTCCAGGAAGCTCTAATACAAGACTACCTTTTACGTTCAATATATACCTAAAGGCTTATCCCCTGTACGGTTGTTAGCTCACAAGCCACTGAAACTGTTTTGTTACTACAATATCTCACCAGTAAGCACCCATCTGCTTCCTATAATCAGTTCACTTTAACCGAAGCCTATTAAAAAATCAATATTATGAGGTAAAGATGTCACCTCATAATATTGTCTCAGGCTACAAGAGTCAGTTGAATTCACTATTTTACTAATGTTAGCTTATAATGGGAAGAAGGAGTTTACTAGTAGAAAGAAAAGGTAAAGAACTATTAAAGGTAAAGAACTATTAAGGGGTAAAAGAACATCATCCATCTATATGCTAAGGTCTTAGAGGTAGGAGTGCTCAGAATAATGATAGTACTACTTGAGTAAATGAGCATACTTTAAAATATAATCCTGACTCACAGGCACCACCCACTTAATTGCTTCTTTCATAAATTCTGCACAATCCATACATCATAAGAAAACATCAAAAAACGTTTTGCATAACAGCATTAAAATGGAATGTCGTGTTGTAATGACTCACCTGCTAAAGGTAAAGCCTCCCACTGCTTGTAACTAGAGCCAGACTCATCATCTATTTTGTAGGCAGATTAAACTTTTGAGAGCACAAATGAAACCTGAATACATGAGAAGTTACACAGTGATGTCTTCCATCCTGCTGTTAGATAAAAATCTTCTCGGTGAATGTAAGGAATGGGGCACACAGTTTCTCAAGATCTGAATCTAAAGACTTCTTTCCCTTCATCTAATTTCTGTAGCAAATCACAAGCCACAGAAGGTAACTAATGTATGAAGATTATATCTTTCTTACTTTATCAGCACGACAATTAGGTGTGAGTTAAAACTGAATCCAAGAAAAAAAAAATCCCACCCTCCATCACAAAAGAAAAAATAACACACAAACCAAAACAAACAAACAAAAAAACCTACACAAGCACAAAACTTTGCAAAATCCAGAAGTATCTCAGAGAGTAATGACTAAATTATCCTGAAGAGCAGGTACTAATGAAACACTAGATTTGCTTCTGTGACATAGCAGACTATAGAGATCACTGTGATGGAATTTAGTAAAGCTACAGTTAGTTATTAAACCACAGTTTTGAGGTCAGGGCTAAGAGTTAAGGAATATTTACCCATTTGCACTATAAACACAAGGGAATGCTAATGCTAAGGAACACTTTTCTAGCTTTATGTACATATTTTTGTTTCACTGAGAGACAAGCAGATAACCCCAAAGCACTGATACTATAAAAGCTGAAGAGTGACAACTTTTTGTTGTTGATTTCAAGAAAACAAGTCACCTTGAACATAAAAGCTGCCACCCACAAAATGATGCTTTCTTCAACAGTTACCAGCAGAAAATGCACAGTAACAACTGTCTCTTGGAAAGCATAAAATAATGCATTTTCCCAAATTCCAATAATCTTCAAAAGCAATGTTATTCCATCAGCAATACTTGATAAGGGAGCATTTTTTCTTCTGTGAATTTATCTATTGCCTTTTTTTTTTTCAATTTTTTTTTGTGAAGTTTTTAGCGTCCACAGCCATCCTAATGAAGTCCATATTTAAACTTTGCTTTGTCTAAAGGTTTGAGATTCTCACTTATTTAATAATGCAGAGAATTAGCAGTGCTTCCTTCTTATAAGGCATTGAGCAGTCGATGTTTCCTAGGATCTGGAACATTTCTCCCCCATGCCCTTCCAATCACCTCACTTTTGTCAATAAGATCTAGCTTACTGATTGATGAGTAAATTTACCATAAATCTACATCTCTTATAATGAATCCCCTTTTTAAGGACTATTAATCAAGTGTACTGAAAATGAAAACATTTTACACAGCATATAATGTTAACAAAAAGTTACCATTGCCTGACAATTCTAGAAGCTATCTTGAGATCTGCTTTGGTAAGAGTATGGACCATGACAAGAACATATACTTTCACATGAATTACATTAAAGACTAAGGCTCTCAGTAAGTATGCTAACAGGGGGCTGTCTGTGTATCCTTAAAAAAAATAATAATAAACATTGCTTTGAAATGCTATAGAACTTTCTAGCATGGGACAGGTTTAACGGACTTTTGCAAAGACTTCACAACAACAATCTTTTCAAATGAAATAAAAAACTCAAGAGTAAAGATAAAGGTATAATTTTCTATAAATAAGGAACATAAAAGAAAAAACTGTCAATAGCTCACATGCATGTGTTGTAGAAGTGTTTATAATCATTACCTAAACTACTACATAATCTAATCCATGTTTATTAAAAATACATGAACTAAAACTATTTGATCATCTTAGTTTGAGGGTGCCCATTATACAGTTTCATTTCATGTGTACGACTTCATATATGCAGGCCAAGAAAATGTGTTACTATTCTGTAAAAACATGACTTCATTTAGCCAGAAACAAGTGCCCCATTTCAATCTAGTGTTTTTATGTGACAGAACTGAAAAGCATATCTTCAAAGAAAAACAGCAACTGAATTTGCCAATGTGGCACTATTAGAGCTGCTGACCTAATACTTTACCTGAATTAATGAGGACCATGCCTATCTAAGTCAAGCCTGTGCTGCCCACTCTGGTACAATCCAACAATTTAGTTTCATGGAGGAAAAAAAAACTAACATCTGATCATTCATAAGAGGCAGACCTTTTTCACACTTCTGGAAATACGATCTGTCCATGATTCTTGAACAGGAATTAATTTGCGAAGAGGTATATTTTAAACATTGTTTTTACCCTTTATCTTATCTGAATAAGATGACATTAAGTCAATTGTTTCTACTCAGTCTTATTTCTTGCTGGTAGACCTCAACTGAAATTATGTTATAGTTACAACCTTTAAAAGCATTCAGACTAATACTGCTGTAGAAAGCTCCCTTACTAATCTTACAAGAGATGGATAGGGATGAGGAGGGAAGAGATAGGAGGATCTTATAGGGCAGACATTATTGCAAGCTTTCAAGAGCAGAGAATTTAGAATTACTCTACTTTTTTTCAAGACTAAACTGGGGGAAGGTTTGTCTTCAACCTGCAGTTCAAGACAATCTCTGAAAACACCTAGACAGTGCTGCAAGGTAAATTCTTAATTTCTCACTATGCCATGATTTGTAGGCAGCTCAAGTATATTAAAGTATAAGTCATAAAGTATATTAAATATACTTTCTGTTACATGATGAGTACCGCAGAACTCAACCTAGTTCCATTGCATGGAGTTCTCAAAAATATTTTCAGATATTTAGAAGCATAATCCCTGCTGCTACCTTTATGATCACATCATCTCCTTTGCATTGTTACTCCCCTATGTTGCCTGAAAGGGTTGCAGTATCCAATATCTTGCCAATAAATAGTCATGCTTAGTACTCACATCTGGAATTCTCTATGTGGGCAAGCAACAAAGCTAGCTTTAAGAATGGACAGACTTTTTTTTTTTTAATATATGAACTGCTGACAGGGATAGGATCAACCTGATCAGCTTTTATTGTGACATTTTTCAATATTTCTCCATCAATTATATCTATAATGTTCATTTAGACTCTTACCACTTCTACGGTGCAGCAATTTATTTTGCACGAGCACAAGAATCCACACAACAAACAAAAATATCAAAATAACTCTAAGGGAATAAATAACATTTAAAAGCTTTCTAAATAATAAGATGTACAAATTTAAACAGTAAACAATCCTAAACACATACTGTAGGACTGCACAGATTTGGGGTGGGGCGTGTGGGGGGTTAATGCTCAAATGCTGTAGTGCACTCCACACACAAACAGTAATAAAAATCTATCACTTAATCATTTACATGTTGTGTAAAACAGCAGTCTCCTTTTAGTTAAGAGCTGCTTTATGTTGTTTTCATCGATACAAATGTTGCCCAAGTGATTGTGTGGGAGAATACAAGAACAGACTGTAATAAAATTAAAAATAACTTTCCAAGGAAATAGTATTTGGAAGGATTAATTACAGAAGTTCAAACAGGAGGCCATATGCTTTCCCCTCTCTTTACCATTTAGCATACAGTACGCCTGTAATAAAAAGGGGCGGGGGGGGGGGGGGGGGGGGGGGGGGGGGACAGGAATTGTGTGCTAGTCAAAGCAAATCAATTCAATTACTGGGTGACTATTCAAGATATTTTCATGATTTCATGTGCCTGAATATAGTTTATCTAGTCATTTGTCCTCTACATTAATATTTTAATCAGCTGCGGAATAGATTTGTGGAATAAAATAGTTAGCCCTTTGCTACTATTCTCACATAGCAGGTATTTTTCAACTGCTTAATAATGGAAGGAAGTTGGTAGTGTGGGTTTATTTCCTTCCTACTCTAAATTTTCTGCTCTGAATATCAAATACAATTTCAAGACAATAGAGGTTTACAAAGATCACAGCTGCAAACACTGTATAAGAACTTTCTTAAAGTTTACAATGATATCATTTGTTTTTATGCTTTCCATTTAAGTAGTACAGAATAAAAAAATTTTGTCATTATGATATGACAAAACTTCACTAAAACCTTACATCACCATGCTGAAATAAGTATATATTCAATTGCATTTCTGACTTGACATTCAAAGGCTTCATTTTAGAAAATGGAGGTTACTTTTCCATTTCCAGCAGTATATATTGATGCCTTTCCTTAATTTGGAGGATTAAAACAAACAAAAACTTTTTCAGAAAAGATAACACTGATCATGTAAGCAGGAGAGGATTTTGCTGGAATCTAGTTAATGTTGTAAGTGGAAAATCACAGCAAAGACATGATATGAATCAGAGATTTTAAACCCCAAATAAATTATGTGTAATGTGACCAAGCAGTCAAAATTCTTCACCATGATTATTACCATCTTTTTATTCAATGAAATGTATAAGATTTTTATGTGGTAAGTTCCCTATCTGTTGCCATCAGTACCTTAAAGAGTAGGTCAACAAATGAAAATCCATTTTAAAAACATAATGAAAGTAAATGACTTAAATTGACATTATTAGGTATCGTAGTGTGCTGTATGGTCCCAGAATATAACATCACAAGAAGAGGAAAGTGTTGATTTTCACCACTTACTCTACATGAAAAATAATAACAAAACGAAAGCAACAAGAAATCTTACCTCTGTACTGCCTTAAAATAATGGAGAAAAGTTGCATTAAAACACTAGAACCAATAGGGAAAGGTGATTAAAATGCCCTATGCTCTGCAAGAATCAACAGATTATAGGAAAATAATTTCCTAAGTAATGTCAATCTGTTGTAGACAAAAATAAAAATAAAAATGAAACAGTTGGTCAATAGCATGTTTTTCAAGGCCATTTAAATAAAATCTTAGGGAAAAAAAGCTATAGAATTATTAGTAATTATCAAATGACAGGCAGAAGTAACTTCAATTGCTTTTTTTTGTTCTCTATCAATGTTTGAAATTCCATTTTATGAAATAATATCTTTATGCACTGAAAGTTTTCTACAAATATAAATCCATCACATCTAAAGTGAAAAATCCAGTAACAGTAAAGCTGGTTTCTATATTGTTTAAACATAATGCACTACTCAGTCTAAATCATAAGGGAATAAGGCACTTAAAATAGGGTGTCACATTTCGAGGTAATAAATAGCAGATTGATTCAACCTCCCAGTTGATCCTGCAGTTTACTTACATACAAGATGGAAAATAAAGTACTGAAGCCACTGTGATTTACTTCTCAGAAATGAGACACTCTATATTAGTGTAAATGAATGCAAAAGTCCAGCATTGACAATTTATTACATTCTTAGTCCAAGCTCTGATTAGATCAAATTGCAGGCTTTCTGAGCACACTGCATATACCTCACTTCAGTTTCCAGTAAACACTATCAGCGACATACACATGTACACACATGCATTATATAACACACACAAATATAATATTATATGTATTAAAAACAAACAAACAAAACAACAACAAAAAAACAGCCACAAAAATAAGTTTTTCCAGTACAACATTCTTTTTCAAAACTTGTCTGTCTCCTGTTTTTCCAATTGTGAGGGAAAGATATTCTACCTCAACAGAAAATGTATTACTAAAGAGTGGTTATATATGGGATGTTTCCTAGGAAATATTATCTAAAATAGTGGAATTTGGAGGAATTCTGAGCACTGGTCAAACTCTGAGATCACTGCACGTCTCTCTCCACTAGCGTTAGGATAAAAGGAATTAAGATATAAAACGACATTTAATACAAACATGATTCCTGAATTCTGTTTTGAGGTATTTTAGTCAACTGGTTCTGTTTCATCCACTTAATCCCAAACATTTTGGATCATTTCATATTGGAATTTTAATAGGTTTATCAAGCAAAGACTATTTAAATGGCCTTAAAATAGAAATTGAATTTAGAATTTCCTTTCTAAATACTTTCATCGACATGCATTTAAAATTAGTTAATTTTTTAAAGTTAATTATTAGATGTACAGTGTATTTTATATTTTAAATGAATTACCAAAAGATCAAAACCATTCGAAGGGAAAAACATACTAAGGTACTATTACGCTTATTTAATCTCTAAACTGTCACTTACAATAGTAATCCCCTCCCCCGCCCCCTTTTTAAATCTCAGAATAATATACTTTCCTGTGATCTTCCCTAAAATATTCATAGCAATACTATAAGTAATACTTTCAGCAACCAAAACCATTTACCTCTAAAAGTTCTAGGACTTAAAGGAAACAGTAAATAATTCTACATCAGTTTATAGCCCATTTATTATTGAAAAATAATGCTATTCAACTGTTTCCAAAGAGCCTTGCTCTACTTATTCCAGAAGGCATACGGATATTCCTAAGTATTTCTACAATAGCACAAACTTTGAGATGGATGTTCATTTAAAAAAAAAAAAAAAAAGCAAAGTGCAGGAGATTTGGAAGCAACAAGAGTTCTTATCTTGTTTGAGAAATGAGGAAAACTAAGTATGTGGGACGCAAATAGAAGTACAAAGGATGACTAATGTGTCTGCACACCTACAACTCAAGGTTCAGCATCCTGGGCTTCAAGACTGCATAAATTCAAGGCCTTCAGTTCAGACTTAGTTAAGGAAGTCTAAGGCTGTGTTTTAATATAAGAACATCTTTACAAGTAAACTCAAGAGAGTCTACCAAAAATATTTCAGAATTCGCATAGCTATGTGAAATCTCTCATTCAAATGCCCCCAAAGAGTTTCACTTTTCACACCGCAGGCATCCCTCCTCCCCAGTCCCTTTCCCATTACTATTGCTTAGAGAACAATATTTCACTTTTCACCACCCACAGGATTAACAATATGCAGAGATTTTTCACTGCTTCATCTCTTCTTAATCTTATACTAACTGTCATTCATAGAACAGGATCTTAGCTTTTACTTTGATTTTAATCTTTGTAACTTTCCTGGACTCATTTAATTCTTAGCTTTTTTTAACTAAGCTTTTCACTGCATTATCTGACCTCCATGAGCCACTCATCCTCCTTTTTCACTAAAGTTATCTCCATGAGAGCCCCAACCTGTACATTAAGGGCTGTTTTTCTGTTTCAGTCTTAATAGAAGGGGCATTCTATAATCTGCTTGTCTTTCAAATTCAACTTAATTATGCATCCCATAATTAACTTTTGGTAAGCAATAGTCAAACAATCCTTTAATTGCATATAGATCACTACCAATTTTTAAATTCACATGATTTTCAACACCAAGCTTTTTTAAGGCCATATTATACCATACTAACTGAGGAATCTTTGCAGCATTTCTGTCACCTTTCCTTTGGTATGGATACAACTTATGTGCTACCCTAAAATATAAATAAAATGGAGGAAAAAATCTTTATGCTGAATGTTTTGATATTTAAGTTACTTATCTTTCTCCAATGGATTCTAGCGATTAATGAATCCCAATTTCACAGATATTTTCTACATCTTTAATTTCACATATTCAAGATAGTTTCAGGTGTAAAAAGTATCAATTTTTCCTCCTTATGTACTTCTAGTATTGCAAATCTTACAAAATATCTGTATCAATACCTGTAACAATATGCTGAAATGGAACAGTTGCTGTACTCCAGTATATGCCTATATTCAACAATTAAATTTCCTAATACCTTTTTATTTTTTATGCATAATAAATTTAATTTTCATATTCATGCTAGTCATTTTTCCACAAAAATAGTTCGTCTTCAGCTTTCAGAGGAGTAAACATAAAAAAATGAAACTGGCATTTACTAGGAACTTGAGTATTTTTTTATATATATATATAAAATATATATATATAAATATATATATATTTAATTAAGAAAAAACATTTGCTTTCAGGTTGCTTATACTTCCTTGGTATGTAAGCATGCAAACAACTGCTTAAAGAGCAAATTCCATTCCACAGACTTTTTAATATTGAAAACTACACTAGATCTACCTTATGAAGATGAGATGTTTGATATGTTTGTGGAATACAATGCTGCCTGCCAACAGACAAAATCTGAGAATAAAGGTCATGTCAACTGTTTAAAAAAAAAAAAAAGCCAGAAAACAATACTATGGTAGAGGACCAGAATCAGCAATATTTTAATGTAGTTGTAGTTAAATATTTTTTTTATAACCTTCAGCTAATTTTTTGTAAAAGCTATGAAGTCTGACAGTGTTCTACTACCAGTAGAAATCCTTGTCTTCAAAACCCAAAGTACCATTTTTTTTTTTTTTTTTTTAATAATATTAAGGACCTTGAAGGAAGATTGGGGAGTAATTCAGTACTTTAATCTACTAAATATTTTAAAGGTTTGTCATCTCTGCTTTAATGTCTATCTTTTCACAGGTGCATAATAGCTTTAGCACTGCACAAGAAGGATCTATACATATCTCTTATGTCATAAAACACTAATCAGTGTAAACTTCAAAGCTTTTACTTGAGAGTGTAAACTTCTAAGAAAGATTAGATATCTACTGAGCAGGTGCAATCCAGGAATAAAAATAGATGGAAGCATAATAAGGGAAGCCAGACAAAGCTGTTGCTAAAAAAAAATTCCATCCTTAAAGAAGTATGACCACAGCAAAAAAGAAATTTAAGATGCAATTAACACACCTGTAAATATAGTCAAGCATCTTTTAAATATTTCTTCAAAAATTTGAGTTCATCATCCAAAAGCAAATACATTATTAGGATTTTGATTGATTTGACAAATTTTGATATTCTGTTCTTGCAGTTGTGTTCAACAGATTCTATAAAGAAATAGACCATAAATATTACCATATTCACGTTAAAGGACATCACAAAATGTATAGAAAATTTGACAATTTTCTTTGAACTATTACACTTTTATATAAATCATTCAACATTTGAATTCTAGTTCTGTAATGTTCACTAAAGCCAAAAATTTCATAACCTCCTCAAACACATTCAAATAACACTCTCATACTGAAGCATTCACAGATATCCCAATGAATTTAAAACATTTAATGGGATTACATTCACACCTAGGAAATTCAAGCAAGTCCTGTCTACTTCTAACTTTCCATTTTGAATTGGCTCTAAACACAAATATAGACAAGTATAAGTTGCATAGATGTGGAAACTTCAATGTTTACATCTCACAACACTGCATTTCATACACATCCAAACTGAAGACTGGAAAAAACTTATCTTTCATCCTATAGTTTTCAGACAAAATGTTTGATTGTTGTCATACGTGATGAAAGTAGCCAAGTGTCATTAAAGTGGTATCTTAGTATGCAAAAATAAAAGCATGAGCCCACTGCCAGCAATCTCACTAACATCCCTAGAAGCAGGCTGCATTAGCAGAGGGTTGTTTACAAATGGCTAATAACACAACTTTTTTTAAGTGTGCATCTTAATATTTTTCTGTTTTCCTGAAATACCACAACCCCTTCCATTGTATATAAGCACATAAATTCTCTTTTGCATTTTTCCCTCCTCTTCCACAACCTCAAAAAGTTTTTCTCAATCAATCAGTTAGGCCAATTACACTGGCTGCTTTGTCACGTACCAAATTCTGACATACAAAAACTTTGGATCTTTAATAACACAGTGTCCCTCTTTCTTTCAGAATAAATAGTCTGTTTTCCTGAGCAATGCAGTTGTTGTGTCCTCATTACTCCCATTTACCTGTGAATTTAAATAAACTGTCATAAAAAGTGCAGGAAGCAGCTGTGGTCAGAAGCAAGCTTTCATTATCTTTTGTTTTAGAAAGAACACAGACTTTAGAAAGATACTGGCTTCCCTACAGTTTTTAATTAATTATGGGCAAAATATGTTTATTTGCAGAGGGCGTAGCACAAGCATATTCTATGCTGAAATTCCATTAAAACTTTTAGAATAGTGTCCTGCCTCTCAGAAATGAGTATCAGAGGCAGCTATTTACTGCATAAGAGACAGATTTTAGAAAACCATGGGCTGTGCAAAGAAAGCCACTAGAATCTGTAATATTACTGTCAGACCCAGGTAGATGTGACAGTAATATTACACTTCTTTAGGTACTATTAATAAATAAAACACTTCTATTAATATTAATAACTATCAATAAATAAAACACTTCTTCAGGTACTATTTTCAATACCTCATACCTAAAAAACTGCCTAGTGCAACATTCTCAGACAGTAATGGGCTCTGAGTAAAGCTGCACTTGAGTCAGACAGCAATGGGGGATCCTACAACAAAAGAAGAACCTCATGTAAAATCCCCGAAATGCTCCAACTGACTGGAGAATTTATAGTGGTTAGTAGACAGTAATACCTTGCTCAAGTAGCTCTTCTCCTGGTGCATATAAACTAATTTAATACATTCACATCAATAACTTACATGCGACATCCTTATCACACCACTGCCACTCCATCTTTTCTATTGGAATACTGACACATTTTCACTCCTGGAGAGTTCTTGGCATTAAACTGGAGAGAACCCAAACTATTATAAAATGGAAGTACCTGACCTTGCAGTTAAAGAAAAAAAAAAAAAAAAGGACAAGAAAACACAAACTATGACCACCCTAAGACACACATGCAGCAATTCAGTAGGAATTACAGAAGTGTTCTGTATTTTGCTCCTGTAACATTATCCCCATCTATGCCTATTCAATCCATTTACAGCATAACATTTGTGAACAGACGGTTGTACTTCTGGAGTCATCTACTCATATCTTACCTTTCTAATATTTAAATAAAATGGAAAATAAGCTGGAAAAGTATCCACTCAAACATTTTTCAAAAGCAGATGTCTTCATAGTTTGCCACAGAATTCCAGATATTTTTTTTTGAGATTTTATTTTTATTCTTATTAGGACATGGAGTATATCGTATGAAACAAGATTACATCTTTATGTATTCGACACTTGCTATGTAAAAACCATCCATTTTACATCTGACTTTCAGGATAAATTGAGAATCAAGTATTTATTATTCCCATAAGACACTATACCTAAAAATAGTTTTTCATCTTGCTCATTTTAAAATTGCACATAGACGTTAAAATATTTTTTGCTTTCAAGTTGAACTTCTACAGTAATTTTACACATAAACTTAGTTCACTTGGAAGTGAATTCTCAGTACCAAGCACGCAAATACACACTGCAAGGTCTATATACGTGGCAGTCCACAAACTTCACATGCAGAATATTTCTAAAAAGGAAAGCAAAGAAACAAGAAAGTCTCCAACATGTGGTCTTTCAGAAATAGCGTTTCTTGGAGCCCCTCTCCGTGGGCTGAGGCAGCCACGGCAGAGGCCTGCTTCCACCAAGGGTTGGGAGAGTTACTGCCTAGTCTCTCAGCAGCTGCCAAGAGCAGCTACACAGCAAGAAAAGGGCTAGCACAGAAAACCCTGAGCAAGCACCTGTCATTTCAGACAGGTTCCGGTCACCAATCAGTATGAGGGGATAGAAGGTATCAGAAAAGATGGCAAATGGGTGAGGGGAAGATAACTGTTCCCAGTACCAGCCATCTCCCCAGCTCAAGTGAGATGATGATGTAGAGTCACATAAATGCATTTGAGAGGGAGATGAATATTTATTTTCCTGATTGTGGAAAAAGAAACCTGCAAGATTACAACAGAGTTGCTTAAATTTAGAAATGTTATTTATCCCAAATTATATCAATATACTTTTCTTTTTTTTTCCAGTTATATATTTCTAGCAACAAGAAATAAAAAAGGGAATTACTTTTAGACAGCTTGATACTTTTCTTCCCTGGTGGCCAGCAGTGGGACGAAAGAGCAGTTCACACCTTTGCAACGCAAACAGAACCCACCTAAGGCACTGTGTAAAGCAACAAGCACAATGCGAATCGAGCAAATTAGGACACAACAAAAAAGACAACCTTGCAATGAGCTGGCAACCTACGCATGTAAATTGCAAGAGTGGAAAACCCTCATTTCTGCATTAAAATAATAGATGATATAATGATCACTTAAAGTCTCTTTCAAGGATTAAGCCATTTCCATGCTGTTTATACACCTGTCACTTGATGATGCTGTCATCAACTCAGTTGATGATGCTGAATAGCTACTGCTATTGAGTAGCCAAAACCATCTAGCTTTCATTTATTTTGAGTTGTGGAAAAAAAAAAAAAGGAAAATAATGAGCTCGGGATAATTAAAGCATTTACAATGAAACCTAATGTGTCCGTATATGGCCTAAGAATCTTATCTGATATGGCTAACATAACATACAAATAATCTACTAATTT